>NW_022103922.1:25263356-25328783 GCF_000313985.2 Echinops telfairi
AGTTATAATATCCCATTATTATATATATTATAAATTAGATATATGATCTATCTCAAGATATATGTGTATATATATAAACATAACCTATCACCAGTTATAATTGATCCCACAAAATCATCTTCATTAGCTTCAATCTTATTTAATAGACTGATGGAAACAACTCTTTCAACTAGCTGGTCTTTGTGCCAATACTTTAGGCACCTATCAAGCAAAATCATGCAGAGGCCAAGATGTTTGCTTATAATTGAAAATGAGGATCTATATGAGATTCCAACTTCAGTCACTATATCTTTATATGTAATACTACTTAGAGATTTTCCCATGTGTTTTTGAATTTTCGCCACAGTCTCTACCTTTATTGTTTGATGGTTCTATCTCTTGTGGTTCTTTGTGGTATTCCTGATCTGCAAAACAAACCCCCAAACCACAAGACCTTTATCCTCTCAAAACTATGGTTTTATTTAGAGTAGCATTACTGTGAACTTACTACAAACCTTCAGTGATTTAGGAAGACGTCCATTGGAGTTTTCTTAAAAATGTGATATTAGCCCTGACATCAATATTGGTTTCCTTCATAATAAAAAGTATCCTCTGTTTTTTAAGGCACACTAAGAAGAATAATGAGGAAATTAAAGACTTTTACCAACCTCAATAGTTTCAAATCGATAAACATGCAATCAAGATGAATTGATAATGATTGGTTATTGAAACACAAAGAAGTTGGAAACAAAGAAGAAAGATCAGCATTTGAAAATGACACTTAAGATGACATGATAGAATTTTGCAAGACCAACACCAAATTAATTGCAAATATATTTTTCAACACTATAGATGGGCCTTACTAGGAATCAAGTAAATTACATTTTAAAAGTTCAAATTATCAGCCAAAGCACTGTCAGTGGCCAACTATGGAACACATGATATGTAAATTCAAGTTGAAGCTGGGAAAAATTAAAAGAAGTCCATGAGATCCAAAATATGATCTTTCATATATTCCATCTGAATATAGAGACCATCTTATGAATAAATTTAATACATTGAACACTCGTGCCCTGAAGATCAGACAAGTTGTGGATGGCATTGAAGACATTCTATCTGAAGAAAAGACATAAAATAAAAAAATAACAGAATAGGTGGCAAAGGAGACATAAATGATGAAGCAAGAGCCGAGTGCAATGGGTGGCTTGAGAAAATAAAGTACCATAAAATAAAGAAAATAAAGTAAATAAACATGCACAGCCTGGAGCTGGACAATCAGAAAAGTAGAATACATTTGGCATTGCTCAAGTTGTAAATACGGAAAAAAAAAATTAGGACTCAAGCTGAAATACTGAATAATTTCCTGAGCAAAATATTCAATGCTTCAGGAAACCTTAAAGGAAGTATACAGAATAACTGTACCATGACAAACTGGTTAATGTAATAGCATTTCAGAAACTATCATATGATTAAGGACCGATAGCACTTAAGGAAAACATCCAGGCTACACGGAAGGCATAAGCAAATGAAGGCTTCCGAAAATGATAGCACACCAATTGAGATGGCTCAACAAATGAATACATGGTGGAAGTGCTCACTCCACCATGCCAAAACCTTCGAAGGACAGACAACTGACAGCCCAACTGACTAGTGGGTCAACAGTAGACTACCAAAAATTCAAGTTGGATTAAGCAGAGGGTCTGGAATGAAGGATAATATTGTTGATATCAGATGGATCTTGGATTAAGGAGAAAATAACAGAAAAATGTTACCTAGCATTTGCTTGCCTATGCAACAATATTTAATTGTATATACCATATCAAACTGTGGATAACATTATGCATACTAGGAATTGTAGAGCACTTTATTATGTTTATGTAGATGTTGTACATAGACCAAGAGGGAGTTGTTCGAAAGCAGTGGTTCTCAACCTGTGGGTTGCGACCCCTTTGGGGGTCGAACGACCCTTTCACAGGGGTCACCCAATTCATAATGGTAGCAAAATTTTATTAAGTAGCATATTTTATTAAGTAAGTTTTTAAGTAGCAACGAAAATAGTTTTATGGTTGGGGGGTCAGCACAACATAAGGAACTGCGTTAGGAAGGTTGAGAACCACTGCTCTAAATAATAGAGGTGTTTCATGGTTTACAATCATGAAAGGTGTGTGTCAGGGTTGTATCTTTTCATCATATTTATTCAGCCTGCATGCTGAGAAAATAACCCAACAAACAAGAACGTGTGAAGAACCTGGCTCAGAAATAGAGAAAACATCATTAACAATCTGTGATGTGCAGATGACAAAACGTTGCTTGTGAAAGCAAAGAGGACTTGAAGCACTTACTGATGAAGGTTAAAGACTACAGCCTTAAGTAAAAGAAAATAAACCTCAACAAAAAGAAAACACCTCACTATAAATAGAATAAAAATCCTTATAACTGGACCCACAGGTAACATTTCGATAAACAAAAAGGACAATTAAAGTTGTCAAAAAATTTACTTTACTTGGATCTATAATCAATAGTCGTGGAAATAGAAGTGAGGGAATCAAACGATGTATTGCATTAGGCAAAGCTGCTGCAAAAGATCTCTTTTATGCTGACTACTAAGGTACCCTTGCCCTAAGCCAGAATATTTTCAAATACTCAAGGGATTCTAATTATCGTGTTGACAAAGGATAGTAACTATGCCATGGGCAGTCAGAAAAATGAACAGATTTTTGTTGGAAAAAAATATAGTTGGAATGCTCTTTAGAAGCCAAGATTTTAGCTCAGATACATTGAGCATGTCCTCAAGGGGGACTAATGCCTGCAGAAGGACATCATACTTGAGAAAGGAGAGGGTCCGTTTAAAAGAGAAAGGCCCTCAGTGACATGGATTGACATAGTGGCTGCAACATGGACTCATATAGCAGTGGTTGTTAGAATAGCCACTGGGTACTATGTAGTTCTGGTGCACGCGGGGTCACTTGGAATTAGCAAAGAGTCAAAGGCAACAGCTGCAACAAGGAGATTAAGCCAAGTGTATTATGGAATGTGTCTGAAGCCATCCATTTTGTTTGCAATACACTATTGCCTGTATGAACTGGACACTAGTAACAGTGCGTCGTGACCTTCCAGGGTGTAGTATGCTGTATTTTCTTTTAATTAGTATAAGTGAGCATAGCACCGCTAGAAGCTTATTCAAAGGCAATCATATTTTCACTGAACCGCAGAGGTATGAAATTAGAGGTTAACGAAACAACCCAAAAAACCCTATTGTTTTCTGGTTGATTCCAACCCATGGTGACCTCATGGATGGGACGGTAGAACTGCACTCTACACTTTTTAATAACCAGCATCTGACAGAAGTAGATATGAAGTCGATCGCTAGATTTTTTTTTGTCCCCCCTGTGGCACTACTGCATGGATTCAAACCACCAACCTTTCAGTTACTAGTCAAGTGTACTTGTGTTCCCCTAAGTGCTCTCTGGATATCACAGCAGAGTTCAGAATAATATTACAGCAGAGTTCAAAATATGATCCATAACTAAAGTGCAATGTAAAGGCTTGAGAGAAGGAGTTGAGGCCATTTCCAAGTTACAAGCCGGTGAGGTGTGCCAGCTCTCAGACTGGAGCTCCCGAGTCCTCCTGCAGTCGATGATGAGTGGGCCACCAGTGCACAGAGAGAGAGAAGTGCAGAACTACTGAACCTGCTGCACCCGGCACTGTTGGTAAAGTCTGAAAAATAAAAAGAAACCATTTCCACCAGAGCATGTAATGCACCTTCCCCCCCAAAGACTCAGAGTTCGGGAACAATTTAAACAACATGGACAGGGGTGGCAGTTCCTGAATGCAGCTTGTCAAGTTAATTTATGGCTGTGTATAATTGGGTGCTTGCTTTTCTTCTAGAAAGATGAAAGAGCCAAGGAAAGAGATGGCTATCTCTCTATTTCTAATATAGAGATAAAGATCTTATTATTCGTGTGATGTTTTAAAGAAAAAGGCACGTAGAGTGGTGGGCAGAGCTTAGGCTCTTGCAGTGTTGCGAACATACAAAAGAGAAATAAGAGTGGACAGGGCTCTAAAGAACCCAGCAACCTAATTCCTCAGGCATTTAGCAGTTAACTCTTGATTCTTCCTAAAATGGGAGGTGTTGCTTCAGTTAAATGGTTTCAAGTTAGGTTTGACTTATTCCCCACCACTAAAAGTCAAGTGCTTTCATTTAAATCCCAGCCATGTGGAAGTATTATTTTTATTACCCTTTTACAAAAAGTTCTTTATTCTCGATTTGTAATAAACTCCCGAGCTCCAATAATAGCCAGGATTAATCAAAGCAGTCGGTTAGACCATATTAGATTGATTTCAAATTAAGTCATACTTCAGTGCCCATAAGAAAGGAAGTACTTTTTGTTAAATACAATTTTCACAAGGAGTCTGGGTTGTGATATTGAAAGAGCCAATGAACTAGAGCCACCTGCTGGGCTACTCTCTTATTCAGAAAAGCTTCTGGAACTATCCTGTACCATGACGTCGTTGAGAGTTCCGATTCTGGCCCTCCATGAGAGAGATCCAGGTTCAATTCCCAAGAAATATTCCTCAAGCAAACTCACCACTCAGTTGTGAGTGGAGACTTGTATCTTGTTATGATATTGAATGGGTTTCAGTGGAGTTTCTAAACCAAAACAAATTAATAAGAGGGGTTTAGTGACCTTCTTCAGAAAAATTAGCCAATGAAAGCCTGTGGATCGCAATAGGGCAATCCACATGGGGTGGTATAGGAGCATTTTGCTCCATTGTGCTTGGAGTCAGAGTTAATGGGGGCTGATATGAGAGTCGCTAACTAATAACAGCACAATGGGACATCCACATCTAATGGACTGCTGGCCACAAAGGTAGCTGCCCACAGAATTACTTATCTATCCAGCCAGGAAAGCGTTTGCATTAGGTCTTTTATAAATCAGAAACGTTTTGCTCAGGGTCTGGATACAATGCTGTGGTCATTGTAAAGACAGTTACTATGACAGTATCATCAAGACGCATTTAAAAGTGGAGGGGAATGAATTGATCTATATTGTGCTCCTTCTTAGAGCTCTCAGCCTACAGGCATCCAATTAAAATCTGAGTTTATATCTCATGTTATGGATTGAACTGCATCTGCCAAAGAGTCCTAACCTATGAATCTGTGAATTGACTCTATTTGGAAGTAAGAACTTTTTTCGTTATATTCATTTAAACCCCAGTAGGATAGGGCGAGTCCTAAAACTAATCCCTTCTAATAGTGTTTTATAAAAAAGAGTAAAATAGACGCATCCACACACCCGAGGGGAAGACATTTTATTTGGGGCTGTTGGCAGCGGAATCTGCATGTCCAGGCATGCCAGGGATTTCCAGCAGTTCCTAATAATGGACAGAGGAAATCTTCCAGAAGAGCTGGTTCCCTGCATTTGGACTTCTAGTGTGTCCAGAAGATGATACAATGCGTCATTTTATTCAGCTATCCACTGTGATACTTTGTGTCATGATAGCACTTGGAAACGAAGACAGCCTCCGCGAAGATGGCATGTCCGTTAGACTGAAGAGAGCTCCACGCGGGCAGCTAACACTGGGGCTCCCTAACTTTTGAGCGATTCTTTTATGGAGTCCTGGTGGCATGGTGAGTGACCTTTGGACTGCTGACCACAGGTTAGTAATTGAAACCCACCAGCCCCTTCCATGGAGAAAGATAGCAGTGTTTTTTGTTTGTTTGTTTGTTTGTTTGTTTTTGACAAATGTTTAAGTAGAGAGAGAGAGAGGTGAAATGACTGCCTCAGACTCAGTTAACGGCACAACCAAAAGTAGGATGTGTGCTTATAGTGGGCCTTGATTAAGGAAATTTCTTAAAGAATGTTCTGTATGTGATTCCACTTGGGGTACATGAAATATGGGGACTGTATAAAGATGAAATTGTTTATGTCCATGATGTACTATTTTGAAAGAAGGAGCCACCTACACCCACAAGCTCATCAGTAGATATTGCTTTACTTTTATTAAGCCTAAGCTTGGTTTTCTAAAAGAGATAAAACATGAACTAATAAGAAAGAGAGCCTTACTTCTAAAAGATCATTTTTTAGACTGAGTCAATTTATTTTTACTTCTCTCTGGAAAAACTAAGGTACACAAAACAGGAGAAGGTGGTTTTTAGAGACATGGTGGTGGTGTCTTAGTGGGTTACAGATGGGGCTACTAACCTCAAGGTCAGCAGTTCAAGATCACCAGCCGCTGCATGGGAGAAAGATGAGGCTTTCTACTCCTATAAAGATTTACAGTCTTGGAGACCCAGAATAACAATTCTGTTCTGCTATACTGATTCATTATGAGTTAGAATTGAGTCGATGGCAGTTTTTTTTGGTTTGTTTTTGTTTTTTTATTAATCATTTTATTGGGGACTCATACAACTCATCACAATCCATACATACATCCACCATGTCAAGCACATTTGTACATTTGTTTCCCTCATCATTCTCAAAACACTTGCTTTCTACTTGAGCCCTTGGTAACAGCTCCTCATTTTCCCCCTCCCTCTCTACTCCCCCCTCCCTCATGAACCCTTGATAATTTATAAATTATTATTATTATTATTTTGTCATATCTTACACTGTCCGACGTCTCCCTTCACCCACTTTTCTGTTGTCCATCCCCCAAGGAGGAGGTTATATGTAGATCCTTGTAATCGGTTCCTCCTTTCTACCCCACCTTCCCTCCACCCTCCCAGTATTGCCACCCTCACCACTGGTCCTGAAGGGATCATCTGTCCTGAATTCCCTGTGTTTCCAATTGCTATCTGTACCAGTGTACATCCTCTGGTCTAGCCAGATTTTTAAGGCAGAATTGGGGTCATAATAGTGGGAGGAGGAAGCATTTAAGAACTAGAGGAAAGTTGTATGTTTCATCATTGCTACACTGCTCCTTGACTGGCTTGTCTCCTTCCCGCAACCTGTAAGGGGATGTCCAGTTGCCTACAGATGGGTCTGGAGTCCCCAATTTGCGCTCCCCCTCATTCACAATGATTTGATTTTTGTTCTTTAATGTCTGATACCTGATCCCTTCGACACCTCGTGATCACACAGGCTGGTGTGTTTCTTCCATGTGGGCTTTGATGCTTCTCAGGTAGATGGCTGCTTGTTTACCAGTGGTTTTTTAAAAAGATAATCTATAAGGAGTTGTAATGTGACAGTAGTCAAGTGCTGGGCTACAAGTCACACATTGGAGATTTTAACTAGCCAGTCATCCCATGGGAGGAAGACCTGGTGAGCTCTTTTCATGCACCTTAGGAGACCCTACGGGGCAGTTCTCCTCTGTTAATTGGATCACTGTAAGTTAGAATGCACTATATAGTAGAAAACAACAAAAATAAGGTAGCTTTTGTTCCAGGATCACCAAAGGATTTTGTTGTACATTTGGATGAGACTTTTAGAGCAGATGAAACCCACTGGCTTTGACTCGAGTCAAGCATGGCATGAAGGCATTTAACAGCAGAAACACTGTTAGTTCCAGCGATGCCATGGCTCAAGGCTTACCGCTAACATGATTTCCATTCTCAGTCATCTTTATCTTGATGAAAAATATGCAAAATATATTAGCATCCTGCTGCCTATTTAAAAAGCATATAGAATAACTGCCAGTTCTCTTTTTTAAAATTTATTATTTTATCTACAATGCTTGAAATAATATTTAGAGGGCAAAAAAGAGCTTATGCTTTTAGAAATCTGTTGTCATTAGTGCCAAATTTGGTTTGGCATGACAGGGAGAAAAGTGGAATAGGGGATTGTTTTCAGCTGGAGGAGTAGCCAGGGGCCTTTAGTTGACATCCTAGGGTGGGTGATAGTTTGAAGATACCTCTTCTTGAGCACAACAGAGAGCAATCAGTCATGAATTCCGTAGTGCCATCGGATGGTAGTATTAATGGATGAGATTTAGTACTCCACTTTGAAGTAGATCCAGCAAAGGGAGGAACCAATAGTCCGCATTGCTGATGTGGTTTGTTGTAAAAAGCTAGAAAAATCTAGACCACCCAGCCTCCCCTGGACCTGGGTTCAGATTCTACAAGGATCCTTTCTATTATTCATCTAATTATTTGGGGACAACCTGGACAGTGATAAATTTATTATGCAAAGATTAAAAGGAATTATCCTTATCTAACTGAAGCCAAGTGCACCCTTCCCCCACCCCCCGCCTAAGATTTTTCCTATCACATAAGTGAGAGGAGAATAGCAAACATAACAACCCAGTTTGGGTCATAGTATAAAGCTCTATTTTTTACAGTGACTTTGAAAACATACATATTATCTAATAATTGAGACACTCCAAATTCCTATGGTTTAGATATGTTTCACACAGCTTGAGAAAGTTAATTAAAGAACCAACATATTTGCTTGGATTCATTGCAAGCAGAAACACTGCTTTGGATTCACTCTCTAGCCCAATCACTGTCAGGAAGTGGCAGCCCTCAGAAGGGAGTCCTGGTGGTACAGTCATCAGGCATTGGGCTGCTTGCTAATCACAAGGCCAGCAGTTTGAAACCCTGACTTGCTCCATGGGAGAATGATGAGGCCATCTAATCCCATGAAGAGTTACACTTTGGGAAAGCCACAGGTGCAGTTATGGGCTAGAATGGAATCGATGGCAGTGATGTTAGAGATTTTGGAGAGAGCTATGCAGATATTCATTCATTTTTTTAATATTTATTAAATTTCTGGTCTGTGCCATGCACTGCATTAGGAATTTCTATAGATACATCTGATCAGGTTAATGTAATGAGTGAAAAACTGGATTTGGTGGGTATTGCGAATTGAATTGTTTATATATATATACTGACATCTTGGTCTTGTACCTGTGATCCTGTTTGGAACTACAGGCTACTCTTTTATTATGTTAATGAGGTCATACTAGAGTAGGGTGGATACTAAACCTAATGGCTTCTGAGTTATAAAACGAGCAGAACAGGGGGAGAAAGAGAAGGTTTGTGGAGGATGTAACGAAATATTGTTGATTTTATTTCTTGAGATAGGCTGTGTAAAGATTTCCAATGTGCTTCTTTAAAACCCAAAATTAAAAAGAAAAGGAAAAAAAAATTCCTCCACATTCCTTATTCCTCAAACCTAAATATTGGTCTGAGTAGCTATAAAAAGAGGAAAAGTAAAATTGAAATGGACTTCAAGTCTTTAATGATAAGAAGTTCACTTCAAACAAAACAACAAAAAATGAAGTAACAGAGTTAGAATTATGTCCAAGAAAATTAACCTTGCATTTTCATAGCACAATGTGGCCTCGGCAGAGAAGGACTTGAAGATGAGCATAAAAGGAAACCAGACGTAGATGTTTGAGATTATTGCCCTCACCCAGGTCGGAAGGATAGAATTTGAGTAAAAGCAGTTGAAATAATGTCTAAAAGTTTAAATATGAGAGCAAACCTGGTGGACATTGCTGAGCTACTTTACCAAACTTAATGACTAATTAAATCCCAAGGGAGAGAAAAAAAGAGAGGCAAATTCCGATGGCTGGAATTTTGAGCATGAGTGAGTGGCCCAAGGATGTTTTCATTCATTGGAACAGGGATTCTTCTAAGAAAGAAGTCTTCAGCAGTTGAGGAAGCCCCGGTGATAGTAGTAGGCAAATGGTTATTCAGTTGGACACTTAGGTTGGTTCACAGTCCCAAAACACAGAAACTGCCACCAAGTGGACTGACTAGTGTGAGACTTTATAGAATTTCTGATATAAATTTATAACCTACTCAGTTAACATTTTTTTTAAGAGCCGACAGCCTCATCTTTCTCGTATCAGAGTGCCGGGTTGACAGGTTTGAACCGCTGACCTTGCTGTTAGTCAATTAGTGCCTAATCTCAGTGCCAATAGAATGCAGAACATGTTCATGGACGTAGTTTGTATTCCGAGGGCAAAGGTGTGATATCACAAATTCAAACTATAAGAACGTGTAATTTCTATATTCAAATTATTATTCAATATTTTCATACTGCAGAGATGTTTTTAAATAAATTTTTTTGTAATGATAAAAGTGAGGTTTTATAAAATTGAATACGTTTCAAAGAATATCCTTTAATGGATGGATCAAAAATGTTATACTATTACATATAACTTCTCATAAATTTATCTAATGCTTTTATCTTTAAAATACAATATCCCTGCTTTCAAACAAAGGGGTTTTCTGGCATTGTGGATTAGGCAATGGGATGCTTACTTCAAGATTACTGCTTCAAACCCCTGAGCTTCTCCACAGGAGAAAGATGAGGCTATTTGCTCCAGTCAAGATTTATAGTCTCAGAAATTCTCTATAAGGTTGCTTTGTGTCAGAAGCCACCTGATGGAAGTGAGTTCAGTTTTTATTTTTTAACTGGGGTTAAACTGTTTGTCTTTTTACAAATATAGGAATTGGAGCTGGATGTGGATTATTACATTTAACACTGATTTTATGTCTGTATCTTTTTTACCATTATTCCTTCTACTACTTTTATATGTTAGAAAGATTAAGTGATTTCTCCAAGGTCATGGGTCAATCTGCAGCAGAAAAACTGCACAAACTCAGGACAATTGAACTCTAAAGACCTCCATAATACCAATGTATTCAGGTTATGTTTCTGGTTCTTCTGTGTACATGGATCCGTGCCCTTTGCTTTCTAGATTTTATTTCCAAAATTGGTGCACAATAGACAATCAGAGTTTCTATCCAACAGATGAATTTTGAAGTTAAAATGATAACATGTTTCAAAAATCATTATAAACTATAAAATGATGTAACATAATATCTAACATTAAAAAATGGTGCCATATGTAATTGAGAAAAAATTGCGGGGTCAATGGCTGACCAAGTCTGGCCTCAGCAGCGAAGCCAGAGGAGACTGTAGCTCCACATCTGCCCAGGGATGATGCCTGCAAGGCAGAGTTCGAACATTCCTCAACACTCCCTCCTTCTTTTTCCTATTTTAATAGCAATTGTCCCTGCCATGACATTTTGCCGAGTTCAATTATCCTTGCTATGACCACACAGAACTCACAGACAACACTCCTGCTTATGAGGTTTTATTATCAAGAATACAGTTTTATTTTTGAAATACTTTTTCTCAGCCATGGTTCTTGGCCTCTCAACCACATAGTCCCTTGGCTGCTGCCTTATTCTGTGGGCTGAGCAGCCCACCCTTGGCTCTGCCTCATGGTCTCGGTGCTGCTCCTCTGCTCAGTCTCGTGGTCTTGGTGCTCGAATTTCTGGTGCCTCTGCCAATTTCTACACGGATCTCACATGTGCTCTTTGTTCTTGACGGTGGCAGGATTTCACCTCCTGCTTCTGAAATGGCTTCCTTTTGCTAAGAAGATTAGTGAAACTGATTGAGGTAGTTTGTCAGAGTCCAGCTCCGGGAGGGAGGGTTGAACTGGATCCCTGAAGGAGGTGTGGACTTGGCGAACACAGATGAGACAGACACGAGAGATGTTCTGGTGGAAGCAATCTCTGCTGAGTTCTTCCAAACAGCTTTATTTATACCATAAAAAGGTTTGCAGACCACTACGTAAAAACAATGCCTTGTGATTAACTCCAAAGTCACCCTTATTATTTCTGCTAAAACCTGATAAAAGACCATTATAAGGTCTGTGCTTTTTTCTATCACTTTCTGCCCTCTTCCTGGTTCTTTCTTTCTGGACTGCTTGTCTTATACGTCACATGCTGTTCTTGATTGAGGTGTTCAGAAAATTTAGTTAGACTCATATCCTACTCACTGCCCTATTTTTTGCTCACAATGTTTCTTTCCTGGTTGACTAACTTAACAAAATGAAACTACCTCATGTGCTACTTCAAAGCCTAATACCTACAAGTAGAGTTAAATGCTTCTCAGAGTTAAATATTTTCCTTTACAAACTCTCCCATTGTCTACCTATGTCTCTTTTATTTTTTATATTCCTGAGGCACCATGGGGAGCCAAACCATCTGATTCTTTGCCAAAGAATTAATGTTTCCCCTTTTACATGTTTTCTATTAATGTTAACCATTCTCTCTCCTTCTGCGTAAGCCCCTGTCCAAGGTAAAGGGGCGTCAGTTAGGGGAGGCAGTCTATAAGGTCCTCTATATTGGGGAGGCCAAAAGAGTCTCCCACTACCTAATCTGAATGGAATCCAGGGTTTTTTTGGTGGATTTAATTTTCTCCTCTGACCTCAACTTTGGGGTTTCTTCCTCACTCAATTACCACATATCCACCTCAGAATTCCCAAAGATGTCTCGTTGTCTAAGCCTCTCCAATGCCTCAGTTAAGGAAAGCCCCGTCATATTGAAGCAAGTTTTAGATCTGCTTTCATTTGTACTTCTCAAGACTGCCCTCGCATCCACTCCAGTTGCGGTAAACATGACAATGCACAAAATTCTCAAGAATGGATTTAACAACAGCAAATATTTGAGGGATGTTGGAATACCTCCCTGGGAAGCTCTGCTCTGCAGATGCTTCTTCCACCAGGCTGTAGTTTTGCTAGACAGCCTGGCTGGGATGGCTCCCAACCTCTTCCCCTTTTTTATTATTTTTCAAATGAAGCCTTTGGATTTCTGCCTGCACCGAGCATAAACTGTGGAAGGTCAATCAGAAGACGACTGGAAGAAAAAGAACAAGAAAAAGTATTATCAAAGCTGCAACTCCCAGATTAACAAAAATTGATAACCAGGACTTTCTTGTAACATATCCAGTTATTTTTTCTAACAAAGATTTGGCCACTTCTGAAGCTGGTAGTACAGAGCTTCCAGAGTGACCGATGGCTGTTATACTGGCATGTAAAGAGGCTAAATCTAAAGAAATGTCTGAATGGTTCCATACTCCCAAAACATGATTCTTCACCTTTTCCCATGGGACTTCGGATTCATTGTAAATTAAAGGAGTGGCACAGACCCATTTAAACTGCAAGTGACATCTAATCATCATTCTAGTTTTTAGAGCCTGAGTCTGATCACCCATCCATACTACTGCCTCTTCTAAGGCACTAACTCGTGTGTCAAGTTTTTGATCAATTTTTGCTTGTGTCATTAAGGCTACGGTAACATTTTTGGTGAATTCATCAACATGTTCAGCAGTATGTACTTCTTGGACCAACGCTACAGCAGAGATGGTCAAGGAACCTATAATAGCAAATAATGCTACAATACCTAAAATTAAAGAGGCAACAAATGTTCTTTTTCTTTGAAAAATATCTGGCATTAACTGTAAGTCATGGAGTCCCATATCATCATACCAAGGGGTATTCCGTTTTAAAGGCAACATAACAAGGGGGTTGTTGAACAATGACAAAAAACAAAAGGAGTTATATTCAAATGAGAATAAATACAATTGGTTAAAACACAATTTTTACAATGAGTAACAAAGACCCCATTATTTTCAAATATTTCTAATGTGCCAAAATCACCAGGATATAGAGCAGCAAAGGGGAGCGCACACAACTTGAAGGGCTCTGTATCTGTATTCTTTTGGGGGTCTTTTTAGACCAGCAGGTTGGAGAGCCATAAAGAGCCTCCACAAAGATGTTTGAACTACTGGGCCATTGGAGCCGAAAAAAGTCAAAATAGGAGAAACCCAGCCTGGGGTAAACCATCTGGCCAAAGGTTCAGGTGTGGGCAAATCAGCATCAGACCAATTAAATCATGTCCTCAGTTTGACTAAATCACAATAAGCGTCAGTGGGAGATGTAATGGAATAATCATATACATACAAATCTGTACCATTTAAAGGTTGCTTTACTCCCTTTCTGTCTGATGTGGCTCCCACAATGGCACAATCATGCCATTTTGGAAATCCTGTTTTCCTATTGGTAGCAAACCAACTATCATCGGCTTCTGGATAAGGGTCACACATAGGAATTAGATCAGGAGGTAAAGTAGAAGTAGTAATGAATTTAAAATCAGGAAACAAGGGAATGATAAGTGCTAACATCCAACGATTTCTCTGTTTGGCTCTAGTAACAGGGGAACCTGTGACCAGAGTTCTAATCCCCAGTGACACACAAGGCCCTGGAAGTGGTGTGTGAAGATGGGATCCACAAATAGGAGGCAGGGAACTATTACTACCCCTGTAGGTAACATTATATGAACTTTTAGGGTTCATAAAGGCACTTGAGTGACCCCCAGGAGGAAGGAATCTTTTGTAAAAACCGGCACTTCGGGCGTCTCCCAGAGACGGTGCAAACCCGGAGGTTCTGGTATGTAAGACCAATCGTTTTCAGCTGTGACTAATCCTGAGCATAATACCTGGCAGGTGGGAACTGCTAGCAGAGCAATAAAAACAACCTCAGCGGCGGGTGCCCTTCCTTGTGACGCAGCAATGTCAAGGGCTCTCGCTGAGCTTCTTCAGTTGTCCCCAGGTCGGCGGGAAGACAGTGCGCGTGGAGAGGGCGCGGCGGTGACGAACAGGCCCCGGCCCAGATTCTCCACGACCTGACTGAAGAGACAGACGCTGGACAGGGGAAACCGAGGCGGGACTGGCTCCCCCCGCGAGGGGAGGAGATGAACAGCGCACTGGACTGTGAGTCGGAGGGGCTGGACGCGGAGCCTGTCGGAATCCATCAGCAGAGGAGTCAGCCGTTCCCTTATGGTTTCCAGGTAGCTGGGGACACTGCTGTAGGCGGAGGAGGCGGCAGGCCCGTCATGGGGGCGCACGAATCGGTCTGGAATCCACACCGGAGAGTCAGCACCTGCGGAAAGACGCAAGCACACCCTCGCCCAAAAGTGAGTAAGACGTCTGGGCCTTTCCAGGTCCCAGTTAATAAATCTTTCCATTTTACCAGTGGTTTAGGCTTAATGTCAGGACCCTGAAAATGTAGATACATGGGTGTGTATCCTTCTGAATTACAATTTAAATGATTTATGACAAACATAGCATGCTGTAAAATATGACGTGGAGAGTGATATTTAAGCTCTCCTTCCTGCAAACGCTGGATTTGGTTTTTAAGTGCTTGATGAGCTCTTTCTACTATGGCCTGCCCTTGAGGTTGTATGGAATTCCTGTAATATGTTTGATCTCAAAAGTGGAACCAAAGTTCTTAAAAGCAGTAGAGGTCTAAGCAGGGCCATTATCAGTTTTTATCTCTCTAGGCTGTCCCAAAATGGCAAAAGAGTAAAACAAGTGTTGAATTACATCCTTAAATGCTTCTCCGGTACGGGCTGAGGCAATGAATGCATGTGAGAAAGTCTCTATGCATACGTGTACAAAGGAAAGTTTACCAAAACTAGGGTTGTGAGTAACGTCCATCTGCCATATGTCCTTAGGCATCAATCCTCGAGGATTGACTCCAGTTGGTAAGGTTGGAGCCTGAGTTGGACACACAGAATACTGTTTAACAATTTCTCGTGTGGCTTCTCTGGTTATGTGATACTGTAATCTCAAAGCATTAGCATTTTGATGATGTAAAGCATGACTCTTGGAGGCCTGTTCTGTGGATAAAATCATGGGTCGTGTTAAGGCATCTGCTTGCCTATTCCCTTCATGTATAGGACCTGGCAGGGGTTACTGTGAGATCTAGCATGCCCTATAAAAAATTGTAATTTATGTATTAAATTTTGTAATTTAGTCACTAAATCAAATATAGTGGTTTTCTGGGGAAGAATGGATGCTGTCTCTGTAAATGGAAACAATTTAAATACATACTATGAATCGGAATAAAGATTAAACAAAGTATTAGATAATGTTTCAAATACATATATTACTGCCATAACTTTAGCCTTTTGAGTGGACTTCTGATTAGTAGAAAATGGAGTCTTATGATCATCAATCATAACTACAGCTGTGCCATTAGAGGATCCATCAGTAAAAACAAGGGATGCTAGTGGAGTGTCAAAAGGTTCCTTAGAGGTTTTTTGAGGGAAGATTACAGGGTGTTCTTTTATAAAATGTAACAAAGGGTTGTTACGTAAATAATATGTTATGATTCCTGTATATCCTACAAGGGCAACCTGACAATCTGGATCAGATCGCAAAAGGTTTCCAAGCTGCTGAGCATTGTAAGGTGATATAGTATTGGGGACTTCTGTACCAAACAACTCTCTGCTCCTTTTTCTTCCCTTTATGATAAGCAATGCTATCAAGGAGGTATAAGGAGTGACCATTTTAGGAGAATTGGAAGCTAAATATAACCATTCCAGGGGTCTATTCTGCCACAAATTTCTTGGTTCAAGCCCACCTTAACCCTGAAATGACATTCTTATTCTTCAATACTTTATATAGAGGTCTTGTGTAGCAGACTTTCCCAGAGCAATATGTCATTGGATTTCTTGAATGCTGTTTTCGTGAGCATTGATTGTGGATCCAAGTAAAATGAAATTCTTGACAACTTTAATCTTTTCTCCATTTACCATCATGTCTGTAAAGACAACGTGTCTTTACATTGAGGTGCAATCCATGGTGAAGGCTACCATTTTTTCTTTGAGTGTTAGTAGTTGTCATATTAGGGAGTGGTCATGGGTAATGGTTTATGAAGGACAATATCAGAAGAATTCTGCTCAAAAAGACTGATCTGTGCTGACAGCAAGAGATAAATGAGGTCATTTGATAGATTTCAGAGAGTCTGCACAAATGCAGACATATCAACTTGAAGTGGTACATAGGCAGGAAGGTTAAGTGAGTTCAAGAAGCACACAGAAAGAAGACAGGGCTGCAAAACTCTGAATAGTCAGAAGTCATCACATAGGGGAATACAGAGAAGAAGCAAATGGTCATAGTAGTAGCATCAAGTATAGACAGAGATCCGTAAAAACAGAAGTTGAATTATGATACATAAAATAACATTTAGCCAGTAAAGCTGTTATTTAATCTAAAATGTTATTTTGGTTCTCCATGAGGCCTGTCAATGTAGCTTCTGAATAAGTTCCTTATCTCTCCGCACCACCATGTCTTTTCGATAAATTTCTATCACCTTGTGTGTGTATGATCTCAAACAAAGAGCAACTTTATTTTGCCTTCTATTGGCCTTTTCAGTTTATCTATAGAGTAATTATTTCTGTACTTTGGGGGGTGGGGGGAAAGAAAGAACAAGCTCTCTGAATTCCCCTATCACTAGTAAAATGATCAAGGATTTTAGAAATATAAAAGTCCTTCTCTGTTGCAATCACCATGGTTACTTCTATAATCAAAATCCAAAACCAAGCCCAGTGCCATCAAGCCAGTCTGAGTCATAGCCCCCTTTTATTGGGTTTCCAAGGCTGTAAATTTTGACTGGAGCCAATAAGCTCATGCGTCTCTCCCAGAGTGCTTAGTGCCTTTGACCCATCAAGCTTAAAAGGTTAGCATTCCAACACTTCCCCACAATGCCACTGGAGCTCCAATATTCAGTAATTCAGTGCATAAATACAGCAAAGGAAAAGAACCAGATGCTCATCATTTGATGCAAAAAAGGGCACTTGATAAAACTCAACCTCCTTTCCTGACAGAAATTCTCAGCAAAACAAGAACAAAAGGGAAATTCCTTAGCCTAATTCATGGCATCTGTGCAAAACCAACCGCTAACCTCTTACTAACAGAAACAGACTGAAAGCCGCCCCTTTGAGAGCAAGTGTAAGATAATATGCCCACCGTCACTTGTTTATCCAGTGTCACTGGAAATCATAGACAGGAAAGAGAAAAACAGGTATCCAAATTGGAAAGGAAAAAGGAAAAGTATCTCTATCCATAGACAACATGAGTTTTTACATAGAAAAATCCAGAAACTCCACAACTAAGCTACTGGATCTCATAGAAAGAGGAAGCAAAGTGGCCAAGTACAAAGTGAACACACAAAAATCAGTTGGGTTACATTAGACTACCCTGTTTCCCCGAAAATAAGACAGTGTCTTATATTAATTTTTGCTCCCAAAGATGTGCTAGGTTTTATTTTCAGGGGATGTCTATTTTTCCATGAGGAAAAATACAGTACACATTTATTGTTTATTGTTTTATTAAGAGACCTCGCACTTCCTGTCTGCTCTGGCTGGCTGCTGCCAACAGTGAGCTGCGCAGCAGCACCACTGCTATGGTCCAGAGTCCAGAGTTATGGTAGCTTCGGGGGGGCTTATTTTGGGGGAGGTATTATTTTGGGGAGGATCCCTTACATTTCAGTGAGAGGCAAAACTGGAAGTAGGTCTTATTTTCAGAGGATGTCTTACTTTAGGGGAAACGGGGAACAAGGAGAACTCCAAAAACCACAAAAAGAAGTCAAGTAAACAATATCATATATTGTAGCTCCCCAAAGAATAAAATACCTATGAAAAAACCTACCAAGGAGGTAAAAGCCCTATATGATGAAAACTATACAACATTACTGCAATAAACTAAACTTGATCTTTATAAACAGGAAATAATTCCTGTTTGTCAGACTTGTCAAAGATTGACAATTTTAATATTGTAAAATATCAGTGTTGCCCCAAATATATGCAATGCATTTACAACCCAAATTCCAATAACATTTTTACCAAAATGGAAAGAAAAAAAGACATCACCAATTTTATAGAGAGAGAAAAGACTCCCAATAACTACAGCAACGTTGAAACAGAACAAAGGAGGAGGCTTCTCCATCTCAAAATATGCTTACCGTACAGCCACAGTCACCCAAAGAGCCTAGGGCCAGTTTGGTGAAAAATATGTAGATGGATGAAATTGAATTGGGAACTCAGAAATAAATCCATGCCTCCCTGGTCAGTTACTTTTTGACAAGGGGTCAAAATGCTTTCCAGTGGAAGAGAAACTATCTCTTTAATGAATGGTATGGCCATAACTAGATATAGATTTGCATATCTAACTTCTTTTCAGTGAGCCTCTACCAAGTACCAGTATGTTTTTCTGTAGGAAGCAGTACCTTTTGATAACATACCATCCTCTCTCCTAAGAAGCAGAACATTCTGGCTGTATTTCTGTCAGCACAAATCTGTACATTCTTCTGGCAGTTCCTGGTACTTTATTATTTGACGACATCATGTTTCAAGTGCTTCGGTTCTTTTACAGACTTCCTTTTTCATTGTCTGTGGGAAATTGAAAACCAGAAAGAGGATTCCAGAGAACTTTCAACATTCGTATGTTAAGGAGTCAGGGAGGCCAAGGCTCCGGTGGAGGAAACAAACCTTCAGGTTCCTGGGTTGGACATGTGTCCCATTCACATTCTCTTAAGTAAAAGTTATCCCCTGCAATGTCTCCCCCAAAGAATCCCAAATGTAAGGTGCTGTCCGCAAACACATGGTCACTCACTATACTCTTGAGGGTCAACTGCTTGAAGGTTTTCTGCCTGAAGGTTCCCAGCCATCTAAGGCAATCAGACCCTATTGTCAGTCCCACCCTAAATAGGGCCCACTCCCCTCTGATAAAGATAATGAATTTTTTCCCTGGAGGGGAGGTCAAAGCCATCTAAGAGCAAACCAGCTCAGAGAATATCAAGCTTAGACTGCCATCTTGACTAAAGCCTGCCCATCTTGTCACATGTCTACCCCTAGTACAACAACTTCCTATTGTGTGTATACCCCTAGCTCGTCCCCTCCTGTTACATGTATGCCTCTGTACAACCCCTTCCTGTTAAGTATGTGCTTGCCATGAGACTACATTACGCCCTGGCTCTGCCCAGACTCGGCTCCTGAAGTCATGGCTGAGGAGGTGAATCCTTGCATGCTTTATTTTGTCTGATGGCTCTTTAATTTACGCCTTAATTACACAGCTGCCCCTTAGATCCATTTGGTTATGGAGGCTGGTCCCCCACAATTTTTGAAATTTTACACACATGAGGCAACTGAAAACAACATCGTCTGGGTGAGGCACAACTGAATCCTCAAAATGACATGTCTGTTTTTTAAGGCTTTAAAGAGGTCTTTGGTAGCATATTTGCCCACTGCTCTACCTCATTTAATTTCTTAGTATTGTTTCCACAAGTGTCGATTGGAGCTCAAGTAAAATGACATCCTTGGGGAAAAAATGCCGTACTTCCGGGACCTATAGAGACTACAGAAACACCCAAGACTATTTGTGGTGGAGTGACATTTCTTCATATGATTCTTTTACTAAAGTCTCTGTAACTACTGTTACTGCCGACTTTTTTGTGGCCCCAGGAACAGAGAGGCAGAGTTACTGAGGCTGCAAACAACAAAGGAGTTTATGGACTAGCTCGAGCTAGGGCCCAAGTGCTAAGGCACCAACCCAGTGGTTACCAAAGACAAGGACCCCGGCCTGGGGCATAAGCCAAGCTTTTATACTTTTTACAGGTTACATAAACTGGGTGAAACTATTTTCCCTGGGTGAGACTATTTTTTCCTCACCCTTTTATAGTTCAATGACTTTACTTGGAGATAATTGGTTGTGCAGGTCTTGTTGGTTGACTGGCTTTACTTTCCGAACGTTCCAATTGTGTTTACTCAGAACTTTTTTAGGTGCGGCCAGCACCATTGTGATTACTGGGCCTTGGCAGGTCTGGTGAGCACCATTGTGATTACTGGGCCTTGGCAGGTGTGGTGAGCATCATTGTGATCACTGGGCCTTGGCAGGTATGGTCAGCGGCATTTCGGGAGAGAGAGTGGCTTTGTGAAACTTAAGGTTGTTAGAGAAACGAAACTTAAAGCTGGAGGAAAAGAGAAACAAAATGAAACTTAGGCCTCTTTAAAAAGGCTCAGCCTGTTATGGAGTTTTTGCTGCCTAACTTTTTTTTTTTTTTTGCACTACCACCAAATGATTGGGTGGGGCTGGGCAAACAGGGCAGGGGCAACACTAATAGAAGGGATGCTCACTTTGTGAAAACACACCCCTTGCTATAAGCCATCTATGAAGCACAAGTAGAGAGAGGAACTCCAAGGATCTTGGAGCAAGTTCAAGATCTCTGTCTGAAGGGGTGGAGGTGACAAAAGCCAGATGCATCAGAAACTGTCATGGAGACTTACAGGAGCAGCGCCTAAACACTGATGTCCCTTCTCCTCGTCTGGCCTGGGACAATGGGACTGTGGGATAGAGTGAGAGGCAGGCTGGCTTCTGGCTCATGGAGACGAACGTCGTGAGGTCATCTGGCTGAGGGATAGAATCTGAGAGAGATTTGGCTACTATGTCGCTGAGAGACAAGAAACAGAGGGAGGCTTGGGTGCTGGCCGAGGAGGTCAATGCATTCTTATTGTTTGATGTATTATCTATGAGCTCTGTGTGGCCATTGCAATGGATCGTGGAACCTGGCAGAGAAATAGAAAGTGCCCTGACATGGGATGATTGGTATCAGAACCAGTGACAAAGGATGGAAGGCAGACGTGTGTCTGACTTGGGCCGAAGTAGAGTTTGACTCCTTCCTCCTTGTGAGGTCAGAGGTGGACCGCTGACATTTTTACACTGGTTTTAACAAAATGCACTTGCCTCATATTGAAAATGACTTTACTAAGGTGAGTGAAGCATTAAAAAGCCCTGGCTGAAGGTGGGATGTGCGCTATCAAGTGTTCTTTACTCTCTTAGCCACTTTCCTTTCCAGGTGCACTCACAGTGTAGAAGAGCGACACAGGTTAATCTGGCAAATCAGTTTACACCGAGCCCCTCTCTGCTTTGTTACTGAAAATTGCCTGTCATTTCTCTGTTCCATCTTGTATTGATTTTAACAATTAACTCTCAGAGGTTAATTAATTTGGTTTATGTCCTAATTTTTGAAGAGAGATTTACTCGATTATGTATACACACTGAAAATACTAATGTTAGCTTCGGGAAGTTTTTAACAAATTCCATGACAATATGCTCGTTGATTTTTAGTACTTTCCTCTTTCTGTTCTGCATATTAAGAACCCTGATGTTTAGAAATGCAATTTTAAAAATGTGCTAAGAAACAAATCATGAATATTTAAACTCATACTCAGAAAAGTTTATTATTATGTTTCTTCCTCTTTGACTTTATCCCATGATAGATCTTCAAACTCTGGCTCACTGCTCTTGTTAGACTGAATGACCAATTCATTTTCACTTCAACTATCAACTAGAAAACATGTAAATAAATATTTATGTTTTAATGGAAAACATTTTTTAAGAGAAGTGAATTTCCAAACTATAATATCTGCAAAACAGAGCTCAGATAAATTCACAAATGTTAATCCTGTAAGTATATATTTCTGTGCCTTAGAGGAATATTGTGTAAGGAGATTTAAATAATTGAATTCTGTCTCTGACCACTAATTGTCACATCTCTGAAAAGGCTCGAATCATTTTTGAGATGCACACTGTGTTTCAAAGACATCATCTCTGAATATGCCTGTGAACCCAGTGTGAAGCTAAGTGGGTCAGACTTCAACCAAAAAGCAAAAACCAATTGCACCTTGCAGAGGACAGAGAGAACATATAGGCTTGCAAAGTTGAGTACTGAAATCAAGATAATTGATCTGATAATTCAGATAAAATACATCCCTGTCATAGGAAGTCAGATAATTCAGGCATGAGTAACAGTTTAGTATTGAATTTTGGAATAATTGAGTGTCATATTCCTCCGTTAAAATTTTACAGATAGACATTGTAAAAGAACTTTAACTAGAGCAAGTGACTTCTCTTTGAATGAAAGTCTGAATTGAAGTTTAAAGGTAGAGTTTAATCTAACAAATGTTATTATTATAAAATATTATTTGCGATTTAACTTAACACTAGTGAAAATGACCAAAAATGTTAGCTAATATTGATGAAGGAATTACTCTCGATGCCACATTTTGTGCTAAGAGTACCTGGACTATTACATACGCATAAAATCAGCACAAGAGATGTAACACACAGTCTTTGAGGTAGATACAATGCCGTCGTGGGATGAATGCTTAACAGTCTACGCTGATCCCATAAGGGGGCCCACAGTGGTTGGTAAAATGAATCCCAGCACTCATTCAAGAATTAAGAAATTATAATTATCCTCGGAATACATGAAAGAATATTATACAGTTCCAAAAATCTTACATTAAAAAGAATGAAAATAGAGTTTGTGGAATATTTCTTATCTGAAGAATATCAGCCTTTTTTTTTTCATCTCAGATGCATTTTTCAATTGGTCTCTATTCAGTACTTTGGCTCTTGTGTGTCTTCCAAGTGCTTTTAATTGGGGCTTTTAAATCTTTTTCGAGTCCCCTTGGTGAAGCATAAAATCTGAACATAGTGAGTAAAGCAGATACAGATCTCATAGCCCTTGAGGTTATTGTCATTTCCTCCCTTTCCCTACATAATAAATAAATTAGAGAATGTTGGAGCTTTAAATTAACAAAAGGTTAAATAAAATTTTATGATCTCCCTTGCTAATATCTTGGCTGGCGATGCAATTTAAGTAACGTATCATTAGAGGAATCATTTTCTAGTGCATGATTGTAATATTAGGATGGGAAAGTTGTTACTAAGAGGACCCTCAAATAAAGTATGTGAATTTTCTTTCTCTAGAATTGGTAAGAAAGATTTACAAAAAGCTCCAGGAATTGAGAAAAGGTTGATGGCTGCATAAGATCCTTTTTCCATTAACTTCATCAGATAGGGCATCAAATGCAAGCCCTTGGCTTGTCGAATTATATCATTATTCTCTTGCAAAACAAGCCAATGAATTTAGTTCAGCTTAAAGAGCCAAAAAGTGCCCAGGGGTGAAAAGTAGAAAAGAATTTAAGGTTAAATTAACCAACTAAGTAAAAACTGAACTCAAATTGTACCATTCCCTCCCTGACCCCATTATCACCTCTAGTATAAAAAGACCCACACATTATTTTAAATGATATAAGTAGGGGTGGTTATATAATAGACAAGATTTATGCAATCTAACACATGAGGTTAATTTTGCCCCTTCGTTTTTCATTTTCTTAGAAATATTCTTTGGCAACATCTTTCCTGTCTTTGTTTGACTTTCTACCTTCCCATGGCACTTAGAGCTAGAGAAAAGAAGATATTTGTTAATTATTTCTAAGACATTTCTACCTGAACATGAGCACCGCCAGAGAAAACAGACTTTGAGCCTGAGGGATTTTTTTTCCCCAGACTAAAAATATCTCTGTCCATAAGACTACAAATTAGGAGACTTATCTTTATTCTCAAATTCTTTCTTTTTAAAGAAGTCAGCTGATTAATCATTTTAAAATGTTCCAGCAGTAAAAGAAACTATAAGAAGACTAGCCTACTTTAAAGAGTCAGGCTCTTGCAAAACACAATCATTGAAAGCTTGTGTCCCAGTATTCACTGGGAGTAATGAGCTTTTATCCCAGAGCAACTATACAAGTCAGTCAATTCAAATCTCTTTTGCTTTTAAGAGTTTAAAGCACTTATCAAACACAAGGTGATCGAATCCCATGTACCTCTGTTATTCACTCTCAAGTGAAGACAGCACTTTAACCACCTTTGCTGAGATCACATGGCAAAATCGGGCAGAGCCAGGACAACTAAGAATACAGCCAATGTCCCCATTTATTTCCTGGCCATCATTCCATCAGGACACAACATCATATAATGCTTTGCTGTTAAATGGTACCTGACTGTTCTTTACACTGCTTAAATTTCAGCAAAGACACAGAATAGGATCTGAGAAAGACAATGATAGCAGGTCATTGTTTGCCTGCAGTGACTTTTATTTGATTCTCCAGACTTCACTGGGACCACAAACCATGCCAAAGACAACGCGGCTGCACAATCAGTAGAAGAAAGGCAATTTGATTTCCAGATTAAGATCAGTTACGATTGTTCAGCCTTGGCAGACAGGACAAAGGGTTTCAATGTAATACATCCAAACGACCCAACTTTTACTGCTCTCTTTGTTAATATCTTCACCACCAATAAAGCAGTGATGAATTGCATGCCTTTGAAAGAAATAGTTGTTGCAATTGGGAAAATGAAGAGGGCCAAAGAGGAGGGGAGAAAAACGGGAAAAAAAGCAAGAACCAGTACAGAACTGAGACAGTTGTCTACGTACGTGTGAATACAGAAGACAGGTCTCATTCCACATTTAACATTCTTTTAACCCAGTGGTTCTCAACCTGTGGGTCGTGGGCAACCCCTTTGGGGGTTGAACAACCCTTTCACAGGGGTTGCCTAAAACCATCGGAAAACACATAAATGTTTCACAATATATAATTACATAATTGTTTTGTGATTAATCACGATGCTTTAATTATGGTTAATTTGTAACAATGAAAATACCTCCCGCATATCAGATATTTACATTATGATTCATAACAGTAGCAAAATTACAGTTATGTAGCCACGGAAATAATTTTATGGTTGGGCGTCTCCAGAAGATGAGGAAATGTATTAAAGGGTCGTGGCATTAGGAAGGTTGGAGAACCACTGTTTTAACCAGTTGGCTGCATAATTTACACAGCTTCTCTGTCATTAGATATGTCCTTCAGGTATTGAAGGAATATTTGAATCCTCAAATATTGTAGATCTGTAGCTCCATTAATGGAGGTAAGGAGGTAGTAAAAATGCATTTGAAATTCTTCTTTAAAGGATGCAGGAGAATAGAAGAAATAAAAGAAGGAGAGAGAATTAGAATATGTTGAGCTTCGGCATGGTGAGCTCATGGCAGGCACAATTACCACATTGTGTCCCTAGGGTTGTCCCCAATGGTGGTATGGGTTAATGAGGAGCGCGTCCCGTGGTGGGGCTGGCACTGTAGTCGTCTCTGTGCATTGCTTTTCTGAGCAGGAACATTGTCCTCAGGGCTTGGTGAGCCAGGATGTGCTTCACTCTTTTCTTTTTGTCCCCTAAGCCTCCTCGTTGGCTCCTGTGTGCTCTGACCAGACCAGTCCCTCTTCCCCTCTTCTTGAGCTGTAGCTTCAGTGCTGTCCTCTGAAGTGAATTCTTCTTTGGGGGGAGGGTGGTGCTGTCCACTTAGTTGGTAATGGGGCCGGCTCCTCAGGCCTCTCTCTCGGTTCCCTGCTTCATGTCAGTGTGTTGCGTTCTTGTCTTGGAGCTCCGGCTTGAAGTCTGGTCCCGGTTTCCCTGTGGAAACACAATCAACACTCTCCCCCTGTGTGGGTTAGTGTCCTGCTCCCCCCAGCTACCCATACCCTTTCTCATCCTCCCTTTTAATGGGCTGCCATATATATCCCTGAGTTTAGTCTGGCCCCTGCCATATTACCTGGGCCTCACTCCAGGGACGTATGTATACAGAATCTTCTTCCCTATGCCCTTTTTGAATTTTTTTTTAGCTTACCTCAGTGGACTCATGTAGTACTTGTCCTTTTGTGCTTGGATTACTTCACTTAGCATAATTTCCTCCAATTCTTCCCATGCGGCGATGTGCTTCATGCATTCGTCACTGCTTTTTAGGGATGTGTAATACTCCATTGTATGTATGTACCAGAGTTTTTTGATCCATTCGTCTGTTGATGGGAATTTGGGCTGTTTCCAACTCCTTGCAATTGTGAACTGTGCCGCGATGACCATTGGAGCACAAATGTCTGGCCATGATTTATTTTTTGTCTCTTCTGGGTATGTGCCCAGTAGGGGGATTGCTGGATCATGAGGTAGCTCAATTTCCAACTGTTTTAGATATCGCCAAATTGATTTCCATAATGGCTGTACATACCTACAGTTCCACCAGCAGTGGACAAGAGTTCCTATCTCTCCACATCCCCTCCAACACTTGCTACTTTCTGATTTCTTGAATTGGGCTGTCTTTGAGGATGTTAGGTGGTATCTCAAAGTTGTTTTAATTTGCATTTCTCTTGTGGCTAGAGATCTTTAACATTTTCTCATATATTTATTGGCCATTTGGATTTCTGCCCTTGAGAAACTCCTGCTCAGGTCCTTTGCCCACCTCCTGAGTGGACAATTGGTTTTCTTCTTGTTGTAGTTTAGCAGTGTATTATAGATTTTAGTAATAAGGCCTTTGTCTGATATGTCATTGCTAAAGATGTTTTCCCATTTTGTAGTCTCTCTTATTACTCTCAGTGAATTCTTTCGATGTACATAAGTGTTTTATTTTAAGTATGTCCCACTGGTCAATTTGTGCCTCCTTGGTGTTGGTGTCCTTCCCAATTTCCTATAACCTGTGTAATCCCTGTGCCAAGCTTCTCCGGTTTGTCCCAATTCCCTCATTGATGGCCCTAATAGTTTGGGGTTTCACTCAAGAGATCCACCTTGAGTTTATTCTTGTGCATGGAGTGAGGTAAAGGTCTTGCTTCATTTTTCTGCAGCTACATATCCATTTTTCCAGGACCATGAATTGAAGAGTGCATCCACTTCCCATTTGATATTTTTGGGCACCTTATCAAAGATCAGTTGTCTGTATGCTGATGATTTGATTTCTGGATTTGCAATCCTTTTCCATTGGTCTGAATATCTATCGTTATACCAGTACCATGCTGTTTTGACCACTGTGGCTGTGTAATAGGTGTTAAAGTTGGGTAAAGCAAGCCCTCTGATTTGGTCCTTCTTCTTGAGGAGTTCTCTGCTATTTCTCGGTTTCTTCCTTCTCCATATGGAGTTGGTAATCTGTTTTTCCAACTCTTTGAAGAAAGTTGTTGGAATTTGGATCAGGATAGCATTGAACTTATATAGTGCCTTGGGTAGAATTGACATCTTTACAATATTGAGTCTGCCAATCCACGAGCATGGGACCTCCTTCCATTTGTTGAGGTCATCCTTGGTTTCTTTTAATGTTTTGTAGTTTTCCTCATACAGATCTTTTGTTTTATGAGTCAGGTATATCCCTGACTCAAATATTTCAATTTGTTTTTGGCTATTGTGAAGGGTACCCCCTTTTTGATCCCCTCTTCTGTGTCCTTGTCTGATGTGTACAGTAGTGCGATAGACTTCTGTTTGTTGATCTTGTAACCTGCTACTCTGCCATATTCCTCTATTGCTTCCAGTACTCCTCTTGTGGAACTTTTAGGATTTTCCATATATAAAATCGTATCATATGCGAATAACGGTAGTTTCAATTATTCTTTACCCAGATGAATACCTTTGATGTCCTTTCTTTGCCTTATATTTTTAGCTAGGACCTCCAGCATGATGTCAAATAGGAGTGGGGACAAGGGACATCCTTGTCTAGTCCCCCTTTTCCGAAGAATTTATCTAATCTTTTCTCTGTTGACTAAAACATTGGCTGTTGGTTTTTCATATATAGCTTGTATTATATTGAGGAATTTTCTTCCATTCCTATCTTCTTGAGTGTCTTAAACATGAATTGGTGTTGGAGTTGTCGAATAGTTTTTCTGCATCTATTGATATTATCATGTGGTTCTTATATTTCTTCGTTTCAATGTGATGAATAATACTAATGGTCTTTCATATGTTGAACCATCCCTGCATCCCTGGTATGAATCCCACTTGGTCATGGTGAATTATTTGTTTCATATATTTTTGTATTCTCTTGGCTAGTATTTTGTTAAGGATTTTTGCATCCCTATTCATTAGGGAAATTGGTCTGTAGTTCTCAATTCTTGTGGGATCCTTGCCCGGTTTAGGTATCAGAGTTATACTAGCTTCGTAGAAGGAATTTGGCAGTTTGCCATCTTTTTCTATGGTCTGGAAGAGTTTGTGTAGGATTGGTATCAGTTCTTCCCTGAATGCTTGATAGAATTCCCCTGTGAATCCATCTGGTTCCGGGGTCTTTTGGTTGGTAATTCTTTGATAGCCTTGTCTATTTCTTCTATTGATATGGGCCTGTTGAGGTTCTTTATGGCCATTGGGGATAATCTAGGGAGGGATTTTTTTTCCCAAGAATTCATCCATGTCTTCCAAGTTTTTAAACTCATCGGAGTACAGTCCTTCATAGTACTGTGTAATTATCCTTTTGATTTCACTATGGTCCATTGTAATATTCCCTTTTTCATCCCTCATCCTTGCTATTGAAATGTGCTCCTTCCTTTCTCTAGTCAAATCCACGAGAGGTTTGTTGATTCGATTTATCCATTCGAAGAACCAACTTTCAGCAGCATTGATTTTTCCCATAGTTTTCTTATTTTCTCTCTCCTGAATCTCCGATCTAATTCTTATTTCCTTTCCTTTTCTGTTAGTTGGATTTTCTTGCTAACTCCACTCTAGTTGCTGTAAATTTTGTGCCAGTGTATCAATCATAAGCCTCACCTCCTTCCTTAAGTGAGTATGTAATGCTATGAGACTTCCTCTGATGACTGCCTTTGCTGTGTCCCATAAGTTTGGTATGTCATGTTTTCATTCTCGTTGGTTTCTAGAAATTTCCTAATTTCATCTCTGATCTGAGCCAGTACGCTCTCCTTTTGCAATAGAGAGTTATTCATTCCTCAGTGGTTTGCCCTTGATTTCATCTTCCTTTTGTTTATTTACAATCTTATGGCACAGTGGTCAGAGAGAGAGGTCTGTATGATATCAATGTGCTTGAATTTATGTAGATTTGACTTAATGCCATAGCATGTGGTCTATTTTTATAAATGTACCATGTGGACTATAGTAGAATGTGAATTGTTTTTTTTTGTTTGGGTGGAGCGCTCTGTAGATATCTATCAGGTCAAGTTGTCTAATTGTAGTGTTTAGCTCTTTAGTGTCCTTGTTGAGTTTCTTTCTGAGTGATCTATCTTTCTCAGAGAGCAGTGTATTGAAGTCCCCTACTATGATTGTTGAGGCTGTGGTTTCTTTTTTTCATCCTTTGCAGTGTTTGCTGGACATATTCTGCTGGATGCTTGTTTGGCAAGTAAGTGTTTATAATGCTTATTGGTTCTTTATGCAATGCTCCCTTGAACATTCTATAGTGTCCATCCTTATCTCTTTTTATGGTTTGCAGTTTGAGGCCAAAGCCAGCCTCTGGGGGCATGCAGCAGAGCAATGAAGTCCCCAGGGATAGAGGTGGTGCCAGGGCATAGCCCCCAATCAGACTTGACTGGAAAGCACCCATGAAGGAAAACAAACAAACCCTGAACTATTCATATGTTTATGTGTGTGTGCGTGTGTGTTGTTGCTGTTGTTGCTGTAGCTATTGTTTTACACTCTGTTGTTGCTTCATGGTACTCAGTCTTGTGATAGTACATCGTATGTCTACCTGGAAGGGATAGACAGAATAAACAAGCCAGAAGAGAGAACAACGGGATGGCACTTATGAGGGGACATGGGGGTAGGGGAGGCGGGGGAAAGGAAGAGGGTTTTAACAAGCTCAGGGACAAGGGAATAATAAGTGATCCAAAATCAGTGTCAAGGAGGGTGTGGGAGGTCTGGCAGGGCTGGATCAAGGGCAATGTAACCGAGAAGAATTCCTAAAACCCAAATGAAGGTAGAACATTTAAGTGGGACAAGAAGAAAGTACAAAGAAACAGAGGAAAGAACTAGGAGGCAAAGGGTAGTTATAGAGATTTAAATACAGGCCTATAAAGATGTAAATATATTTATATATGATTAGGGGGAAATAGATCTTTGTACATATATTTATAGGTTTAGTATTAAGGAAACAGACGGACAGTGGGCCCCTGCTCAAGTACTCCCTCAACACAAGAACACTTTGTTCTAACAATTCGGCAGTCTGAGATGCTCATCTGCCTGGCACAGTCCTTGAAGACAATGGTTTCACAAACAAATGTGGTGAAGAAAGCTGTTAGTGTGCAGCTAACAAAAGATATAGCACCTGAAGTTTTAAAGACCTGAAGATAAACAAGCAGCCATTGAGCTGAGAGACAACAAACCCACATGGAAGAAGCACACCACCCTGTCCCGACTTGATCGCTGAGGACAAAGTGAGTGCATAAGCAAAATTGTTGACGAAAGCTGATGGTGCCCAGCTATCAAATGATATAGCATCTGGGGTCTTAAAGGCTTGAAGAGAATTAAGCGGCCATCTAGGTAAGAAACAACAAATCCCACATGAAAGAAGCACAACAGCCTACCCCGACACGAATGCTGAAGACAAAGCAGGTATATAGGCAAATGCAGTGAAGAAAGCTGATGGTGCCCAGTTGTCAAAATATATATAATCTGGGGTCCCATAGGCTGGAAGATAAACAAGGGGCCATCTAACTGAGAAACAACAAAGCCCACATGGAAAATGCACACCAGCCTCTGAGATGACAAGGCGTCGAAGGGATCAGGTATCGGGCATCAAAGACCAAAATTTTTAAAAATCATTGCATTGTGAATGGTGGATGGGAGTGCAAAGTGGGGACCCAGGGCCCATCTTGGGGAAACTGGACATCTCCTTGCAGAAGGGCTGGGAAGGTGACATGCCAGTCAGGGTGCATTGTACCAATGATGAAACATACAACTTTCCTCTTAATGCTTAAATGCTTCCTCCCCACCACTATTATAATCCCAATTCTACCTTACATATCTGGCTGGACCAGAGGCTGTACACTGATACAGATAGGAACTGGAAACACAGGGAATCCAGGACAGATGAACCCCTCAGGATCAGTGGTGTGAGTGGCGATATCGGGAGGGTGGAGGGAGGGTGAGGGAGAAAGGGGTAACAAATGACAAGGTCTACATATAACCTCCTCCCTGGAGGATGGACAGCGGAGAAGTGGGTGAGGGAGACGTGGATGGTAAAAGATATGATAAAATAATAATTATTTATAAATTATCAAGGGTTCAGGGGGAGGAGGGAGCAGGAAGTGAGGGGAAAAATGAGGAGCTGATACCAAGGGCTCAAGTAGAAAGCACGTGTTTAGAGAATGATGATGCCAACCTACATATGAATGTGCTGGACAAAAATGATGTATGTACGGATTGTGAAAAGAGTTGTATGAGCCCCTAATAAAATGATTTAAAAAAACAAAACAACCAAAAAAGAATATGTTGGAGCAATTGAAGACCATTTATTGAGGGTCAACTATGTGCTAAGCAGTTAAATAGGCATTTATTTACATTTTATTTCTAAATTTTGAAAAGTTGCATTTTAATTCTCATTAATACTCATGTAGAGGATACATCCTCTTCCTCAGTGTCTCTTTCTGTTTCTTCCTCTTCTGAAAAAAGATAGTCACACAACTAAGTACTTATTCGAATCTTTCGGAATAGAAACACATCTTTGCAAAGGGAGATCTCACTGCCGTAAAGTGAGTCAATGCTGACTCATAGTGATTCCCCGTGGGTATCTGAGACTGTAACTTTACAAGTGTAGTGTGTCATTCTGGGTAGACTAGAGAAACAAATCCAGAGATGCTTATGTTTGTACAAGAAGAGCTTTATATACAAGAGCAATTGAATATTGAGAAAACATCCCAGCCCAGTCCAGATCAAGTTGATTAGTCCAATATTAGCCCATATGTCTGATACCAATCTATAAAGTCCTCTTCCGACTCATGCAACACATGCAATGATGCCAAACGCAGGAAGATCACAAGCCAGTGGGTGGAAAGTCTTATGGATCCAGTGGTGTTGTAATCATCTCAGTACTGGCAGGGGTCTCCACATGGCTGTTTCAGGCCCAGGGCTCTAGCATAGTTCCATGTGTCTTGTCCACCGAAATGTCTCACAGGGATTGTGTGTGTGGCCCACCTCCAGTAAGCTATTTATCTTCTTAGTGTCTCCAAAGGAGGTCATCAAACTGTGACCTGATTGACAAGCTAAACTCCACCCCTTCACTCGTAAGCTTCACATTGACAAAAGATTACATAACTACCACAAGCAGAAAGTCCAGTCTTTCTTCCACGAAGGAGTAGACAAATTCCAGGTAATTTTTATAGCTTCTGTGATGGAGATCTGTTTCAAAGACCTTTTATGATATGGAAATACCTAGAAAGTTTTGTACCAATTTTCCCGAGAGCTTGATGATAATTTACATACCTAGTCATAACTGTAGTCCCAGAGCCCTGGTTGCACAGTGGCCACCATTGGATTGCAGGTCAGCAGTTTGAAACCAACAGCTGCTCCTTGGGAGAAAGATGCGATTTCTACTCCTGTAAACAAGGATAGTCTTAGAAACCCACAAGGGCAGTTCTGCACAGGATTGCTGTGAGGCAGCATCAACTTGATGGCAGTGAGTTTGAGGGTCAAAGATCCAATTCTAATTCTTCTGATGTGTAAAGAGTTAAATGTCTCTAGGGAAGGGAAATGAAACAACTTTTGTCTTTACATTGTACATATTTCCATGTGTCAAGAGACTTTTACTGAAGCATTGAGTTAAAAACAAAACAAAAAAACCCCTTATTTCTCTGAATTTTAGGGCTCCCTTAAGGTAGACCGAAGAAAAAACTGATGCATTTGAACCACAGTAGTGAGAAAGAATATCGAAATTAATAAACCAATCTGTCTAAAAAGAATAACAGTCAGCATGCTCCTTAGAGGCAAGGAAGATGAGGCTTCCTCTCACATACATCCCTGGAGAAGGACAGCATGCTTGGTAAAGTGAAGGGGAAGCGAAAAAGAGGAATGCCCAGGATCTGCTCGTCTGACACAGTGGCTGCAACAAGGGATTTAAACACAAGAATAATTGGGTGGATGAAGCAGGACCAAGCATTCTGTTGAACATAGCATCACTATGAATCTGTACCTAACAACACTAACAGCATGAGCAATCCACGGAGCGGGGTGGCATAGTGGTTTGTATGTTAGACTACTAACTGCCAGGGCAGCAGTTTGAAGCCATCAGTCTCCCTCTTGGAGAAAGATGAAGTTGTCTACTACTGTAAAGAGTTACAGTCTGGGAAACCTTTAGAAGTTCTCCCCATCCTATGGTGTTGTGATGAATTGGCATTGACTTTAATGCAGTAAGTTGGGGTTTTTTGGTTAAGGAATCCAAGCGATATAGCAATTAAGTATTCATCAGTTTACCAGAACTGGTTTGATCCTGTTAGTGGGTTCTTGAGAGAAAAAGACCAGGTAATCTGCTCCCACAAAGTTTAAACCCATTGCCCATTTTTGTCAGGTTGATTCTGACTCAAAGTGACCCAAAAGACAGGACAGAACTCCCTGATTGGGTTTTTGAGACTATCATCTTCAGGGGAGTCAATGGCCACACTGTTCTCCTATGGAGCTGCAACAAGTAACTTTAAGTTTGCAGCTGTGTTATTTTAGGTTGACTAGAGAAACAAATCCATAGACACTCATATGGGTGTGAGAGATAACTTCATATCAAAGAGCAATTGTACATTAAGAAACATCCCAGCCCAGTCCGGGTCAAGTCCATAAGTCCAATATTAGCCCATATGTCCAACACTAGTCCATAAATTCCTCTTTAGATTCATCCGGTCATGCAATAATGACAAATGCAGGAAGATCACAGGCCAGTGGGTGGAAAGCCTTGGAGATCCATTGGCAGAGGTGAAAGGATCTTTGGGCTAGTGTGGGTCTCCATGTGGTTCCTCCAGCTCCAGCGCTCTGGCTGTCAGCAGTGTGACTCCATGTAGCTTGTCAACAGGAATGTCATGCAGTGAGTCTGTGTGTCCTGCCTCCAGTGAGCTATTTATCTCCATACCACCTCCAGATGAGGTCAACACCGAGATCTGATTGACAGGTAAACTCCACTCCTTCACTCTTAGAGTCTCAAGTTGACACCAGATTATATAACTGCCACAACAGCCAAGTACTTAACTACTGCTCCATCTGCCTTCTTTCATAAATATTACAGCCTAGAATACTCTCTGGGGGCATTTATATTCTGTGCTATGGTACCATTACAAGTCAGCATCACTCAATGATTCTGACAATATGTGTACATATTTATACCTCTACTAGAAAGATTAAACCCTTATATATTTAAGCCACTCTAATCACATCTTTATTATTAGCATCAAAACAAAGCTCCTGTATAATCCCACATATCCTGCTGATGGGATTGTAAAATGATGTAACTACTATGGAAATTGTATGATGCTTCCTTAAAAATTGGAAATGGGAATACCATATCATCCAACCACCCCACTAGTAGTTATCTATCCTAGAGAACTAAGAACCATTATATAAGCAGATATGTGCATACCATGTTCATTATAGTTCTATTCACAAATGCACAATTGTTTAAAGTATCCATCATTAGATGAATGGATGAACAACTATGGCATACACACACTATGGAATACTACCCAATGTTAAAGACTACTGACAAGTCTGGAAAACATCTGATCACATGGATAAACCTGGAGGACCTTCTCCTGAGTGAAATTAATCCACCACAAAGGGGCAAATAATGTATGAGGACCACTATTGTAAAAAGTCAAGTAAAGATTTACATTTTACATGGAGTACACAACATTCTTTGAAGGCTACCAGTGGTGGAGGGAGAAAAGAAGGTAAATCCCTAACTAGAGTGAATATGTATAAACTTGAGGGACAGGAAAGGTAAAACTATGAAGCAAAAGCAAACAAACAATTTATTAGTCAACACATAGTGGACTGAATTAGGAAGAACGTAGATCAAATATAGCTAAATATCAGACGCAAACTCACGTCATTGAGTCCATTGTGATGGATCGTGACTCCACGGGAAGAGGAGAGCTGCCCCTTCGGGATTTGGAAGCCTCAAACTCCTGACAGAGGCAGAAAGCTTCCTCCTTTTCCCAAGAAGTAAGTGCATTGTGGATAGCAGACCAACTCTTGGTCCACCACACCACCGTGTCCATTCATCCTCCTCAGAGGACTCATGATGGAAAACATACAACACGCTCAATGCAGATTTGTTAAATGGAGGGATGAATGAATGAGTGAATAAACAGAGGAGCCACAACAAATCGTTCCTATTGCACAGCTTGCAACCGGAAGAGCACAGAACTCAATATGATCGTTGTTTGGTTGAATGTTCATGTTGTTAATGACCTATGTGGATTTGACAGGCTGTCATGGTTTTCTTGTAACTAGAATTCTACACACGTGTGTTCCCCTTTTGGAAACTCTGTTCTCCCACCACCGTCCCTAATGTTCACTTGACTTACACAAAGATTGTAAGGATCTCTTGGCCAAGTTAATTTACTATTTATTCCCTTAACAGTTGCTATTTATTGTTTCACAGTATTTGAGTTAAATGTTCTTATCACCACAAAACTATTAAATCAAACTCGCTGCTATAGAGTTGATTTGGACTCCTGCCAACTATAAGAGCTAGAGGAGACTTGCCCCTGTGGATTTCTAGGACTTTAAATTGTTGCAGAGCAGCTGGTAGGTTTGAACTGCTGACTCTGTGGTTAGCAGCTTAAAACATAATCCACTAAGCCACAAGGCTCCTGTACCACAGACAGGATCAAAGCTCTTTGTGGACCAGGAATGTATTCAGATTAGATATCTAGCTCAGTGCCTGACTTCTTTGTGTGAAACAATCTTTTTTTTTCTTTCCCCCAAAAATGTTGATCACAATTTCCTACCAAGAGTAGGAAAAGTGTATTGTAACTTTGGTGCCATTTTCAGAGTGCATTGTTTGCTGGCCATGAATCATCGCCTCATTGTCTGATGGTTGTCTTTGCAATGTGGCAATAGACAAAATTACACTCTGCAGCAGAGACAGGAGCAGATGACACAGCCCTGGGCTCGAGAACTGATGTCCTGCTGCAAAGATGTTTTCTGATTGAAGATTGCACACCTAGGAGGTGAGATGAGAGAGCTATTTGATAGAAGTGTCCAGCAGATGTACTGCAGCAATTCCCACTGTATTCATCACTTACTGAGTTGCTCATACACCAGAGGCATAATCCAATGTAAATGATCTCATCACCCATCAGTATGAGGGCTCACAAATTCCACTTGGCCTGAAGCTAAAACTTGACATTTCAAGGTTCTCAGATCCACAGTAAGCAAGCAGTATATTGATGACTTCTAAATGCCTTTTCTGAAATGGCCCCAGCTTTTGAGAAATGCAGGTGTTTGGGATCTAGAAATAGAAGTGGCCAGCTGCCCTTGAGGTACTTGGGGCACAGTTCCAGATTTCCTACCCCTGATTTGGCCCCGAGAAGGGAACATTTTGTGTGGAAGATAATAGAGTTGACACCATTTGCATTCTGCTCAGACAAACACCAAGGAGGAGATTTTAAAAGATTCACTTAAAAAGTATCCTTTTTTGCAGTGTCAGTGGCATTGTTGAATATGTGGGAAGACATGAGGCACTTGCCTGCTGTGAAATCAGAACACAGTCACCAGATTGACAGGGATTGCATTAATGAACCCACTCCAATTAAAGGGTTATTGGACTGGAGGAGAGTCCACTACCATCTGAGCCTGTGTTTATCCCACCATGATAAGTGAGGACAAGGTCGAAAGGTGTACATTTTCCTTTCTGAATTTCACCTCTTCCTGATTTCCTGACCCTTCCCAGCATTCCATTAAGATGCATTTCATTCCGGACAGTTTTTGACCATTTCCTCCTTTAATCGCATGTACATTGTGTCATGTATAGGACAAGACATGGATTGTTATCATAATCTGCACTCTCTTCTTTGCTCTACCATAGCAACTCCTAGTTAGGTAGTCTTAACTAGAACGTTTACTCATTTTGTGTTTCCAATTTGTTGGAAACAACAATACTTGTCTATGGGGTAGTTTAAGAATTGAATTAGATTATCTGTAAGGGGTTTCAAAACATTCATGGAAAAATTCCATTAGCTTTTTTAAAAAATTAAATTTTTTTCCATTAGCTTTGACTTTATTTTTTCCATGAACTTTTTGAAGTCCCCTTGTATATAAAGTATCTGGAGAGAGCTAACTGATCAAGAGCTATCGATCCTTTCTTCTTCTTTTTTAATCATGATGACAGTATAATCTGTATCTTTACACTTTTAAAATATAAAGATAAACTAAAATTTTTAAAAACCTTTTATTTCATATTTAACTCTTATTTTCCCAGTGGCTCTTGTATTATTCCCATCACAAACCATACTCCCCCACTTCTTTAAATGGCCTCTGATTATAATTTACAACATTGCCTTATTCTACAGTCTTACTCATCTGTGTGTGTGTGTGTGTGTGTGTGTGTGTGTGTGTGTGTGACAAATACCGGAAACTTAACTTGAATCACTAGAGAAATATAAAAGTATGAGCTATTTATTGGAATGACATTGCAGTATCCTGGCAATCTAAGAAAAAAAATCAATATAACTGAAATGACTCTGGGCCCATGGTTTGGGTACAATTTCTTTCTAAAGAATACATTTAAATTAGGACATAAATATATTAAACTTTGAAAACTACCTTGCATTAAGGAGAGAGTCTTCATGGGGTCCATAGAAGGGGAGACATATGAGGCACGCAATTAGAGATATGGTTGTAGATGGGAATGAGATAGAAAAAGCTGTCTTATTAATTGGCTCAAAATAGTTCAGTCCATTAATAACCAAGGATGTACTGAGGTTTCTAAAACTATTGTTCATTTTCTAATTAAACCCGAAACTATTCTTGTGAAGTGTCTAAGAGCCAGGAGTAATTATCCCCATTTTGTGAATAAAGGAACAAAGTGTCTGAAAGGTGAGACAGTTTAAGTGTATAATCAAATCAGGAACGCTTAAGCGCAGACCCGGAAGGAGATAAGCATGGAATGCCTTTTCCTTTGCATGTAAAGATACCAATAAATAGGCAAATCAGCTGGAATATGAAAGATGGAAAATTACACTTAGACATCGGAAACTAAGTTTTAAGTAGAATAGTCCTTAGACCGTTAATCCGCCGTCATTTTTATTTACACTTAAAGCCCAGTGGGCATGATGAGGTGAGAACACATGTGTCATGACAGTGCAATGTCTGTGGAGAGCTCATGGTTCATTCATGTCTCTTACTCTTCAAAGGTGAGGAGTGCTTACGTGGATTGGTCAAAATCAAGAAGTATTTCCAGCTTTCATTTTCTCGGGTGGTACTTCTCAAAGATTTAAAATAATTTATGTCCATGTATGCTGAACCTTCCATTCAGAATACAAACATTCCAAATGATGAAGCGTGTCTATTGAGTTGGCAAACTTTGAGATGCACCCTACTAGGGCTGCATCAGAAGAGTCTATAATGAAATGAATAAGTGAAAAAGAAATGTTCTTTACCATTTCCTTTTAAAAAATAAACACTAAGAAAAATATTGATACCAAAAGAATGACTCTGTCCTATTCAAATTAGCAATACTTTCAGATTGCTAAGACCAATTTCTGTCTTCCTTTTTTCTAAGTTCAGCATGGTACCACATGCCATTCTCTCTATATATATTTTAAGATGACCGTATTTCACTTTTAAGTAAAGAAAAAAGATAAGAAGCTTCCTTGGTCATCTAAAATATAATTCCCAGGTAAGCTGTCTGAGCCAGCTGTACTCTGTTTTATTATATTTACTTGAATTTTACCTTTTCAAACACATTTTTCACTAGCACGTGCGCACTTACCCTTCCTTTTTACACAATACTCAGAGTTGATAAATGTGCAAGCAGAACTCCTATAATTTTATCAACCACGAAGGATTTTGTATTAGGAATTAGAAGTTTGAAAACCCAAGAAAAGTGCAAGGGTAGTATTCAGAGGAGTTGTTGCTAAACTCAAGATGCGGGATGCACAGAACTTAAACACATCACTGCTGACAGCGCCAAAGTGACAATTCAGAAGAAAAAATTCAGACAATCTGTAAATGCTCAGATTTATTGTCTGATGACACCTATTCATCCATTTCTCCTGCTAACATTGTGATGACTTCCCTTTCATACCTTACAATGTATTTCTTCTGGATAGAAGCTAAACTTGTAAGGTCTCTGGGGACTTAAATAACTCAAACTCAATTTTCTGCATCACCGGAAGAAGCATAGAAGAGGGCTATAACTGAGCAAAGATTACAACAAAAACTAGAACATATGCCAAAGAGTATAAATCATGTATCAGTCTCTCACACATGCTCAACCCAGAACTTAGGGATTCGGCTTATAGGTTGAGATAAAAGTTTGAAGTAGTAACATTCCTTTGTATTGATTTCCTTCTTGTGTATATATATGTTCTACAAAGTTCTTGCAGAAGTGGATAAGTTCCAAAAGTCATGCAAGTCTTGATCCTAGGACTAATCAAGTTAAGGTCCTAGAACGTCTTGTGATGTGTGAAGTATAATTTAAAACTCCATTCCAACTTTTCCCTTATGCGTTTCACAGTTGACTTTTTAAGAAAGAAGGCAATATCTATTTCAATTCTCTCTTCTTCAACTTTTTCATCCTGAGAAGATGACACCCCCTTCTTGCTGAAAGTGAGGACACGAAGCCCTTGCTGAGGACGATCAAGAACTGCATCCTCAGCCCGCATGACGGAAAATGCCACTGGCTCAATGGGCAACATCATGATGAATGGAGAAAAGATTGAAGTTGTTAAGGATTTCATCTTGCTTGTTTCAATGCTCATGTAGGCAGTCAAGAGATCAAATGATGTATTTCGTTTGATAAATCTGCTGCAAGAGGCCTCTTTAAAGTGTTGAAAAGTAAGGAGGTTACTTTGAGCACTAAAGTGCACCTGATTCAATCCATTGTACTTTCAAATGCCTCACATGTATGTGAAAGTTGTATATTCAATCAGGAAGACCAAAGAAGAATAGATACTTTTGAAGTGTGGTGCTGGCAAAGAATATTGAAAGTACTATCATGACCTGCCAGAGCTAACAGCGTTGTCTTGGGAGACGTTCAGCCAGAATACTCCTTAGAGGCAGGATGGCAAGATTTCACGTCATAGACTTTGGACCTGTCGTCATGCGAGACTGGACCCTGGAAAAGGACATCATCTTGGTAAAGTTGAGAGGCAGTGAGAAAGAGGAAGGCTCTTGACAAGATGGATTGATGCAGTGGCTGCAACAAAGAGCTCAAATATAAGAACAATTTGAGGATGACTCATGGCTGAGCAATGTTTTGTTCAGTTATATACCATGAGTCGGAGCCAAATCGATGGCTCCTAAGAAAACAATTCCATCCTGTCCTTCCCACAACTGCCTGGCTGCTTCACAGAAGAGTCCATCATGGAGTTAACCCCAGTATGTTTGATCGCATCATAGGACAATATTAGCCCTGCCAACTGGACCTGAATCCTAACTATCACAGTGGTAAAGATAGCCTGTTATAAAGGCACCAACAAAAGAAGGCTGGCGTCATTGTTTAAAATATTAATAAACCAAACCCCTATGTCTGATTATCGAACTTCAAAAAAATCTTCCAAATGTTATGATAATGTTTTTCAATACTAATCAAAGTGGTTCTTTTTTTAAACTCATTTTATTGGGGGCTCATACAACTCATCACAATCCATACAAATATCCATTGTGTCAAGCACATTTGTACATATGTCGCAATCATCACTCTCAAAACATTTTCTTTCTACTTGAGCCCTTGCTATCAGCTCCTCATTTTTCCCCTCCCTCCCTGTACCCCCTCTCCCTGTTGAACCCTTGATAATTTATAAATTATTAATATTTTTTCATGTCTTACACTGTCCAATTTCTCCCTTCACCCACTTTTCTGTTGTCCATCCCCCAGGGAGTAGGTTATATGTAGATCCTTATAATCGGTTCCCCTTTTCACCCCACCCTCCCGGTATCACCACTCTCAGCACTAGTCCTGAAGGAATCATCTGTCCTGGATTCCCTTTGTTTCCAGCTCCTATCTGTACCAGTGTATATCCTCTGGTCTAGTCAGATTTGTGAGGTAGAATTGGGATGTAAGATAGAATTGGGGGTGGGGTGGGGGAAAGCATTTAGGAACTAGAGGAAAGTTGTATGTTTCATCATTGCTACACTCTACACTAACTGGCACATCTCTCCCCACAACCCTTCTATAAGGGATGTCCAGTTGCCTACAGATGGGTCTTGGGTCCCCACTCCGCATCCCCCTCATTCATAATGATTTGATTTTCTTTTTAATTTCTCCCATGCTTAGCCTTCTTTCACTCAGGCCATGACAATCGGGTGAGAACTTATTAAACAGAACACAAAACAAATAATAATTTCTCAGTATTTGAGAATTCAATATATGATTTGAAATGCATAAGACGTATTTTTGATGGTAAAGTTTTAGGTTATAAGAAACTTAATTATAAATAACAAGACCAGAGCTCTGTCATTCTAATATAGGAAATAAATCCTATATTAAAACAAGAGTCATTAAGTTTTGATATTTGGATCAGTGTGCAGCTCCCTTAGCTTGTTCTCTGCCTCAATTTGCAAGCTACACTACCTGTGGGACACCTAACCCATGGACTGTGTCGCTGTAGTTTGAGTTTTCTTCAAGATGTGCTTTGCCATACTACTGGAGTATACATCACTTGAGCTAGGGACTGTCGGACCCTGACATCTGGCTGACTGTTGGTGACCTGCCTTGCTGTTTGCTGTGTGTGGCTGGATAGCCTGAATTGCTCTACAGAGGACTACCCGGCATCCCTCAAGATTTGGACTGCCAGTGTCTCATGGGAGTGAGTTGCATTTGTACTGATTTATAGATTAATTAACTGTTTATTTCTTATGTTATCTATCTATCAACATAAATATATATGAAATCATTAGTGTCCTGGTTTTGTTTCTCTAGAGAACCCTGTGTAACATAATGATGAATTACATGTTGCTATCATCCTGGAAGTTACGTGCCAATATGTCAAATATCTACAGGGCCATTCATGATGGACAGGTTTCAGTGGAACTTCCAGATTTAAATAGACTAAAAAGGAAGTTCTAGTGATCCGTGTTTGAATCAATGGATCCCAGTTGAGACTTATGTTCATTTACTTTGGATACGTCATCAGGAGAGGTCTGTTGCTGGAAAAATGTTTGGTAAAATGCAGGGCCAGGGAAGGCAATGTAAATATGCAATGAAATGGATCAATGCAACAACTACAACAATGGCCTCAAACATACCAACAATTGCCAAGATGATAGAAGACCAGATAATATTTTGTTTTGTTATAGAAGCTGTTGCTATGAGATGGAATTGGCTTGACAGCAACTAACATCAGCAAACAGAAGGGCAAAAGTACTGAGGGAAGGTGTAGAACTCATTGTCAGGGTAAACAGCACCAGACACCATTTGTACACATAGAGAACAGTTGAGAAAGTTAATTTCTTAGCAGATGAAGGCAACAGATACTGAGAGCAAAGGAACAGAAGGGATCATGTAAATTTAAATGAGCACCAAACTACACAGACGACTCCAAATTACCAATCCCACTATGTTCTACTTCCATGATTATCATGATGCCTCTTGAGGCCTCTGGGAAGGAGCTGTTATATATACCCTCTGGTGAAATGTAATTTCCCGTTATGGCCCTTCTATCCACATAATCTTCGTAACTCCCACCAAGTTACTGGGTGGGCTCCTGCAAAGAAGATAAAGGGACTCTGACTCAGGGATTGGTCAGCTTTGCCATTTCGCTGGGTTTAAATAAGAAAGAAGAACAAAAAATCCGCACAATCAAGAAAGAAGAACCACCAATGGAGTCTATGTGAGACCCATCCTGACGTAGAGGCACTGGGTGTATCAAGAAAGAGAACGAAAACCGTGAGACAGCAGAAGAGCTGCACTGAGACCCTGAGGCAGAGTGGCAGGCTTCCGGACCTACAGAATGAATAAAGCTGAGTGCCTTTGGGCAGGAGTGGCTCGGGCATCTATCAGTGCCAGCGGAGCCTTGTAACACTTGCCTGAGCATGGCAGGAGTCAAGGGCCCATGAGATTGGGACACGGAGGAATAGAGACACATGCCTGGTGGCATGGCTAAGAAGAAACACTGCTACAGACAAAATGACTGTATCTGACCCTAACTTCTTTTCATCTGTTAACTTCCTGAATAATCCCCCAGAATCATGAGTATTGTTTGTTAATTCTGTTGCAACAGATTACTATAGCCGGCAGAAAAGGAGAGTATGGTCGAAAAGAGTAGGTATCAGACTAGTGTAGAGGAACTTGGAGGGTGGAGGCAGGACTGAGTTCTGTCACATAGGATTAATCCTTAGACAGATGTGGAGTTGGAATCTCCTTCTCCGTTGTGTAGTGAGAAGTGAACCTTGACTTCCATGCCAGTTCCTCTGAGTCAGCATTGACCTGATGGAAGTGACTTCTGGAAGATATATTGGAAGAGAGAATACTTTGAATTGCCAAAAAATTCTTGAATTGAATTAATAGTGACATTGAATTGACTAAAATCGTTTTCCACTAGATGAAATGAGAGGCTCTTAAAAAGATTGTGATGTCATTAAGAAAATAAAGAATGCAACATTTCTTGAGAATTTTATTTGTAATCTGAGGTTTATACTTGTAACCCATATGATGAAGGTGGGAGAAACATGTGGGATCCACTGGGCAAATGCATTTCAATGCAAAAGCGGCCCTACATGACATGCTGCCAATGTGAACATAAAGGACACATTGGACTGAAACACGGAAACTGGGTGCACTCCAATTTCACAGGACTCCTGTAGGCTCAAAAGTGTGTATCACTGACGTAAAGACTAGAATCAAGCCTGGTGCTTTTACTTTGGAACTACCTATCATTTCTGTTCTGACAAGGGAAGATCATTTCCACTACACTGATCAGGACACAGTCTTCACAGGTAGATTCATTGCACACATGAACTGAGCATGAGCACTATATCATAAAAGCAGGAGACCTGGTGTTGCAGGGGTTCAAATGCACCAGCCTCTCTTTGGGAGAAAGATATAACATTCTGCTTCTGTAAAGATTTATAATGCTGGATACCCCATGGGGCAATCCGACCCTGTCTTATAGCATCAATGTGAGTTGGCATAAACTTGATGGCAGTGGATTTGGATTGGTATATAATAGAAAAATGCTATAATTCTGAGTTGGATTTGCCTGAAACACTATGTAGATAAAGCCACGGTTGGCTGGATCATAAATAGATTAGAGAATAAGAATAAGAATGACAGTTTTACATCTGATCAATTTATTTGCGTTTAAGCCTTGCCTCTCCCTATTGATTAATCTTGGGCTAGTGATTTAATAAGCATTGGCCTAGGTTTCCTAAGGTGAAATGTAACCATGATAATATAGAACTCACGTAGTTATGTTTAATAAGATAACAGATAGGCCCAGCACAGTGCCTGCCCCATAAGGTCATTAAATAAATGTTGTTATTTTTACTTTTTTCTCATCAAAATCATGTGTTGTCTAAAAGAAGAAAGGAAATAAAGGTTAGAGCTGGAGTCTTGCCTCCATTTTTAGAAGGTCTCATTATGTAATCCTGGATTTATCTATTGAGCTTCCCTTTTGATAAATAATGTGACTTCAGAAGCAAAGGAAGACCTTCAACGAGTGGATTGGCACAGTTGGCTCAAGTACCCCTATAAGTAGAAAAGACTGAGGACGGCACAGGACCCAGAGTGTTTACTTCTGTTGTGTAATCACTATGAGTCTGAGCTATCTGGGCAGCACCTCACAGCAACAATAATTTGATGAAACTGGATACTTAAAAAATACTCCAAATCCACTGCCATCAAGCCAATACTGTGTTGATCCATTCAGTCAAGGGCCTTGCCCTGTTTCACGGCCTTTCCACTTTACTAAGATGATTCCCGTCTCCAGGGACTGGTGTGGCTTGATAAGAAGTCCAAAGTATGTGAGATGGAGTTTTGTCATCTTGTCTCCAAGGGGCACTCTGGCTGTGTTTCTTCCAATAGAGATTTTGAACTGGTTTCCCCGGAAACATGTCCCAATACAGGAGATGAAGTATTGCTATTCTTGCTGCTAAGGAGCATTCTGACTGTACTTCTTCCAAAACAGGTTTGTTTGTTTTTTCTTATGGCAGTTCATGGTACTTTCAATATTTTTTTCAAACACCATAGTTCATAGGCATCACATTTCCTACAGTATTCCTTATTGAATGTCCAACGTTCACATGCATATGAGGCAACAAAGGCAAATACCATGGCTCAAGTCAGGTACACCAGAGTCTTCAATGTAACAGCTTTGTTTTCTACACTTTAAAGGGGTCTTGTGCAACAGAGTTAGCTAACATAATGCAGCCTATGATATCTTGCCTGCTGCTTCCATGAGCATTGATTGTGGATACAAGAAAGGGGAAATCTTTGACATAGTTCATCTTTTCTCTGTTTACGGTGATGTTACCTATTGGTCAGATTGTGAGGACTTTGGTTTCCTTTACAATGGGTTGGATTCCATACAGAAGACTGTAATCCTTGATCATCATCATCAGCAAGTGCTTCAAGTCCTCCTCACTGACAGCAATCGAAGTTGTGTCATGTGCCTAGCAGGTTGTTAATAAACCTTCATGGTTCAGTTGTGCATTGTGTCTCTGTGGGTTGGAACCAACTTGCTGCAACTAACAAAAACAACAACATACAATCTTGAGGTCAAATTCTTATCCATATAATTCAGCTTTTCTGATTATTTGCTCAGTATACAGATTGAAGAAGCATAGTGAGCGGATGCACCCATGACACACACCTTTCCTGCGTGTAAAACATACAGCATTCCCTTGTCCTGTTCACACAACTGCCTCTTGATCTCTGTACAGGTTCCGCAGGAGTACAACGAAGTATTCTGGGATTCCCATCTCTTTGAGGCTATGATGACGCTCACATTTGAATGCCTTGGCATAGTCAATGAAACACGAGTAAACATCTTTCTAGTGTCCTCTGCTTTCAGTCAAGATGCAGCTAATGTCAACAATGATATCCCTTCTATCACTTCCATTTATGAATCTGGTCTGAACTTTTGCCTGTACCCTGTTAATGTGCTGCTGCAACCATTTATGGTGATCTTCAGTAGAATTTTACTTTATGTGATCTTAACAATATCCTGCTATAATAAGCATATTCTGTTTGTCACCTTTCATTTAATTGGGGGTAAATATGAATCTCTTCCAGTCAGTTGGCCAACTTGGTTTTCTAAATTTCTTGGCCTAGGCAAATGAGGACTTCCAGTACTTCACCAGCTTGTTGAAACATTTTAATTGACATTCCCTCAATTCACATAGCCTTGCTTTTGGCTAATGCTTTCAGTGCAGCTTGAACTACTACTTTCAGTACCATTGGTTCTTGTTTATATGATACCTCTTCAAATGGGTGAATTTCACTCAGTTCTTTTTGGTACCAAGACTCTGGATCTTCTTTCTATCTTCTTATGAGGCTTACTTCATTATTCAATACTTTTCCCATAGGATCTTTCAATATTACAACCTAAGGATTGAATTTTTTCTTTAGTTATTTTGGTTTAAGATTTGCCAAGCATGTTCTGTATAGTTTTCTACCTCTAGGTCTTTGCACATTTCAGTATAATATTTCAGAAAACTGAAATACTTCAAGATGCATGGAGAAGCTCAATATTAGCAGCTAAAATGAGGCCAGGAGACAACACTGAAACGAATCATCAATTGCTCATATGTAAATTCAGGTTAAATTTGAACTAAATTAAAAGGTGATGAAGCACTGTAAACATTTGTTTATGCAAGGAAATTTATAAGACAGCTACTTGGCCAACTGACTGGAAGAGATCAATATTTTTACTGATTATAAAGAAATATCACCCATTTGAATGCTCAAATTGTGAGCCAATATCATTGATATCACATGTGAGTAAAATTTTACAGAAAATTATCCAACAAAGGTTGGAGCAATATATTGACAGACAGGGAGCAACCAGAAATCCAGGGCAAATTCAGAAAAGGATGTAGAACAAGAGCTATTGGGGCTGATGTCAGATGTGGCTGAAAGCAGAGATTATCAGAAAGATATTTACTTGTGTTTTATTGACTATGCAAAGGCATTTGACTGTGTGGATCATAACAAATTATGGATTACCTTTGGAAGAATGGGAATTTCAGAACCCTTCATTATGTTCATGTGGAATTTTACATGGACCAAGAGGCAGCTGTGCAAAAAGGAAAAAAGAATGGTGCATGATTAAAATAAAGAAACATGGGTGTCAGAGTTGGGTCCTCTCACAAGACTGATCCAATAAGTACACGGAGCAAGTAATCACAGAACGTACATTATATGGAGAAGAATGGGGCATCAGGATCAGAGGAAGTTTTATTAACAATCTTCTATATGCAGATGGCACAAATTCATTTGCTGAAATTGAGAAACAATTTAAGTATTTGCTGATTATGGTTAATGATTGAATCCTTCAGTATGGATTACAACTCAATGTAAAGGAAACCAGTCTTCATAACTGGGCCAATGGGTAATATTGTGAGCTGTGAAGAAAAGGTTGAAGTTGTCAGGGATCTAATCTTGCTTGGATCCATAATTTCTTCCATTAGCTTCTTTTGATTAGGTCAGGAGATCCAGCATAATCTCAACATTTTAAATTTCTAAGTGTTGCTACTGACAAAGAAGGCAGTCTCAAGGGGCACACGAGCAGTAAAAAGGAAGACCCTAAATGAGATGGATGACCACTGCGCTTGCAACAATGTGGTTGCAATAATAACAGCTGTTAAAACAGGTTAGGGTTAAGCAGTGTTTCTTATGTTTCACTTAGGGTCACTATGAGTCAAAACCAATTCCACAGCCCCGAAAGGCAATAAATATGGTCAAATGATTAATGCATGGCTTCCTAAATAGTCTAAAGGTTTTCTGAGCACGTTATGTTTTAAGTGTCATTGAGTCAGTTCTGATTTATAGAATCCCTGTGTGCAACAGAATGTAACAGTAAGCGTCCACATACTTGCTGCAGCCCCTGTGTTAATCCCTCTCAGCAAGGACCTTCCTCCTTTCTGCTAGCCCTCTACTCTACTAAGCATGATGTCCTTCTCCAGGAATGGTCTCTCCTGACAAGAATTCCAAAATTCTTGAGGTAAAGTCTTGCCATTCTTACCTCTAAAGAGCATTTTATCTGCCTGGCTTCCAAGATGGATTTGTTGGTTCCTTTAGCAGTCCATGGTAATTTCAACATTCTTAGCCAGTACAATGATTCAAAAACATCCATTCTTCTTTGGTCAGTAGCAACACTTAGAAATTTAAAATGTTTAGATTATGCTGGATCCCCTGACCTAATCAAAAGAAGCTAATGGAAGAAATTATGGGACAGCATCTTCATGATTGATTCATTACTTTAAGGCAACACAGGCAGCAGTGAACATAAGGCAACAAATGTATAAATGTGCTTTACACAATTGATGTATGTATGGATTGTGATAAGAGTTGTATGAGCCCCAATAAAATGATTAAAAAAAATCAAAAGTAAAACCTGTTCTTTAAAGGAAGAGAGTAAGGAGATAAAAACACAAGCAAATATTTCACATATAGAATATTTTTCACATATGTAACATAGACTTTATCCAGAATATATTCATTAAAATAACAATAATAAAAGGATATGCACTAGAGATAGGTATGTTTTTTGTATGTACATATGTGTGTGTATATATGAAATAGAAATTGGCATTAGGATTAGGGTTAAAGTAAGGTTTATTAACAACCTGCAATATACAGATGACACAATTTTGCTTCCTGAAAGTAAGGAGAACTTCAAACTCTTGCTGATGGAGATCAAGGATAACAGCCTTCAATACAAAAATGTATTACAACGTAATGTAAGGAAAACGAAAATCCTCACCACTGATCAATATGTAACATCATCATAAATGAAGAAAATTAAAATTGTCATAGCACATAACACTAATAAGAACAACACACACACAAACACACACACACACATCATGACACCTAACCATAATAAGAACAACAACACACACACAAACACACACACACATCATGGCACCTAACAATAATAACCACACACACAAACACACACACATCATGGCACCTAACAATAATAACCACACACACAAACACACACACATCATGGCACCTAACAACAATAAGAACAACACACACACAAACACACACACATCATGGCACCTAATAATAAGAACAACACACACACAAACACACACACATCATGGCACCTAATAATAAGAACAACACACACACATCATGACACGTAACAACAATAAGAACAACACACACACAAACACACACACACATATCATGACACCTAACAACAATAAGAACAACACACACACATATCATGGCACCTAACAATAATAAGAACAACACACACATCACGACACCTAACAACAATAAGAACAACACACACACAAACACACACACATCATGGCACCTAACAATAATAAGAACAACACACACAAACACACACACACATCGTGACACCTAACAATAAGAACAACACACATACACACACACAATGCTTCAAAAAGTTTAAGAAAAAATTCCTATCTTTTAATACCATTTTTCTATGATGGCTGTTTTGAAGCTCTCTCATATATATTTGTGTGTGTGTCCAATTTGTCATGAAAAACACAATTTGAATAAAAATAAAATATTATTTAACCAAATTATAATGAAAAAGCACTAAAATTTAAAATACTGGCTAAACAAAATGTTGGTGAAAATTTAGAATAATTGTAATTTTCATATATTGATGATGAGTGTCAAATGATGCAACAGCTTTCCAATGCACTTTACAAGTGTCATAAATATGAACATAAAATCAATGAACTCATAAATCCATTTTCAAATTTCCTTCAAATAATTTTGAAAAAATTATGGCCATTATTTGAACTTTACCATCTGTCTTAGTTATTTAGTGCCACTATAACAAAGAAAATAATACAAGTGATGGCTTTAAAAAATGAAAATTTGCTTTCTCACAGTTCAGTCAGCTAAAACACAAATTTATGGTATGGTTTTAACGATGCCGTCCTGTCCTTTACAACTTCTGGAGCAGGTAATCTGTACAGTCCCTGGATTTAGAGACTCACCTGCTTCCATTGTCATCAGATAATGTCTTCTTTCCTCCAGTTATGCTTGTTTGTCTTTGTCTATTTTTCTCCTTTTCCCTCAATAGTGACTATCCTTAGGACATGACCTGTATTGATATAATTAACTGAGCAATAGATACCCTATTTACAAATGGGATTATATCCCCACTTATGGATGTCTGGATTGCTATTTTAGTGGGATATAATGCAAACTATAATATTATCCCCAAAAGACCTTTTTTGAATTCAATGTCTACCTTCTTTTATAATGGTCTGAATAAAGATCAAAAAAGTTCTGGGCACCAAGAATACACTATTGCTTCAAATGTGCTAGTACTAATTAGCCCTTGAAACCAGAAGTAAGTTATTTAAATTATAAAGTTGGCATTAATATTGATCACCATGTTAATTAGTCTTAGTAGTAAAAGTAGACAATTTGATCAACAGCAATTAGTTTTGGCTTTTTGCCCACTTTAATCATCCAGGCTCATTTTAGCATAGTGCTAAAATCAATGTGTTTCCCATGATTAGGATTTTCATTCATTTCTTTCATTGCCCAAATGAATCCTGGACTCTGCATTCATAATAATATAAGCATTATTGAGTGAATATATTAAAATAATCGACTCTTGGTTTAGGAATTGAGCAATATAAGGTTGAAGATCTCATAGTAACGCCAGCAAATTAATTCCAGTGCTCTGTAAGTTCCCCTTTTGTCGAAACTCCCTTCAACTAATCACCTGCCGAAGAACACAGCACCCTAAGTCATTAAATAATAATGTCATTCAGGCTGATCAGGAGTGAGCTGGCGTCTAAATACACTATATTCATATAGTCATAAAGTTAAGCAAGTTAAAACTCTGAGCTTTTCCCTAGTGGACATAAATATATATAGTGAATCTATACTACTGTTTTACTTTAAAACCAATACATACAGCTTTCTCCTATTCTCCAGATTTAATATTTATGCATCTACGTAAGTGAAATAACATAGTTGTCAGCTAAGAGTTGATCACTCTTAGCTGACAACTATGTCTGTCTGGGCTCTGTGCTTGCTTATGCCTGCAAATCTTTTAACCAATTTGTAAAGGAGGAAAAATTCTTATTTTTCAAGAAGCAGCCCACTCGACATATTTTCTGGGCCATGATCTTGGCATAACAATGGCTCAGGGAATGGCTTAGGAAATGATCTAGACAAAGCAGGGTGTACAAAGCTACAGGTTGCTCAGGAAGGTTGTATCACACTATCAGATAATGTGTCACCTTCAGCAAGTTACTTACATGTTTGATGGTCAGATTCTCATCTGTAAAATGCAAATATAAAGGTAACTAGCAGATAATGATGTGGGGACTAAGAACTTAGGTAAATAACTTTAAAAGGAGCTACATTTCTTTCTCAGTAAATGTTACATATTATTATTAATAATAGAATTATAAATAAATATAAATATCCACAAGGGGAAATACAAAATGTCAAAATGAAAAATATAAAATAATTGCATTGGGGACTCGAAAGTGAGATATCAATGGCAATAAATGATGAGTAATTAAATGTTCTATCTTCATTTATAATCACCTGAGTTACCTATAATTAGAATTACTAAATATCAAAAGACTCAATTACTCCCTTGAATTATCTCCCAATCTGTCTCGTTCAGGTCCTTTATTGAATCAAGGTAGTTGGGTAACTCAGTGTTCAGTGAGGACCTTTGCTCTTCCTGTTTCTCTAACCTGCAAAATGACTTATTCCATTGATTATTGTAGATAATCTGTGCCAGCACCACTTTGAACAGCTGATTAAGATAAATACTTGGTTGTTCCTTGATTTTTCCCATGTTAATAGTCAATTACAGTGTAGGCTGTTGCAATAAACACACAATTGGTCATATCATCAAACTTTGTGTGTAGATACAACCCAAATAAAATATTGTCTTAAAGCTGCTTAAATTGGATGACTCCACCAGAGTTAAAATCTTATGCCCATTTATTCTGAAGAATTATTCTGTGAAGAAAACTTTATGAACTATTTCAAAAGTTTGCTCTCAGTTAAATAATTTTTCATACCTGATTTACTACTTAATTTTCAGTGTTTCCTTTTATTATATAAATAGCGTTTATGGAGGAAAATATTTTTAAACAATTTCTAATACATTAGCAATTTCTAATGTATTCTAATGTACGTTGGTTACAGTCTTCACGTTGGGTTTCGTTTCTCAATATCCTTTCCCAAATTGTTTCACGATCATCCACGCCAACTCATTTCCTTCTGTCTTCTTTCCTAACCTTGGGAGTGTTTTTCAATTTGATCTCATGTAGACAATTACTTAAAAGATACAATGCCCGAGGTATATATTTCATCCTAATTGTTCTACTGGTTGATTTAAAGATGACTTCAGGGAATAGTTTCTCTCTAATATAAAAAGTTTAAACATGTCCTCAGGATCACAACTTTGAGAGGTCATCTAGCTTCAAGAGTTCCAGAGAATCTGGATCCCACGATAATTTGAAGTTCTGTTCTGAATGTCCCCCTTTCTGACCAGAATTCTTTGAAAGAATCTTTGATTGCAATGTTCAATGAGGTTGTTAAATAGTGGTAGCTATATACTAACCAGTTATTTGGTCTCATGGTAAGGAATAGGGTTGTTCATGGAGGCCATCAGACACATATTCCAGGTTTGGAAGGAAAACTTTGAGAAGAATTGTTAAGCTAACACTTTGGAACCAAACTTGTAAAGTTACTACAAGTCAGTGCAGTGGCCATTCAATTCTTGGCAAATTTTATATCCTGTTCCTGATATCGACCTATACGTCCATCTATGTCAGTTTCAGTCTTCGCTGAAATGTCTGTGTGTTTGGTCGCATGCCATTGACCAATTTTCAGAACTAGAGTGTCAGACATTTCTTCATTGTCTGTCTTTTTTCCGAGCTCTGCTGAAATCTTTCCACCGTGAGTAATCCTGCTCATATTGAAATGACTTGTGGTAAAGCATACAATATCATAGCAATATGCAAGTGTAGGGTATATTGACAGAGGATCCAGACTCTCCCTTTACTTCCTTCTATTGTCCAAAATTAACAAAAGGAAGTCTGGATTTGGCAAAGAAGCTTAGAATTGTAATTTTAAAAGCTCATTCCCCAAACCACAAAGTAGGGTCTAAAAATGTGGGTTCTCTGTTAAAACAATAGGTTTATAACTAATATGTCCATTTTGGATTATTCTGAACAGCATTTCAGTGCAAGAGAAGGATAAAGTAGTGAGGGAAACAACTTTTTTTCCAAGTATCTACTGAGAAGTGGGCACTAGCTGAACACTTTAAAAGTACTACTCATTAAAGATATTCGTTCAGCAGCTATTATTTCCAACTATTAAAAAAGACACTTAAGAAGATATAACTGTGACAATAACAATATGATGCTCCTTTTCATGGAGCTGAAAAAGCTTAAGTAATAAGTGGGTCAACATATAATTACAGTAACATGGGTACCCATCTAACTTGAATCTTGTAATAACTTTGAAAGGGTGTTAACATTACCCTCATTTGTAGATAATGTAACTAAGCCTGAACAGCTAAGTTTCCTTGGGTTATAGGCACCTAGGGATTCAAATCTTCAAATGTAGGAATCTCAGAATGGACCTTATCCCAGGACACTAATCTTGCTGAGTGAGAGAAGTCTGGAGAGGCAGCTTGATGTGTCACTACTGCTGAGTTCTGCGGGTTCACATAAGGAAACAAACAAACATCCTCTTAACCTCCTCAAAAATGACAAATGGAAACCTTACAAAAATATCCAGGCTATAGCAAAATGATTTTCCGTGAGTTTTAGCAATATTCTTATTTTCACGTTTCTGCAGTCACATTAAGCCCCGTTTTCTGCATTTGGAACTAACTAGACATTTGTCCTGTTCATCAGTGAACTGAGAAAAAAGTTTCCCCCATGTTTAGAAGGCCTTGCTGAAAAAAGGATGGTGCCAAAATCTCAAGAAGCATTTCTAGAAGCTAAAAATATTCTTTGTGCCAGATACATGACATTGATGTCTTTTTCTCGTTAAAAACCATAAAAAAGACAAACTTGGTTAGCTGTTTCTCATGGTTGCCTAGTATCTATAAAATGTATGAGTTGAGTCAAAAGAAAGAGAGCTCATTAAGACTGACCATATGATTTACACGCAAAAAAACTGTGGAACTAGAAAAGTTCAATGACTTAAATCAGTCTCCCATTATAGATGTGTTCCAAAGCCACCACTACAAAAATACCACTACAATCAAGTCACACTTAACTCCCAGTAACCCTACCTAGGGTTTTAGAGGTTGTGAAAATTTATCAGAGCAGAGAGCTTCATTTTTCTTCCACTGAGTGGCAGGTGAGCTTCTACTGCCAAACTCGTGGTTAAGAAATCTAATGCTTACAAAAATCTAAACTGTGGGGACTATAAGGGTGAGACTAATATAATGACATTTAAGTTAATATATTCTACTTTGTTTTTGGTTGTTTTTTAATCAAAAAAGAACACTTGGTAAATGGGTGTTAAAGGTTTAATAGTTCTTAGAGATCTCAGTAATGAAAGAGTTGATTTATAAATTTATCAGGATCTAGAAAAGAAATCCCAGTAATCACACATATTACCAAGTGCAAAGATTGTGAAACAGCTAGTTGGGGTTGACAAGAAGAATCCAACAGTAATAAGTTATAATAGAGAAATCACATGAGTGAAATTACAGCTTGAAACAAATTTTCTTGAAAAATAACAACATGCTTGGTAAAGGGGCAGTGAAAAAGAGGACGTTCAATAAGATGGATTGACACAGTGGCTGCCGCCATGGCCTCAAACATGACAATTGTGCAGCTGGCCAGGGACCGGTCGAGATTTCATTCTGTTCTCCATAGGATCTTTATGCATTGGCATCAGAATCAATCCAATGGCACCTAACAAGAACAAGTGAACAGAAGCTGAGAAGGTTGCAAAGTGATGATGTGGTCAAGATAGAACCACCTGGTACAATCTATGTGCCTTGATGTGAGATCTTCATAAAACAAGAAAAGCTGAAACCTGAGTTTTATAGTACTACATGTGATTCCTGGAATCTGTATCGACAGCTCATAATTTTAAAATTGACCAGTAGGATAGAGTTGCCTAATATGTCTTTGTTGGATATCCCTGATAATCCTTGAGTTGACATTGAAAAATGCATTCATTACCAAGATGCTAATAAATGGCAGAAGCATGCAAAGATGAAGCTTATGCTACAGATAAATCCTAATGGGCTAAAAACAGACCAGAAAGAGGAGCGGAAGCCCACTGTGAATCCTCCACCATTCTGAGTCAGAATGATGATCACCACAAGGGGAGTCCATCTGCTGCAAAAAGTCTCAGACTCAAATGAAGCCCGATGTGAAGAGGATTTTTTGGCTCTGGTTTTCAAGTTAGAAGGAGCTAAATTCCAACCCTAAATCCCACGTTACCTCAGTGTGACCTGGAGGAAGTTATATAACACACCTACGCTGTATATTCTTTATCTTTAAGATAGAAATAATTAATAAGATGTCCAAAGGTTTCCTGTAATTTTTATATGGAATGAAGTTCTTAGTATATAATAGCATATAATAGAAATATTTCATCCCAGCCTTACTGAAAAGACTTTATATTATTCTGACCTAAAAGATAACATATGTAGAAGTTTGCCTACTTTGGCTCAATATAATTTATTTATTTACATATATATTTATAATATATAATATGCAATATCGATTTAATAAATAAATTATATAAATAAATATGTAATATATATTTCAGAATATATTTACAATTTATTCACTTTTACATCATCTTTGGACTCCCTTACCCAGAAATCGTGAATACCTAACTCTCTTTCTGAAAAGAATAGATGAAATATACTATCTCATATGAGATGAGATAAGATAAAGATTAATATAGAGATATTTGTCATAATGTCCAAAGTTGGTGCATAAGTCAACTTTCTCCTCTCTTTATAGTTAGGAGTATACTTACTGTTTGACTCATGAATCCAAGTCAAATAAAAGGCATTTTATTATTTTAACCCATGATAATAATGGAAAGATTTTTTAAAAACAACAAAATTTACTTCTTTTGTGGTTAGTTTATATCCTTCCAAATATAATCAAGGGGAGAGAAGGAGATGAGTTTTGTACATTCAGCCATTGGTTCAATATGCTTAGGCAACTACTATGTGTACTGGAGAATCATGGAGCTTAGTCTAGAGTTTGACAGAAGCATTGGCTAAATAAAATCATGCAACTATGCAATTAGAGATTATAGTGAGCTCCACGAAGCATAGAAAATGCTGAGAGAATATTTTTGGAGAATCTGAATTAGTTTAGGTTTAGAAAGAATCTCATAAGGAAATTAAAAATTGGCTGATGTTTGTGACATGGGGAAGATAGAACTTGGTGAAATGGTTGGGTAAGAACCTTCGGAGGTGGGGACTTGAGGCAGGAAAGAACATAGAACCATTTCAGGAACTACATGAGAGCAGATATGGTTGGTATCCAGAGGAAAAAGGACATAGCGGCAATATCTGCTCTGGAAGAATTAAAGTTTTAACAGAACACTGAGCTTTACTTACCTTTTGCTTACTTACTGGCAGTGAAAGCCTTGCAAATGTCTGACATCATACGGACAAAGAGTAAACGGAAGCAGGCCCACATGCTGGAACTCAATTGGTGGCAGCTCCTTCTCTGGACACCGTTGACTTAGGAACTAGCCCATTGGTTTATCACACCCTTCGTAAATTATCATACATTTTGATGTTTATATTCTAAAGACTAATATTTATGAACATGGTATATTCTGAAAGAACAAGAAAGCATGATAATGGCAATTAGCATGGCATGGTGGAAACCAGTCAAGGTATCACAAATAGACACTTTAAAAGATATTGTTGGAAGCTTGCATTAATAGATAAATGTTAAATTCTCTACCTCACTACATTTGTCCAAGATTAAAATGATTTTGTTAGCTGTATATTAAACTTTAAGAGCAGAAGAAATGTGTTAGACTTGATTTAAGAAGTTATCTCTCCATTGTGATATTAATACATCATGTGCCTTACTAATATGAAAGTATGCTCTATAGCAGTGGTTCTCAACCTTTCTAATGCCGCGACTGTTTAATACAGATCCTCATGTTGTAGTGACTCCCCAACCATAACATTATTTTCGTTGCTACTTCATAACTGTAATTTTGCTACTGTTGTGAATCAAGCGACCCCTGTGAAAGGGTTGTTCAACCCCCATAGGGGTCATGACCCACAGGTTGAGAACTGCTGCCCTATAGGATAATTCACATATATACAGTAACACTATGAGCCTATAGTAGTAATAACTGACAAAATATCAAGTGATTGGAAAAGATAAATTAATTTATTCATTTTTAAGTAGTAAATAATGAGGTAGGGAGAAAGTTTTACAATCATTTGATACAGGAAATAAATGAAACCTGTTCCCAGGGGCAATGAGTACAGAACAGAATTCATATAAAAAAAGATGACACAGGCAAGAGATAGCACGATAAGATCAATTCTAAAAATGAAAAATAATTAGGATATAAGCCTAATCTATGAGGGAGATCATTGAAAAGTTGCAATAAGTTTAGTGTTTCCTTCAGTTGTAAATAGGGTCACTATGAGTCAAAATCTACATAATTCAAAGACACCTAGCAACTTCAACAACAATAATGACTTCAGACTGAAGTTGATCAAACATGCAAGGTTTTGGTGATAGAAACAAAGACAGATCACAGCCTATAATTTTGCAAGACCAATGACTTGTTCATAGCAAATATCTTTTTTCAACAACATAAAAGGTCAGCATACACATGCACTTCTCCAGATGGAATATACAAAAATCTAAGTGACTACATCTGTGGCAAAAGATAATGGAGAAGCTCGATATCAGGAGCTAAAACCGGGCCAGGAACTGATTGTGGAACAGACTATCAATCAATGCTCATATGTAAACTCGGGTTAAAGCTGAAGAAAAATTTTAAAAGTCCAGGAGAGTCAAAATCTGACCTTGTGTCTATCTCACCTAATTTGCGAGAACATCTTTGGGACTGATTTGGGGCATTGAACACCAAGGACAGAAAGCCTGATGAGCTGTAGGAGGACATCATGAACACCGTTCACGAAGAAAGCAAACGGTCATTGAAAAGATAGGAAAGAACAAAAAGACCAAAGAAGACATCAGCGAGACTCTAAAACTTACCCTTCGTTGTAGAGTAGTTCAGGCAGATGGAAGAGACAGTGAAATCAAAGATCAGAATAGGAAATGTCTAAGGGCAGCTTATAATAAAATTTGTAGAGACCTAAAGTTAGAAAACCAAACAGACAGAACACGTTCAGCATATCTGAAACTGAAAGAACTCAAGAAAAAATTCAAGCCTTGAGATGCATATCAAAAGATTCTATGGGGAAAATATTGCATGATTCAGGAAGCATCAAATGAAGATGGGACAAATACAGTCACTCTGTTCTCTGTATTCAAAAACGAATTAGATTCCACCATTTCAGAAGGTAGCATATGAACAAGAACCAATGGTGCTGAAGATAGAAGTTCAAGCTACACTGAATGTATTAGTCAAAAACGAGACTCCAGGAATTATGGGATAATCGAAATGCTTCAACAAGCTGATGAAGGACTAAAAGCACTTACTTGTTTATGCCAGGAAATTTGGAAAATGGCTAGTTGGCCAACTGACTAGAAGAGATCCATTGTAGTAGTTACATAATTTCATGTCAACTTGAAGATATAAAAGTGTAAGGATGGAGTCTAGTCTGCCAATCAGGTCATAGCCCTCCTCATGGGAGTGGCCTTCTTAGAAGGAGGGTCCTGGTAACCTATCCCCCTTTCTCTCTGCCTTCACCTTCCCATTGATGAGCCATGCTGAGACCTGTGAGAGGCCTGGAGATGCATCCACTGCCAGTGGATTCATGAGACTTTGCACCCACTGGTCAGCAGGTGGGTTCATGAGTCTGTAGAGGGAATTATGGGCTACTACTATTGAACATAGGGACTTTGGTTAGACTGTGCTGGGATGTTTTATTTATAATTATTTCTTAAAATAAAGCACTCCCTCACACATATATGAGTATCATTGGATTTGTTTCTCTAGTCAATCAAGCCTAATATACCCATATTTATACCCAACAGAAGGTTCAACTGATAGAACAATATATTTGATATTACATGCAAGTAAAATTTTGCCAAAGAAATCATCCAACCACAGTTGCAGCAGTATGTTGACAGAGAGCTGCCAAAGGTTCAGGCCAGATTCAGAAGATAGTGTGGACCAAGGGATACCATTGCTGATGTAAGGTGGGTCTTGATTGAAACAGAGAATACCAGAAAGATGTTCACTTGTGTTTTTTTGACTATGCAACAACACTCAGCTGTGTGAATCATAAAAAATTATAGATAGCTTTGAGCAGAATGAGAATTCCAGAACGCTTCCTTGTGCTCAAGGGGAACTTCTAAGGAAATCAAGAGGTGTTGTGTAAACAGAACAAGGGAACACAGCATGGTTTAAATCAGGAAAGGTATAAGATGGTTATATCATCTCACCATATTTATTCAACCTGTATGCTGAGAAAATCATCAGGGAAGTTGGCTTATATGAAGAAGAACGTGGCATCAGGATTATAGGAAGTCTTATGAACAACCTTCAATATGCAAGCGAAACAATCTTGGTTTGCTGAAAGTGAGGAGAACTTGAATCATTTGCTGATGAAAACCAAGGATTTCAACCTTAAGTATGAATTTCAATTATTCATAAAGATCAAAATCGTCATAACTAGACCAATAGGTACCATCATGATAAATGGAGGTAAGGTTGAAATTGCCAGGGATTTTGTCTTGCTTAAATCCACAATTAATGCTCATGGAAGCAACATGCAAGAGATCAAAAGACGCATTGCATTTGGTAAATCTGCTATATAGGACCTCTTTGAAGTGTTGAAAAGCAAGGGTGTTACTTTGAGGAGTCAGGGGGACTTGACCCAAACCACAATATTTTGAATTGCCTCATGCGCATGTGAAAGCTGGACACGGGACAAGGAAGACTGGATGCATTTGCACTGTAGTGCAAGAGAAGAATGTTGAAAGTGTACTTGACTGCCAAAAGGGCCAACTACCCTGTTTTTGCAGAAGGACAGGCAGGGGGGCAAGGAAGACAAGATTTCATTTCATATACTTGGGAGAAGCAGTAGGAGAGACTAGTCCCTGGATAAGGCAATAATGCTTGGTAAAGTAGAGGGACTGAACAAAGGAGGAAGGCCCTCACAGAGATGGATTGACAGAGGGCCTCAACAATGGACTGAAGCACAGGAACAATGGCGAGGGTGGCACAGGATCCCGTAGGGTTTTGTTCTGTTATGCATAGGGTCTCTATGGGCCAGCGCTACCTCAATGGCACCTAACAACAACAGAAAGCCTCAGCTTTCTTCCATGGAGCAGTTGGGTGATTATGAACTACTGACTTTGTGGCTAGCAGCCCAAGGTATCACCCACTACCCCAGCAGGGCTCAGTTGCCCAGACTACAAAGAGTTAATATTAACTTTATAATTCTAAAGTGATACACTATGTCTTGATCTAATTAGAGCAAATGGAATGATGACAAACACTCCAGAGAGAAAGAGTGGGCAATTAATTGGCGCATGAGATAAAAACGAAGTAATATGTTTTATGATAGAGGCATGCCTAATGTTTTAATGTACTATCAGGCATGAAAGAGAAATAGGCCAATGACTTCTTGAGTTCTCTTTTATGTCTCTTTTATGTTATGTCGTAGAGATTAACCTTAAAGACCATCATATGTTTTCACTCTTCCTTTAAACAAATCTGGAAAGAAAAATGCTTCATAAAGCAATATAGACAATCATCCTTTTCTAGCAAAACACAGAACAAGTAATAATTATGATTCCATAAATTGATGAATAGGGTCTTATCGATTAAAACCTATCAGTTTGACTTACCAGAATTATTACATTGCAGTGTGTTAACAAAAAACAGCATGTAATTGTCATTAAATTTATAATTTATATTAGAAAAAACTAGTGGTAGAAACCTGAATAAATGCTTCTGTTTCCTGACTTTCTAGTGGAAATTTTCTATAAAAGCACATATTATGAGCTAGCATCACCTTCTGAATATCCCACCTTATATTTCAGTAACAGATGTAAGTATGTTCTGACTTAGAAACTTGGTGGAAATGAATAAGGTATTGATGATAAATTATAGCAATGTATAACCTCACGCTTCTGTATCATATGTGACTAAATTACAGTTCCAATAAACTAACTAGGTCAGTGAAATAATGAAATAGGTTAAATTAATAGGCAATAAAAAATGAGTTAAAACTTTAAGCCTAATATAAGTGAAATATTAGGGAAATAATGAAATAGATAAGATCAACCAGGAACATTTATTCTGATATAATACTGAGATGACTCAAAGCTCAGGCAATTTAAGGAAAAAAAAGTAACACACTAGTTTAAAATAATCTCGCTTTTCTTATCGTTCTCTTCTAGGGAATGCTTTATCACCAACAATGTCTTTGCCAGTATTTTTCTGTTGTTTGTATTTTAGAAATTATCTAGCATGGGGATTTTTATTAGGGTTTTTATTTTGTTTGTTTTTAATCCAAAGATGGCATCAGCTGAAGGTGAAACATTCCACACTTGCTTCCTCTGCTCATTGTAAAGGGAGGTGTTTCCACAATTCTTCCCACATGGACACTAGACTGGTTGCCCTCTGAACAGGCAGAATCAGAAGCAGGGCACCTTGACCCCAAAGCTAGCAAAAGTTAGGCTACCTCTGGGCATCTGAAAAGAGGAACTGTAGGACCAGGTCCATGTGTGCTAGGAAGAGGTGAAAAGCATACAGTCAAATGCAGAATCTGACTTGTAATAGAATGAAGATATAAGATGTAAAACCACACGAACTAACAAACAATAACACCTCAGTGCTATGGAGTCAATTCTGACTCACAGTGACCCTAGAGGTATAAAGGAACTTAGAAATAAGAGCCAACCAGTAATAAGTAAGCAGAGTTCATTCTCAACGTTTGCTGCTAACAACCTTGTGGCTATTGGGTGCCACTGAGTCAATTCTGACCCAGAGCGACCCTCTGCACAACTGAACGAAACCCTGCCTGGGCCTGTTGCCATCCTCACAACTGTTCCAGTATCTGAGTCCAATTGTTGCAGTCGATCAATCTTCGAGGGCCTTACTCTTTTTTACTGCCCCTCCACATTACCATGCATGATGTCCTTTTCAGGGACTGGTCTCTCCTGACAACATATCTAAAGTATGTAAGTCTTGCCATCCTTGCCTCTAATAAGGACTCTAACTGTACTTATTCCAAGACTGATTGATTTGTCTTTTTAGCAATTCAGTACTTTCAATATTCTTCTCCAAGACCATAATTCAGATGTGTCAATTCTTCTTTGGTCTTCCTTATTCAACATACAATTTTCACATGCACACGAGGCTACTGAAAATACCATGGATTGGGTCAGGCGCCCCTTCGACTTGCTACATAACAGTAATCAGGTTAGGGTAAAAGATTTAATGAGATTTAAATATAAAATCTGATCTTAGAGCCTACACATGGGGAGCTTAGTGGGAATAAAAAGGAGTGAGAATAGGAGAATCTAGTCAGTTATCCTTGCTTATGACAAGCCTAGCTTTTAAAATCATTTGGTTTTTCATTATATTTTCTGGTTCTCATTCAGAAGTATTACACAAAAGAAAAGAAAAACAATAAGACAATGCAAGGTTAGTACATCTAATTGTGAAAATATAACGCTATAGACAAACACACACATTGATTCAAATATCAAGTGGCCTTAAATAATGAAGTCTTCTAAATTTTCAAAGTTATTTCCAAAAACACAGCATTGAACTATGTTGATTATAACATGTCACGGTTAATATTGCCAAGTACAAGAATTCTAGGCATTTTATTGTGCTCAAAAAGAGTGCTGGTGGTGCAGTGGATGACCCCATGATTTGATAGTGATAAAGCTGGGATTTAAACCTACCAGCTACTGTGAGAAAGTGAGACAAGATGGCCTTCTTCAGTAAAGATTTAAAGTGCTGGAAATCCTAGAGAGCAGTTGAATTTGTCTTACCAGGTTGCTATGAATCAGAATTGACTTTAAGGTAGTGGGCTTCAGGTAACCTGCACATAAACGAAGAAGTAGTTGCTCTAACAGAACAAAGGGGTCCTGCATGATTTAAAATCAGGAAACATGAAAGAGTATGTTTTTTGCTCCCCTTCTACCTTACCAAACATACGGGTCTTCTCCAAGGATTGATCTCTCATGACTAGTCCAAAGTACGTGAAACAATGTCTAGCCATCCTTTTGCCTCTAAGGAGCATTCCGGCAGTACTTCTTCTTCTTTTTTTTTTTTTTAAACCATTTTATTGGGAGCTCTTACAATTCTTATCACAATCTATACATACATCAATTGTTTCAAGCACATATGTACATTTGTTGCCATCATCATTCTCAAAGCATTTGCCTTCTAATTGAGCCCTTAATATCAACTGCTCAATTTTCCCTCTCCCTCCCCACCCCCTCTCCCTCATGAACCCTTCATAATTCATAAATTATTATTATTTTGTTATATGTTACACTGTCTGACGTCTTCCCCCCCCCCCCCCCCCCCCCCCCCCCCCCCCCCCCCCCCCCCCCCCCCCCCCGCCCTCTTCTCTGCTGTCCATTCCCCAGGGAGGAGGCCATATGTAGATTTTTGTAATCAGTTCCTCCTTTCTACCTCACATTCCCTCCACCCTCCAGGTATCGCCACTCTCACTACTGGTCCTGAAGGAGCCTTCTGTCCTGGATTCCCTGTGTTTCCAGTTGCTATCTGTACCAATGTACATCCTCTGGTCTAGTCAGATTTGTAAGGTAGAATTGGGATCATGATAGTTGGGGGAAGAAGTATTTAAGAACTAAATGAAAGTTATATGTTTCATCGTTGCTACCCTGCACCCTAACTGGCTCATCTCCTCCCCACAACCCTTCAGTAAGGGAGTGTCCAGTTGCCTACGATGGGCTTTGAGTCTCCACTCCACACTCATCCACATTTACAATGATATGATTTTTTGTTCTTTGACGCTTGATACCTGATCCCTTCTACAGCTTGTGGTCACAAAGGCTGGTGTGCGTCTTCCATGTGGGCTTTGATGTTTCTCAGCTAGATGGCTGCTTGTTTATCTTCAAGCCTTTAAGACCCCAGATGCTCTATCTTTTGATAGCCGGGCACCATTAGCTTTCTTAACCACATTTGATTATATACACGTTTGTCTTCAGTGATCATATCAGAAAGAGGCACCCACTGATATAATTTTTTAGTTCTTTGATGTCTGATAACTGGTCCCTTCTGTACCTTGTGGTCAGACAGGCTGGTGTGCTTCTTCCATGTGGGCTTTGATGCTTCTCAGCCAGATGGCTGCTTGTTTATCTTCAAGCCTTTAAGACCCCAGATGCTATATTTTTCAATAGCTGGACACCATCAACTTTCTTCAACACATTTGCTTATGCACCCGTTTTGTCTTTAGGGATCATTTCAGGAAGGTGAGCTTCACAGAATGCCAGGGTATTAGAAAAGTGTTCTTGTATTGAGGGAGTACTTGAGTAGAGGCCCAGTGTCCATCTGCTACCTTAATACATAAAATATATCTATTTCCCTATCATTACATATAAATATATTTACATGTGTATATGCCTGTATTTAGACCTCTATAAATGTCCTTTGCCTCCTAGTTCTTTCTTCTATTTCCTTTTACTTTACTCTTGTCTACTATCATGTTCGGCCTCTTTCAGGTTTCAGTAATTCCTGTCAGCTACATTGCCCTTGATCAAGCCCCAC
>NW_022103922.1:25328883-25338472 GCF_000313985.2 Echinops telfairi
TGTCGGGAAGGTGTGCATCCTGGAATGCCAATTTAATAGAACAACATGTTCTTGCATTGAGAAAGTGCTGGAGTGGAGGCCCAATGTCCATCTGCTGCCTTAATACTAAACCTATAAATATATGCAAGTAGATCTGTTTCCTCACACTCTTATATAAATATATTTACATATGTACATTCCAGTCTTTAGACCGCTATAAATACCCTTTGTCACCTAGTTCTTTCCTCTATTTCCTTTTACTTTCCTCTTGTCCCACTATCATGTTCAGCCTTCATTTGAGTTTCAGTGACCTCTCTTGGTTACATTGCCCTTGCTGTATCCCTACCAGGCCTCTCACACCCTTCTTGCCACATACTTTGGATCACTTGTTGCTCCCATCGCTGGGTTGGTCAGCACCACTTCTAGCTTTACTTCTTCCCAAACAATTTCGTTTTCCCTTTTGGCACTTTAAATATTCTTTGCCAGCATCAAAATTCAAGTGTACTGATTCTTCTTCAGGCTTTATAAGAAGAAGAATGTGACATCAGTATTGGAGGAAGGCTCATTAACAAACTGCAATCTGCAGGGTACACAGCCTTGCTTATTCAAAGTGAGGAGGGCCTGCAGCACTTGATGATGATGATCAAGTGTTGCAGCCTTCAGAATGGATTATAACTCAATGTAAAGAAAACCAAAAGTCTCACAACTGGACCAATGGGTAAGATCATGATAAATCAAGTGCTGATTGAAGTTGTAAAGGATTTTGTCTTGCTTGGATCCACAATTGATGCCCAGTGGAAGCAGTAATAAGGAGATCAAAAGATATAAATCTGATGTACAATACCGATGCACATAACAATTCCTGAGATCATCTAGAATCCTCTAGACTTCTTCTCCATAGCCTTTGACCATTTGATGCTTAACTTTTCTACACAAATGTCAGCCTTGTTATCATTTCCTCACAAACTAATTATGTTATCAGGGAAAAATATACTAGCAAGTGATAATTTTGGTAACTTACATTATTTTTTCTCATTTTCTCCGGAAATTTTGAAGTATTGTATGAGTGTTGTGGGTAGCTGAACTCCATGGTACTCTGGAGATTTAAATGCTGGTTTTTATTCCTCTATCACCTTGGATCAATTAAATATGCTCAGTTTATAGCCTCAGACTTCTGACCTCAGCTTGTTCTCTCAAAATGTTACCCAGAATCAAGATATATTCCAAAAATGAGATGCTGGAGAATTCAGTTTTCAGTAAGTAAAGAACAATATTAGAAAAACAATTGTAAAGTCAGTTATAATTCCATCTTTTTAAGTATCAACTATCAGCAAATCATTGTGAAAGTCGTTTCCTGCTTTTCCATAGGCAGGAAAATAATTTTAAGTCTTAATTCTATGAATTTCCCTTCTCTTGCCTTAGTAATTATGTGTTGGGCTGGTAACCACAAGGTCAGGAGTTCAAAGCAACCAGAAAGATGAGGCTTTTTACACGAATGAATAGTTAGTCTCAAGAACTCACAGGGGCTCTTCTACCCTGTCCTATAGGGTCTGTATGAGTTGTCATCAGCTCCATGACAGTGAGTTGAGTTTTTTTTTATTTTATGTCCACTACTTTCAACTTTAATTTAATGCTGAAAAGATAATTTGTTTATTCTCTTCAAGTGAATTTGCATAGAAGTACTTGGTGTTCAGAGTCATAGAAATGGAATAAATAATACTGAGTACTCCTGAAAGAAACAGGGAAAGGGGGTGAATTAGTACCTAGAAATATTTAGTAGAATCAATGTTAACTGTAGAGCTGTATTGTGGGTGCGTGTTCACTTGAGGAAGAAGCAAAGAGGATGAAAGAAAATCCATGAGTCCTGAGAGCAGAGAAAACCCATCCCCGTGTTTTCAGCACTGAATACAGTGGGAGCAGAGAAAGGAGCATCTATACTCAAGTTTGGAAAGGAATCAGAGAGAGAGCACTTAGTTATCTGAAAGGACCAAACAAGCTGTCTCAGAAAATACCTAATTTAATGTATCACCTCAATTCAGTCTGCTTCTTTTCTCAACAGGACATCATGCCCAACATCCTAGAACTCTATAGTACAAACAATGAATAATATTCACCAATTAAAATTACAATAAACCCTTGATAGAAATTGAATTGAGTTTTTCACTTTATATTTTTATCACCTAATAGAAAGGTGCTTCAGTTTCAGAAATTATAGTGAGCTTAAAAAAATAAAAGTTTTTTTCTTCTACCACTAGTATGCCAAGATTTTACCCAATGCATACTTAATGCCTCTTTTAATCAAATGGCATTGTAAAGTAGTAATTAGTCTCCTAATTTTGAGACAGGAAGGACAGAGAAATTTAAGTTGAGTCTCAGGATGACTAACCGATAGTTAAAGTCTGCCTGACATGAACACCATCTTATCCATAGACTACACTGGCCATGCCCAGAGGTTTTGCAATGTCGGTGCTAAGTCTAGTGACGCTATGTACAACAGAACACAATAATGTCCAGTCTTGTGCCAACCTCATCAGTGTTGTGATATTTGAGCTCCTTGTTGCACTTTAGTCCTTAAAATGACATCTTTAGTCTTCAACATTTTAAAGAGGTCTTGTGTAGCAGATTTGTGCAACGCCGTAAGTCATTTGATTTCTTACTGCTTCCATGGTGCTGCCCACGTGTACTGCCCATGGATACTGCCCATGGATACTACCCATGGATACTGCCCCTGGGTACTGCCCATGGATACTGCCCATGGTACTGCCCCTGGGTACTGCCCATGGATACTGCCCATGGATACTACCCATGGATACTACCCAAGGATACTGCCCATGGTACTGCCCATGGTACTGCCCCTGGGTACTGCCCCTGGGTACTGCCCATGGTACTGCCCATGGATACTCCCCATGGTACTGCCCCATGGTACTGCCCATGGTACTGCCCATGGGCACCACCCACTGAATTATTCAGTATTTCAAGTCACGGCTTGAATGTTTTCTTTAGTTGTTTCCACTTGAGAAATGTTGTCTTCTTCCTTTTTGGATTTCTATCTCCAAATCTTTTCACATTTCACTATGCTGTTTTACTGTTTCTGCTCTCGCTGCCATCTGAAGTTTTCTTCCTTTTTTTTTTTTAACATATGTTTGAAATGAACTTGTAGGTTACTGAGACTCCACATCCATATCCGTTGTACTCTTCTTCCTTTTATTTTTTAAAAACCCTCTCAGACCAATATTTAGGTCTGAGGAATAAGAAATCTGGAGGGATTTTTGTTTTTGTTTTTAAAGAGACAAACAGCCCCCCTCAAGATATTAAATCAATAACAATATTCTTCTGTAAATGTGGTTCTATTTTTCCATCACCCCCCATCTTTCCTCCCTCCTTGAAGTTTTATGTTCAGCTCTTTTGCTGAACATTTTTATTTCATTTAGCAATTCTTCATTTCAGATCAAATTTCAGAATCTTACCTGACATCCAGGTTAGTATTTTCTTTCCTGTTTTTTCATGGTTTTCATGTGTTGTTTGTGTTCTTCATGTATGATGTGCTGGAGGTCACTGCCACACTCTCTGGTCTTTGGTAATCGGTGTCCAATATATCAAATATGTTCTTGAAATGGTCTTTAAATTCAGGGAGGATACACTCTGGATCCCATTTTGTATCTGATGGACTGATTTCAATTTTCTTCGGCGTCAACTTGCACTGGCATACGAGCAAATGGTGATCTGGTTTTCAAAAGGCCTTGTTTCCACTGCTGATATTGAGTGTCTCCATCGTCTCTTCTCACAAATGTAGTCAACGTTATTCCTGTACACATTTCATCTGATGAGGTCCCTGGGTGCAGTCGCCATTTATGTTTCTGGATAAAGATATTTGTAATAAAGATGCTTTAATCTTGCAAAGTTTATCTTGTGATCTTCATCTTCATTTTTATCAAAAGGATATATTTTTCTTTTTCAATCATTGATATTACTCTTTGTTTCCAACTTTCACATTCCAATTATCAATGTATCTCGATTGTTTATTTGATGAATTTCAGATTGATGTGCTTAGTAAAATATTTCAATTTCTCCATCATTGGTTTTAGTAATTGGAGCATAAATTTGAATAATAGTTGTACTAACTGGAATTTATTATAGGCATATAGATATTATCCTAGTTCAGATAGTATTGCATTTCAAGACAGATATCATTAGGTTCTTTTTTATGACAAATGTAACATCATTACTCCCTAATTTTTTATTCTTGACATAGTAAACCATTTGATTGTCTGGCTCAAAATGGTCAGTACCAGTCCATTTAAGCTCTCTAATGCTTAGTATATTGATCTTTATGCATTCAATTTCATTTTTGACAGCTTCCAATTTTCTTAGATTTATATTTTTTACATTCCACATTCTGGTTATTAATGAGTGCTTACAACTGCTTCTTCTCATTATTCATTGTGCACTATCAACAAATAAAGGTCCTTAAGCCTTTACTTCATCCTCATCAGTAATGTCTACTCTGCTTACAGTAGTCCACTACTATTCATAAGGGTCTCAGTGGTTAATACCTCAGAAATGGACCACCTTTTCCTGAATCCTAATTTGTCTTCAGGAACCATGGATGACCATGCTGGCATTTGGAATACTAATGCAAAATCATCCTGTATCACTGCAACATAGAAGGCATCACCTTTTGACAAACTGACAGTCAATGGTGGTGCAATTGAGTAGATTAGGGAAGTTGACAGTTGAGATTTTTCTTTAAAGTTCATATGAGCCTAGTCTGAACTCTGCTTCTTCATATTAGCACAGAGACAAAACAGATATATAAAAATCAAGAAGATAAATTCACTATATGAACCACTATAGCTCATAAATACTCATGCTTCTCTTGCATTTCTGCAATTACAACTTTTTAAAAGCCAACAAGATAACTCACAGATGCTCTACATTGTAGTTTCTTCACATGGTGTTGGTTCAAAAGGGATAAAGTGCATGAGGGATAAAGACCCATCTGTAGTCATCAAGTAGTTTTATGAAGACTATTAACTCAGCTGACCTTAAGTAATATTTGCCAAGCCCAGGAGGTGAGGAGGCGGCTGGGAAAAGTGTGGGACAACTCCCTGGAGCCACCAATGCATCAGAAAGAGGTTGGAATCAAATGGCTTTAGAAGCGATGCCAACCTCAGTTTATGGAGACCAAGAGGCAAACAAGTTGCAAGACAACAATGCCAGCTGGAAATGCCCCGTGGAAAGAAGGCAATGAGCTATTATGGCGGGGCCTGGAAAAATAATGTCTAAAATGTGCACAAACTTCGGCAGTGTGCACATGAGTAACTGGAAGAAGACGCAAAGCAATCATGCAAACAATCAAAACAGGAAGCAAGAAGGAAGGGGGAAATGCAGGAGAATGGAATCAAAGGGAAAATGTGGACCTTTATTGACTTAGAAAACCTGCCAATTAACAGATTCCTGCAAAGACAGCCTGGTTTAGTTCATGTTGCTTCAATGATATTACAGCCATTAGGAGAGATAAGGAAAGGTGGTTTAAAAAACAAACAAACCATTATTTGTGGAAGGAAAAGATAGAACAGGAATACATATTGATAATTAGACCAACCCTACATTGAATCCAGATTTGTCATTTTAAAATATGTCACATTGGAACTATGCAGTAATCAACTTTTGACGTCAAGTTTCTGACTTAAAATAGTGACAACCTTGATGGCACAACCTTGATTGTGGACAGTGAATGGGCCTGGGGGACTTGCTGATGAAGATTAAGAATTACAGCCTTCAGTATGGATTATAATTTAATATAAAGATAACAAAAATCCTCAAAATAGACCAGTAGGCAATACTATGATAAACAGAGAAAAAAACGGAAGTTGTCAAGGATTTTATCCTGTTGGGATCCACAGTCCATGCTCATGGAAGTGCAGTCAAGAAATCAAACTCTCCATTGCATTGAGTAAATCCACTGCATGAGATCTATATAAAGTGCTGACGGGCAAAGATGTGACTTTGACGACTAATGTGGGTCTGACTCAAGTTGGTGGTATTTCCAATCACCTCGTGTGTGTGAAAGCTGAACCTTGAATAAGGAAACTGGCAGAAAAACTAATGAATTTGAATGATAACACTTGTGAAGAACATTGAAAGTACCATGGACTGCAGGAACAAACAAATCTATCTGGAAAGAACTACAGCCAGAATGACAAGACTTTGTTTCAGAGAGACCAGTACCTGCCAAAGGACATCCTGTTTGCTAAAGTGGAGGGGCAGCAAAAAAGAGAAAGGCCCTTAACAAGACAGATTGTCCCTGTGACTGCAACCATGGGCTCAAATATAACTATGATGAAGGTGGCTTCAGGATGACTCAACTGTGTCTCGTTCTTTTGTACAGTGTTATCAGTCAAAACCAACTCGGTGGCACATAACAACTTTCAGCAGTTTATTGTTGCCTCACATGCTTTTACTAAGGAGAAAAATAGGCATTGCAGTTATAGTTCTTTGTCGAGTACCAGGATCATGCTAGATGCTCAGTAAATGGTGATCACTGGGTGTCAGGCGGGTCATACCCAGCAGCCTCTGCATGAAAGAACAGTGAGGTGATCTACCTCTGTGCGTTGGAATTGACTCAATCACAGTAGATGTGTTTTCTGTTTATTATGAATAATGCCACTGAGAGTTTCTTTCTTGTTTTTTGTTTGTTTGGTTGGTTGGTTGGTTACCCTATTTCTAATCACAAAGAGACTCCCCTAAATGAATATCTTTTATTATCTTAAAGTCAAATGGTGTTGGGGACCATAGAATGAGAATAAAGGATTTCAATTTACTCCTTACAAATTTCAGGCAAAGTTTCCTTCACAAAGAGGTACAAAACATGTAGCTTGGCTACAGATTTCTTGAAATCAGTCAAGATTTACCATTGCTCTATATCCCAAGCTTGAATCCCTTTTACATATACACATGCAAGCATTCCTGTATACTGTAACTGGATGTGATAGTCTTTCAAGGTAGAATTCTCTTTCTTTCTCTTACCCTCTACTGATGTACTTTGCTCTTCCATTTCTTTTGTTTAAATCGTTTTATTAGGGGCTCATACAACTCTTATCGCAATCCATACATACATCAATTGTGTAAAGCACACTTGTTCATGCATTGCCCTCATCATTCTCAAAACATTTGCTCTCCACTTAAGCCCCTGGCATCAGGTCCTCATTTTTCCCCCTCCCTTCCCGCTCCCCCATCCCTCATGAGCCCTTGATAATTTATAATTTATAAATTATTATTTTGTCACATATTGCCCTGTCCGACGTCTCTTTTCACCCTTCCATTTCTATACAAATTCTCATTGAAAGGTGTGTGTGTACATGTGCCTTGAGAAACTTGTTGGTCCAATAAAGATGGTCTTTGTAATTATTGTACTATCCTGAATTAAAGTGCTACCCTTTTAACTCAGGCCTGACCAGTTCTTTGTTACCAAGAAAGGTTACTTCAGAAAAGTCTCCCCAGCCAACCTGTCTATATCATAGTTCCCTGTTCATTATCCAGGAGACAGATGAGTCATTCCACTCCCTTAAGAATTAGTCTTGGAAAACCCAGGGGGAGTTCTATCCTGTCTTACAGGGTCGCTATGACAGGGGGTTTGTTTTGGTTTTTGGTTAATTCTTCATTATATTCCCTTAATCAAAAGCACAGAACAAAATAACTTCTCAAAATGTGTATTCTATTTTATGCTTGTCTGCTTACTTGTATTTGCTTCAGGCCTTACTACCACATGAATTTTGTTTTATTTTTAATTATTTTATTGGGGGCTCATACAATAATTTTTAAAAATCATTTTATTAGGGGCTCATACAACTCTTTATCACAATCCATACATACATCAGTTGTGTAAAGCGCATTTGTACATTCATCGCCCTCATCATTTTCAAAACATTTCCTCTCCACTTAAGCCCCCGGCATTAGGTCGTACAATTCTTATCATAACCCATACATACATCCATTTTGCCCAGCACATATGTACATTTGCTGCCCTCATCATTCTCAAAACATTTGCCTTCTACTCTAGCCCCTGATATCAGATGCCCATTCCCCCGCCCTCCCCACTCCCCATCTCCCTCATGAATCTTCCATAATTCACAAATCATTATTGTTTTGTCATAAGTTACACTGTCCAATGTCTCCCCACGTCCTATTCCCTGCTGTCCATCCCCCAGGGAGGAGGCCATACTTAGAGTCTTGTAATCTGTTCCCCTTTTCTACCCCACATTCCCTCCACCCTCCAGGCCTCACCACTCTCACCACTGGTCCTGAAGGAGTCATCTGTCCTAGATTCCCTGTGTTTCCAGCTGCTATCTGTACCAATGTGCATCCTCTGGTCTAGCAAGATTTGTAAGGCAGAATTAGGATCATGATAGTGGGGGTGAGGAAGCACTCAAGAACTAGAGGAAAGTTATATGTTTCATCATTGCTACCCTGCACCCTGATTGGTTCATCTCCTCCCCACAACCCTTCAGTAAGGGAGTGTCCAGTTGCCTATTGATGGGCTTTGAGTCTCCACTCTGCACTCACCCACCTTTACAATGATATGATTTTTGGTTCTTTGATGATTGATACCTGATCCCTTCGACAGCTCGTGGTCACACAGGCTGGTTTATGTCTTCCATGTGGGCTTTTTTGCTTCTGAGCTAGTTGGCCGCTTGTTTATCTTCAAGCCTTTAAGACCCCAGATGCTATATCTTTTGATAGCCGGGCACCATTAGCTCTCTTCACCACATTTGCTTATGTGCAAGTTTGTCTTCAGTGATTGTGTCAGTAAAGCAGGCACCCACTGATATGATTTTCAGTTCTTTGATGTCTGATAACTGGTCCCTTCTATACCTCGTGGTCAGACAAGCTGGTGTGCTTCTTCCATGTGGGCTTTTCTCAACTAGATGGCCGCTTGTTTGTCTTCAAGCCTTTAAGACCCCAGATGCCACATCTTTTGATAGCCGGGCACCATCAGCTTTCTTCATCACACCTGCTCATGCACACATTTTTCTTCAGCAATGGTGTCGGGAAGGTGTGCATCCTGGAATGCCAGTTTAATAGAATAACGTGTTCTTGCATTGAGTAAGTGCTTGAGTGGAGGCCCAATGTCCATCTGCTGCCTTAATACTAAACCTATACACATATGCACGTAGATCTGTTTCCCCACACACTTATATAAATATATTTACATATGTACATTCCAGTCTTTAGACCTCTATAAATACCCTTTGTCACCTAATTCTTGCCTCTATTTCCTTTTACTTTCCTCTTGTCCCACTATCATGCTGAGCCTTCATTTGGGTTTCAGTGACCTCTCTCGTTTACATTGCCCTTGCTGTATCCCTACCAGGCCTCTCACACTCTCCTTGCCACCGATTTTGGATCACTTGTTGCTTCCCTGTCCCTGGGGAGGTCCGCACCACCTCCTTACCCCCGCCTTCACCTCTCCCCAAAAAGGAAACCAATTACTCATAGAAAAATAAATTAATTAAAAGAAAAAAATTTTAAACAGAAAGAAAAACCTGTAATAGATCAAGGTCTGATTTTTTATCTCTAGGCGTGTCCTTCAGTCGGGTCCGATGGGGTA
>NW_022103922.1:25338898-25349058 GCF_000313985.2 Echinops telfairi
TCAGGCCCCTCCACTGGCTCCTCACTACTTGCCAGCAAGCTCCATTCATCTGGCACTGGCTTTAGATCTGGTCCCTCTTTCCCTGTGGAGACATAAATAATACCCTTCCCTTGGGTGGGTCAGTGCCCTATTCCCCCATCACGTATCCTCCCCCCCCCTTTCCTCCTGCCCCCCCTTGTAGTTGGCTACCTACACTATGTACCCCTGGATTTGGTCTGGCACCTACCATACTACCTGGACCTTACCCCTGGAGTGTTTGTATACAGTAGCTTTTTTAGCCCCCTTTTCATTTACCTTTCCGTTCTTTCTTTTTATATGTATATAAACTTACCTCAGTGGACTCATGTTATACTTGTCCTTTTGTGTTTGGCTTACTTCACTTATCATTATTTCCTCCAGTTCTTCCCATGGGGCTATATGCTTCATGCGTTCATCACTGCTTTTTGGTGATGCATAGTACTCCATTGTATGTATGTACCACAGTTTTTTAATCCATTCATCTGTTGATGGAAATCTGGGTTGCTTCCAACTCCTTGCGATTGTGAACTGTGCTGCAATGAACATTGGAGCACAGATGTCTGGCCGTGATTTGTTTCGTGCATCTTCTGGTTATATGCAATCCCCCCAGTAGGGGGATTGCTGGGTTGTATGGTAACTCAATTTCCATCTGTTTGAGAAATCGCCAAATCGATTTCCATAGTGGCTGTACATACCTACAGGTCCACCAGCAGTGGATGAGAATTCCTATCTCATCACAGCCCCTCCAACACTTGTTGATTTCTGATTTTTTGAATTGGGCTATGATTGAGGGTGTTAGGTGTTATCTCATAGTTGTTTTGATTTGCATTTCTCTTATTGCTAATGATTGGGAACATTTTCTCATATGTTTATTGGCCATTCGGGTTTCAGACTCTGTGAAACTTCTGTTCAGGTCCTTTTCCCACCTCCTCAGTGGGCAGTTAGTTTTCCCCTTATTGTAAGCTTGAAGGGTATTGTAAATTTTAGTAATAAGGCCTTTGTCTGATGCGTCATTGCTAAAGATGTTTTCCCAGTCGGTGGACTCTCTTAGTGAATTCTTTTGATGGACACAGGTGTCTTATCTTCAGTATGTCCCACTTGTCTATTTGTGACTCCTCTATATTTGTATACTTCCCTATTTCTGATAGTCTATGTATTCCCTGTTCCAAGGTTCTCAGGTTTATCCCAATTCCCTCATTAATGGCCCTAATCGTTTGGGGTTTTATCTCAAGGTCTGTGATCCACCTTGAGTTTATTTTTGTGCATGGAGTGAGGTAAGGGTCTTGTTTCATTTTTCTGCAGGTAGATATCCATTTTTTCCAGCACCATTTATTGAAGATGGCATCTGCTTCCCATTTAATAATTTTTGGGCCCTTATCGAAGATCAGTTGCCTCTATGCTGATGTTTTTATTTCTGGGTCTTCAGCTCTTTTCTATTGGTCTGCATATCTGTCATTATGACAGTACCACAGTGTTTTGACTACTGTGGCCATATAGTGTGTGCTACAGTCAGGTAGAGCAAGCCCTCACACTTTGTCCTTCTTCTTTAGGAGTTCTCTGCTAATTCTGGACTTCTTCCCCCTCCATATGAAGTTGATCATCTGTTTTTCCAATTCTTTGAAGAAGGATGGTGGTATTCGTACTGGGATAGAATTGAACTTATATAGTGCCTTGGGTAGAACTGACATCTTTACTATGTTGAGTCTGCCAATCCATGAGCCTGGGATATTCTTCCATTTGTTGAGGTCACTCTTGATTTCTTGAAGGTAGTGTTTTATAATTTTCCTCTTACAAATCTTTTGCTTTTTTAGTCAGGTATATCCCTAGGTATTTCAATTTGTGTTTGGCTATTGTAATCATCTCTTCTGTGATCTTGTCTGATGTGTAGAGCAGTCTAATAGACTTCTGTTTGTTGATTTTGTATCCTGCCACTCTGCCATATTCCTCTATTGCTTCCAACACTCCACTTGTAGAGTTTAAGGGATGTTTGATATATAGAATCATATCATCTGCGAATAATGATAATTTCGCTTCTTCCTTTCCAGCTGAATACATTTAATATCTTTCCTTTGTCTTATGTTGTTAGCTAGGACCTCCAGTACGATGTTAAATAGGAGTGGGGACAAGGGGCATCCTTGTCTGGTCCCCTTTTTCAGTACAATTGTTTTCATCTTTTCTCCATTAACTACCACGTTAGCTATTGGTTTTTCATATATGGTTTGTATAACATTGATGAAATTTCCTTCTATTCCGATCTTCTTGAGTGTCTTAAACAGGAATGCATGTTGGATATTGTTGAATGCTTTTTCCGCATCTATCAATATTATCATGTGGTTCTTATCATTTTTCTTGCCAATGTGGTGAATAATGCTGATGGTCTTTCGTATGTTGAACCATCTCTGCATCCCTGGTATGAATCCCACTTGGTCATGGTGAATTATTTTTTTAATATGCTTTTGTATTCTATTGGCCAGTATTTTGTTAAGCATTTTTGCATCAATGTTCATTAGGGATATTGGTCTATAGTTCTCTAGTGGCATCTTTGCCCACTTTAGGTATCAGAGTTTTACTAGCTTCATAGAAAGAGTTTGGGTTTGTTAGCCTCTGCCTTTTAATGCCTGAGTTCAGGCCATTGATATTCAGTGTTATTATATCCATCTGTGGACTCTGTGATGTCATTTTGTAATTTCTGTGTTGGGTATTTTCCTATCTACCTATCATATCCACTTGTGTTGTGTGTGTGGTTTATGTTTGGCTTCTTTCCACTATTGAGCTAATGCTATTCTGGGGGCTGTTTCCTCTTTGTCGCCCTATGGGTGGAGTTGTTCTATGTGATTTTCTCTTATTTTCCCTCGGTGAGAGTTTATCTTCTGCCCATACTGGATCATCAAGGATCTTTTGTAGGGCTGAGTTTCTTTTTATGTATTCTTTGAGGTTGTCCTTGTCTGGGAAGACTCTTACTTCGCCATCTATCTTAATAGATAATTTGGCTAGGTAAAGTATTCTTGGGTTTGTGTTGTTTTCCTTCAATTTTTGGAATATGTTACTCCATTCCCTCCTCTTCTTCATTTCCGATTACAGGTCTGAACATACTTTTATTGTGGTACCTTTATACGTGACTGCTTTTCCCTAGCTGCTTTTATGAACTTCTCCTTTTCCTCAAAGTTGGATAATTTGACAATTATGTGTCTTGATGACTTCTTCTTGGGATTAAGTCTGTCTGGTGTTCTTTCAGCCCCTTGAATGGTTTCCTGCTTTTCATTTATTAAGCTGTGGAAGTTTTCCTCTAAGAATTCCCTTGCTATTTTCGCTGTTGACTTCCTTGCTGTGTCTTGCTCTGGTAGCCCAATTATTCTAATGTTGTTTCTTTTCATAGCATCAGACATGGCTCTCAAGTTTTCTTCAGCTAAGTTGATTGTCTTATTTGACTGCTTTTCCCGTTTGCTGAGGTCTGCTTGGTTATCCTCTAGCTCACTGGTGTGATTCTCTGCCTCCTCAAGCCTAGTGGCAAGATCTGTCAATTTGTCACTGGATTTTGTTATTTCATCCCTTAACTCTTGTATTTCTCTTTGGTGAGTTGCCTTTATCTCCTCCATCATCTCATCTTTTTTCTGCATTGCTTCCCTAATATCCTTTATGACTTCAAGTAGCATTTTGAAAACTTTTTTGTGGCAGGTCAATATCTGCTTTTTCTATGCCCATCATTAGGTTCATGACTTCTTCTGGCATTGTCTTCTGTTTCTCCTGCTTTTTCGTTGAAGCTGTTAGAACTGGTTGTTGTTTATGTGTTGTTTTAGAGGAGACTGGAGCCATCTTCCTGAGTCAAAGAGCCCTGGACTCTCTCTTGGGGGATTCATATGAGTTCTTCTATGAACTACCTGCTGGTAACTGTACTGAGGGGCCCGGCTATCACTATATCTTCCTGTGGTTTCACTCTTCCTGGCCGTCCAGTATTCCGTTTCATGGAAAGTGTGTTGGATATTCCTCTCATGTGACACTGGTCAGGTTGTTGTGGGCCCATGAGGGCCTTGATTCCCTGGCCGATCCCTATGTAGGCTTCACGGTTCTTGGAGCACCTCGGCTGACCTGTGGTGTTTTCCTCTGCAACTGGTGTGTAGAGCTCTGTAGCTGGTAGGGGGATTACTGTAGACAGAGAGATTACCTTGCAGATTGGGTGGATGTTCCCGCAGTAGCTTGGGGCCCCACCAGTGGTGGTCAGGCATTTCCCCCAGTCACTGTAGGGCCTCAGGATTTAGGCTGGGGATGGTCCCACTTTTGTGGTGGAGAGCCCCTGCTGTTTGGTGTGTGGAAGAGGACCAGCTTGAATTCCCCAGCTGCTTGCCAAACCTATAAATGCTGGTGGGAGCTTCCCCAGTTAGGCCCTCAGAGTTGCCCTAGGCAGAGGGGAGTGACCTGGAAGCCGCTAGTGGCTTGTGACGGGAAAGAGAGTGAAATGAGAGGAAAAAGAGAGAAAAAGGAAGACACAGACTGGAGCAACAATGTCTAGCAAACTGACACCCACTCATACACGCAACTAGAATGCACAGAGCAAACAAAAGTAAAAACAGGAAAAAAAAGAAAGAAAACACGAAAGGAGCACTGAATCTGCTGAGGCTGTGGTAGGAAAGAGAGAAGAGTTAGAACAAGAGGAGAAAAGGATAAAAAGTGAAAGAATAACACAAATAAAGTAAAAAAAGTTGTGGGAGACAACTGAAAAAATTGATAAGGAAATAGCTGATCCTGTGCTGACTCGTCCTGTGTGGAACACTGTCTTAGGGGTCAGGCTGCCCACTGGGAGGACAAGGTTACCCTAGGCAGAGTGTAGGAGTCTTGGAATCAGCAGTGGAATGTAAAGGGAATGAGAGGGAGAAGAGAGAATCATACAAGCAGAGAGAGAAGCAAAGACAACAAAGAAAGAAAAAGGAAAGAAAGAGAGAAAAAAGAGAAGTGAGGGGGAAAATCCCAACTGTGTTCACTGAGATTGGCTGTGATGGTAAAGAGGGAGCAGAACGAGACGGAGGAAATAAAGAATAAAGATATAGCTGATCCCTGATTAATTGTATGTGGGGCCAGAGGGATTTAGACCTTGCCTCACAATGGCAGGTTGGTGTGCCCTTTTAATGCAGGGACCCATTGATGCTGGGCGGAATTGTCCTAGTTGACAAGCTCGCCTAGAAGTCCGACGGAGGTTTCCTCAGCAGCTCAGCGTGGTGTAGATGTTTGTCCCAGCTGCCTTGGGTGGTGTTCAGCACTCCCATGGAGGGCAGGCTAGAGTTCCTCCTGCTATTTGGGTTGATTTTCCCTAAGCGTTGGGTATTGATCTGGAAGCCAGTAGTGGCTTATGATAGGAGAAAGTGGGCTAGAAGAGGAGAAAGAGAGAAAAAAGAACCCCAACACAAACCTGAGCTCGTTGAGACTGACTGCTGTGGGAAAGAGAAATGCTAGTGAATGTAGAGGGAAGAAATAGAGTAGTAGGTAAGGTGATAACTGAGACTTGATCACCTGTCCATGAGGCTGGAGGAGTTCCACCTCTTCCTCTAGGTAGCGGGGTGCTCTACCCATTTTACGTAGGGTTCTGCAGATGCTGTGTGGGATTACTTTCCAAGGCAAAATCACACCCGTGACCAGGCTTCCATTGAGCTCTGGAGTTTACTGGTATGCCTGCCTTGTGCTGTATGTAGCACTGCAGCAGGGGCGAGGTGCGGGGTGTTCCCACTGCCCAGTCTAGGGCCCCCGGAGAGGCAGGGCCTCCCCTGCTATGTGCAGAATCACTGAAAGGGAAGCTGGGCTTGTTGTCCTATCCAGGCTGCTGGTGTCCCACTAGATCAAAGGATTTTATTATTTATTTATTTATTTTTATCCCCCTGGCCAGCTAGACTAAAATAAAATTAAATTCTCACAGATTCTCTAGTCTGTGGTTCCTGCAGTTTGAAACTGATGTTTGCTACAGCGGGTCTTTGTCATGCAAAAAGCTGCCAGGCCCTGTAACTGAGTTCTGGCATTCCTTAGCTGGGTTTATTCTTATGCTAATTTATGTTAAAGGACCCCACCTATGTGCTCTTTGGAGCCACTAGACTGCAGTTTGAGTTATTAACCAATAATATATATTTCACCCTTTTATTTTTTATGCTTGTGATGTGCTCTGATTTGGGGGCTGTCAGGCTGGTCCCCAGATGGGGAGATCCAGCTTATCAGGGCAGTTGTTTCCTTCTTAGCCAATTGGAATTTATTTTGCTCCCTGGATTCTGACTATCCACCTTTTTTCTTCCACACCTCCATCTACCTGAGGTAAAACTCTTCTTTTTGTTTTACTCTAAATTATGGCTATCGGCCGCCACTCCCCGGGCTGTGAGTTCAAGGCAGCCAGCAGCGTGGAGAGCTCTCGTGGGGTTCTCCTGTGTCTGGGGTTGTGTCCTCTTTAAGGTGTCAGCCTGGAGAAACCGCTGCTCCCCGCAAGGGCATAGCTGGCGTGCGTGAGCTAGAGTGCTTTAAAGCGTTCTAGGTTTGCTTTGTGAGTGGAAATCACACACAAAAATGGGGTTCAGGAGAGACCCTGGGACCCTAGTTCTAATTTCTGGACACCACCTACCCGTTTCCTTCACCTTACCTCCTAATTTTCTGGTCTGGCAGCAGGAGCTCCGGACGGATGAGTCCTAATGGGACGCCAATTTTTTCCTTCTCCACATGAGTTTTATGAGGGAAGGAACCATGTTCATATTTCTGAGCATTCAGAAATATTTAATGAACATGTAATAGCTTTCAAACATTATTCCTATGTCTGAATAATGGAATATAACAGTAGGATACAGCAGTGAACTAGTGTTCAATCACCAGAATGGACAATGAACAAGGCAGGCCGAGCAATACGAACCTAGCATTATGAAGGAATAAATAGTGCTCCATGTGATGATGGGTTCTGTTTGACCAACGGGGAAGGTTCCTTGATATGCTGGCCCATGACAATAACTAGAGAAAAGGCAGTTCAGGGATCAGGAGCAGAAAGGGCAAGGTATGATGGGATGTACCTAAGTGTGTTCCTCAGACAGCATATAAGGAATAAAGAAGAAAAATATGAAACTGGAAGGATTCTAGAGCATTATGGAGGCTTTCTATTTGGGGCGAGAGCATTTTGAAGCTTGTTAGGTGTCACGGAATCAGTTCAGACTAATAGAGATCCTATGCACAAGAGGACACAACAGCGCCCGGTCCTGTGCTAGTCGCCCAATTATTTTTGTGTGTCAGCTAACTCTTGCACAGCCAACACATCAATCTCTTTCATACATAGGCGGCCTTTTGTCCCTGATCTTCGACTTTACCAGCACAATATCCTTTTCCAGGTACTGCTCGCTCCTGATAGCATGTCCAAGACCATGAGACAAATTTGACAACCTTACTTTTAAGGAGCATTCTCACTGTACTTCTTCCAAGACAGATTTGGTTTTTGCCAGTTCACAATATTTCACCAGCACCGTAATGCAAATACATCAGTTCTTCCATATTCCTCATTTCATTGTCCGGCCTTCACACATATCTGAGGCAAGTGAAATGGTATGGCTTGGGTCAGGCACATCTTAGTCCTCCATGGGACACTGCTGCCCTTCAACACTTTCAAAAGCCCTCGTGCCGATTTGCTTAGTGTAATTGATCCTTGATTTCTTGACTGCTGATTCCATGAGCCTTAATTGTGACTCCACACGAAATGAAACCCTTGACAACTTGTTCTTCTCATTTACCATGAGTTTCGGGTCTAAATGGTGAGGGTTTGGGTTGCCTTTTTTATTTACAATTCATATTGAAAACAAAAGTTCTTGATCTCCATCAGCCACTGCTTCAAGTTATCCTCCCCTTCAGGAAGCAAGGTTGTGCCATATGCATGTGACAGGAGGTTAATAAGCCTTTCCCCAATCCTGATGCCTCTTTAATCTTCATATAGCCCACATATTTGCTTAGAATGCAGGTTGAAAATTATGGTGAAATAACAATTCTAGCACGCACCTTTCCTGGTCTTAAACCATGCAGTGTTTCCTTGTGCTGCTCGAACCACTCTCTCTTAGGCGATGTGTAAATTCTTTATAAGCACAATGAAGTATGATGGAATTCACATTATTCTCAACGTATCCATATTTCAATTATGAAGCACGGTCAAACGTCTTTGTATAATCAATGAAACCCAAATATCTTCCAGTTATTCCCTGTTTTCATCCAAGATCCATGTAACATCAGCAATGATATCCCTTGTACCACATCCTCAGTTTTCAATTCCAAGCTGAGCTCTGGCCTGGACATCTTCCCACTTCCCACACCTGCACTGCCTTCTGACCCCTCCACCTTCACAAAACCACATCTGATCTTCCGCTGAGCCTCTCAACTCCTCAATCCCTACACCTATGTCTTCTACTGATGTACCTCCCGCCTCCTGACATTTGGGTGGCTTCCTGGACTTCTCCAATCTCCGTGGTCACACCAGGGCACTCACTGCACCATTCCCTTCTGCTTCTATTTCTTCTACTCCTGTATCTACTGTGGGCAATCAATTCTCATTCTTAAACCCTCCTCAAATCCTTAACTGGGCTACCTCCTTTCCCCTTCCACCTCCTTGCTCACACACCTGGTGGTGATGCCCTGGCCCTTCCCACCCTCACTCCCCTTACTGCGGCTGCCTCTTCCCACTTTCTCAATCATATAATCAGTGCTGCATCTAACCTCCTACCAAGACCACCAACCTCAGTGTTACCCCCATCTAGGCCTTTCCCACCTCAACTCCCATAGTTTATATCTCTTTATCTCTCCTCATTCTCACTCCCCACATCTAAGCTATGTCTTTACTCTTCCTCCTTACCTACCTCTGCAATTTAGTCTGTGGACAGGCAGTCCTGCAAATGCCTATTTATCAAGGTCACAGAAAAAAAAAGTCAAAAGAAGGAAACAATCCAAATGCTCATTAACAGATAAATACATGAACAAAGGATGGTCCATTCATACAGTAGGATTCCATTGAGCACTCTAGCTCTAGCAGGGGTGATCCTTGTAGGCATTAAACTAAATAAAGCAAAGCAAATCATATTAGGATATTTCTATTCAGATATGAAATCCTGAGCAGATAAATCCAGAGACAGAAAACTAGTCACTGACTGTATGGATTGGGCAAAAATCTTGGGGAAGGACTACTTCATGGGTTCAGGTTTCAGTTTGTGGGGGTGAAAATTTTCTGTAAGCAGATACTAGTGATAGTTTTGTAGAACTGAGAAAGTACATAAAGTCACCCCACACTTTTAGTATGATTCAGGCCAATTTTATTTAATGAGAAATATACATGTTAAAAGTAGTATCACATAAGCTGAGAAAATACTAAAGGAAAAACAAGCAAACAAAAAAAAAATACCCCCTTGGGTTAGGGGAGTGAAGGCTCTAATTCTGGACTATCTGTTTCCTGGATGTGGATGAGGAGCTGATGTGGACAATATATGTTAAGAGACTGAGACACTGGAGCCCTAGCCACAGCTGGGCAAAGAGGACCTGGGCTGCCTCCAGGGTATGTGCTGCTGCAGAAGCAGGAAGATAGGCACATGGCACACTGTAGCTGGCCCACAATAACACTCTCACTCTCCAATGGACTATCCCGCAGTTTGTGGGCATGTAGTTGGGGAGGCGGTCCCTGGTGACTGCCCCTGCTCCATTGGTGTGGTAGAAGCATGATCCTCACCACCAGCTCCTCCAGGAGGGTGCTCTGGAACTGGCCCAAGGTGAGACTCTAGTTCTCCAGCAGACTGTCCTGGTTCAGGTGTTAGAGGTGGTGATGGTGGTGGTGTTGGGGGGGTCGCTGGTGATGGAGGGGGTGGTGGGGTCACTGGTAATGGCTCCTCTTGCAGTAGTATCATAGGAACAGGACCATAATCACTAACAACAGATGGTCCTAGGTGATTTGCTGCACCTACCATTTTCTGTGGCTCTGGGGCTGCAAGAGGAAAAAAGATCACCAATGTGACTGTCTTTTCTTGTGACTTGTCAATGACAGAAGAAAGCCCATTACTTTGATGCACAATCCCAAGACTCCTATTCCTTTTTTTTTTTTTTTAACATTTTATTAGGGGCTCATACAACTGTTATCCCAATCCATACACACATCAATTGTGTAAAGCGCA
>NW_022103922.1:25350239-25378429 GCF_000313985.2 Echinops telfairi
CTTTATCTAGAGCTCTATAAATGCCCTTTGCCTCCCAGCTCTTTCCTCTATTTCCCTTGATTCTCCTCCTGTCCCGCTATCATGCTCAGTCCCCACCAGGATTTCAGCACTTCTTCTTTGTTACATTCCCCTTGATCCTGCCCTACCAGGCCAAGACTCCTATTCCAAGAAGTGCTCTAGACAGTATTCCACCAGTGGAGGGATCTAAGGGAACTGAGCTCTGGTCCACCTCAGTTCTGTATTCTCCTCAGAGGACATCCTGTCTCCCTCACCATCTCTCACGTGCAGTTATCCCCATTTTCCTCACCCATGAGCTTGTTCTGTGGCCTCTTGGAGATTCAGCTGAGCCACGAGAAGGTAGGAACTGTAGATCTGATTTGGTCACAGTAACTTGCAGGTTCTCCAGCAGGAGTTTCAGAGAGGCAAACTCTCTGGGGGACTGATGGGAAATCAGTCTTGGATGGAAAAGGAGTCAATTTCCAACGAGCTGCCCAGGTGTATGAGATGACTCTGTGGGAGAGGGCGAAGGGCACTGGGGTCAGAAGTCTGGCCTTTCCCATCAGACTGCCCTCCCTGGGTACACCTGCAAGAGGCCAAGTCCTTCTGGTCGTCAAGCCCTTTGGAGGCCAGTCCCATGCTAGCACCCTACTCTGGCCATCCTGACAGCGTGAGGTCTGGTCAGCAAGCAGGGGGCTAGCAGAGAGCCTGAGTGCCAAGCAACCCTCCCTCAATGGTGTAGAGCACTCCTCTTCCCCAGCAAGCCTGGATTACGTCCTTGTCTGTACCCTAGATCCTTCCCACTGCAAAGTAAACGCTCCAAAGGCAGACTGGAGCTTCTCCTCAGAGCCAACACACAGGATGCTCCCTGAAGACCCGGCACTGGGGGACACAGAGTCCACCCCTGCCCGCGCAGACCCTCACTTTGTGCACAAGCCAGCTATCTGATTCTCATCACACACCCTGAGGGTCTCTTCTCTCACTGAGGTGGTTTTCAAGTGATCCACATGCAGCTGAGCCTTGCCAACAGTTTAAGATTCAGAGATTTCTCCCCAGGCCTCCTGTTTGGGGCTCCAAAGAAGGGAAGAACCCATAAACCTGGAGAAAACTGTGGGAGCCTAGATTCTCTCCGTGGCTGCTCTGAGGTCCAGCAACCCCTTTGCTCCCCAGACTCTACCTCTGCTCTTTGTGACTACTTTACTCCTGCACGGGTCATGCCTAAAACATCCTTCCAGCCCTGGGGGACCCAGGTTTTACCAAGTACATACCCGACACAACCTCCGTCCTTCTGTGGACACAGGACCACCTTCTTTTCCACTCAGATTCCACTCACTCTTTCCGTACTTGCTGGGCTTCACCATCCCCTTCAGACTGCAGACCACTGCATTCCTATTTAAAGGAATCATAAGGGCACCAAATGAATACCACCTGCCTAAGAAAGCTGGTGTTTCTGCCTGACGGCTTCATTAGAATGGAAGGTAAGAGGGCTGGTTCCTGACTTCTTTTTCACCGATTGATGCTAAGTACCTACAATAGTGTCTGCAAGTGAAGGGGCGTCATAGCTACTTGTGATTCAATGAACCCATCTAGCACCTTCTCTGATATCTAGGGGTCCTGTGCCCCTGTGAGCCCTACGGATATTTGTTCTCCAGCAAAGATGAGACCCACTAGATGTCATCTTAACCTAACTTTACAAAAAAGAAAACATGTTTTCTCAAGAGCACCTAGTGAAGGGTGGAATAGGCAGTTCTTCATGAAGGGTTCATTATGTTCCCTCTCTGCTTTTGGAGGCCTGGTCTACAGATTCAGAAGCGAATGTATGGTGCAAGGGACGAGGGAGTGGGCGGGCTAGTCCATCAGGTTGGGTGCCCAGAGGGGCACAGGTGAAGACCGACTTCTAGGCAAGCTCAATGGTAATGTGGTGGGAAAAACCATCCATCTATGCACTCCTAATGTCCTGAAAGGTGGCACTAGTCTCTGCAATCCCTCCAGGAGTACAACAGGCTTTTGATTTACTATTCTTCTACGGAGAGCAGTTCTAGTGGCTCCCATTTGGATTTCCCTACCATAATAGTCCTTGTTCTGCATATCAGGGATCTAATATGGGGTTCTTCCTATTCTTAACTTTGCCTATTCCAATAATACATTCTGGCACTGGTGAAATAACTACAGGATGTTTTGGGGGATGCATTGGGCCCACTATGAGATAAACCTGAGGCAAGACTCTATTAATAACTTGATTCATTTAATGCGCTCTGACTGTTGGACTTGCACATTTGTTTGGGTCTCTCAGAATTAATTTCAATTCATAGCTAGTGTTCAGTAATCCCTGAAACGTCTGATTACTTCCTTTTCCTCAATGACTAGTCACTCTGGGGAAAGCTGAAGGAAACACAGTAAAGTCTGAAAGAATAGTAAAGTTTTGACAAATAGGCCCTTCCACAAAGGGACGCAGCTTCTCCTTTATCTTCATTCAAAGGGCTTTAGATCTCTAACTGTTCAAATCTGGGCATTGATTGGGTAGGGGTGGGGTGGCCATGATGATTATGGTGATTCAAGTCAGAGTGTCATTCACTTAACCTTGCATTTTTCCACTTGTTTAGGTCAAGTGAATATTTAGTAGATTTTCCATCTATTTCACTCTTTTGGCTACTCTGCCTCAGTAGTTAATGCCATAAATCCATACAAGTCAGATTATTTTGATTACTATTTTGATTCTGCTGTTATGGTAATCTTATCTACCTTGTCTCTGTTGATTAAATGCTGCCACTTAGCCCCTCCTACCACAAGACCCAGTATCTCTCATTGTAGTCAGGTATCTTGATTCAAATACAGTAGTTCTCAAATCTGACATATAAAATAGCAATCACAGCAGTCTTCACAGATGCCAGGGTTCCCTCCCACATTTTGGTAAAAGGTATGTCCTCTGGACAGTCCATATATAGGCCTATGGACCTATCCTGGTAAATTCATACTGACATGACAATGTCATGCTAACATTGCTAATATGCCTTTGGATACCTCCTTGTAATATGAATGCGTACCAACATGCCAATAATATGTTAACATAGTAACATGCCTTTGAGTACCTTCTTCTATAGCTTACATGGGTAGGTGTGGTACTTTGACTTGAGTTATTGTAAGCCATAATTTATGCTTCAGCAAGCAAATAAAGTATGATGTCTTCTCCTAACCTCTCAAGATGAAATATTGAATGAAGAATCTGTGCTGGGTGGGCACATATCAACAAACTCAGACTGATCCAACCTGCAGTATATACTCGTGTATAAGCCTAGGTTTTTCAACATATTTTTTTTAAATGCACTTTTTGTGGTAAAATTAGGTGCCTCAGCTGATATTCAGGTCGGCTTATACTTGAGTATCCCCCACGTTTCTGTTGTACATTTTAGAAATCTCTGGCAGTTTGTAAGGAGTGCATTGTACCTCATCTTGGGTAATCATGTAAATTCTTTCGATTTTGGAGGGGAAGACTTAAGTCTCTAGTTATAGATCTAGAAGCAATAATGAGTGGTATTGGTGTATTCTGGGAAAACTCAGCAATGTCTTAATATGCATCTGCTTCAGGTAATGATTCAGACAAAGCCCCAGATGCCTTATCAGCATACATAGTTGGGTTAATTTATTTGAATGTAGGTGTAGAGAATGATGGTTTAACTGCTAATAGATTAGCATATAAAAGTTGTGTAATTTCTTTAGAGGGGTGGAGTCGTATTGTTGGGGGAAGTGATTCAATGGAATTGAGGGGCTCAGTGTTTCCATCTTTCTGATTGTATGCCTAGATGTGCCCATCCCAATTTACAGTACCTCATTTCTTCCTCAAAAATGGGAAAACACTTTCCAATCAGACACCATTCAAGAATGAAATGCAATTTTCATTGTCATCCAGCCATTCTCATTCTAAGATTATGGTTTGCATTTTGACAATAAGAGTAAGGCTTTCTTTAAAGGCACAAATGACTGAAGCCCATCTTTTTTTTTATCGTTTTATTAGGGGCTCATACAACTCATCACAATCCGTACATACATCAATTGTGTAAAGCACATTTATGCATTCATTACCCTCATCATGCTCAAAGCATTTGCTCTCCACTTAAGCCCCTGGCATCAGGTCCTCATTTCCTCCCCTCCCTCATGAACCCTTAATTTATAAATTATTTTGACATATCTTTCTCTGTCGCCCTTCCCACAAGGAGGAGGTCACATGTAGATCCCTGTAATCTACAAGGATTCCCCTTTCCAGCCCACCCTCCTTCTACCCTCCCAGTATTGCCACACACACCACTTGTCCTGAAGGGATCATCCGCCCTGTGTTTCCAGTTCCTATCTGTACCAGTGTACATTCTCTGGTCTAGTCAGACTTGCAAGGTCGAATTTGGATCATGATAGTGCGATGGGGAGGAAGCATTTAGGAACTAGAGGAAAGTTGTATTTCTCATCGTTGCTACAATGCCCCCTGACCGGCTTATCTCCTCCCCGAGACATTTCTGCAAGGGGATCTCCAGTGGCCTTCTAATGGGCTTTGGGTGTCCACTCAGCACTCCCCCCTTCATTCACTATGGTAAGATTTTTTTGTTCTGATGATGCCTCATACCTGATCCCTTCGACACCTCGTGATCACATAGGCTGGTGTGCTTCTTCCATGTGTGCTTTGTTGCTTCTGAGCTTGATGGCCACTTGTTTACCTTCAAGTTTGTAAGACCCCAGACGCTATATCTTTTGATAGCCAGGCACCATCAGCTTTCTTCACCACATTTGCTTATTCACCCGCTTTGTCTTCAGCGGTTGTGTTGGGAAGGTGAGCATCATAGAATGCCAATTTACTAGAAGAAAGTATTCTTCCATTGAGGGAGTACCTGAGTGGAGGCCCAATGTCCTTCTGCTACCTTAATACTAAACCTATAAATATAGGCACATAGATCTATTTCCCCATCCTCATGTATAAATATATTTGCATATGTACATGTCTTTATCTAGACCTCTATTTCCCTTGACTTTCCTCCTGTCCCACTATCATGCTGAGTCCCCACCAGTGTTTCAGCAATTCCTCTTTGTTACATTACCCTTGATCATGCCCTACCAGGCCTCCTACATCCACCTAACCACCAATTTGAATCACTTGTTGCTCCCTTAGCCCTGGGTTTATTAACACCACTTCCTTTCTCCCCACCCCCCAAGATTCCATGTCCCCCGTAACTGTGGGTCCCGTTGTTTTCTCCTCCAGATTGTTCATCCAGCCTCTTATTTAGACAGACCTGCGGAGATAATAACATGCACAAAACAAGACAGAGCAAAACCAAGCAACAATATACAAAAAAACAACGACAAACCACTGACAAACAAAACAAGAAAGAAAAGCTTGTAGTTAGTTCAAGGATCATTTGTTGGCCTTTAGGAGTGTTGTCCAGTCTGCTGAGGCATCACGCCCTGGCCCCAAAGTCCACCTTCGGCATTCCCTGCGGACCTTGCTGCTCCATTCCCTTGCTGTTCTGCTGCACTCCCCCAGTGTTTTGCCTCGGCGTGGCGGGATCAGATCGGGTGCAGTTCCCACACTGTGTCTTTGGTGCTGTCCCCCACAGGGCCATGGGTCAGTGAGGGGCATCATGTGTCATAGTGGTTCTGGCCATGTGGTCCTCTCTGTGGACTGGCTGCTCTAATTGGGGTCATCGTCCTCAAGGCCTGGTGGGCCAGGATGTGCTCCACTCTCTCCTCCTCCAGCTTCATCTGCTCTGATCAGACAGGTCCCTCTCTGTGAGCTGCGGATTCAGTGCCGTCCTTTGAAATAAGTTCCTCTGGGGGGAGGGGCAGGCGTCCACTTAGTATTTGGTACTGGGGTCAGTCCCCCAGATCTCTCCACTGGTTCCATTCTCCATGTTGTTCAACACTGTGTTGAAAGGAGGGCTTTCGCCAGCCTCGGGCTAGCTACACAGGGGGCAGCGCAGGCGTAAATGCGCTAGACTAAGGGGAATAGTCTGGAGGCCAGCAGTGGAGTGTGAGAACACAGAGAAGAGACCAAGAGGAGAAAAAAATTAAAAAGTAAGACCGTTTAGACTGTGTGTGAACATGGGGAAGAGAAGGAAACAAAAGCAACTATGTAGCTGAGTCCCACTCAGCACCGGTGGAGCTTCAAGGGTTTAATCCCTGCCCTGAGCAGGAGCAGCTGAGCCAAGAAAAAGCCCCCGCGCAGCCCTCAAAGACCATGGGGGGAACAGAGAGCAGAGATGTAAACAAAAGCAACAATGCAGCTGAACCCTACCCCTGGAGCTGCAAGGGTCCAGTCCCTGCTCTGAGGCAGGCCTGGGCAAACTGTGGCTGTGTTGAGACCAAACCCCCCTAACGGGCTCCAAATGGTCCCGGCTCCAGCAGGGACAGTGGCCGGGCCAAGGTCAAGCCCCAGTCCCTCAAAACCCCGTGGGTCTGTGCTCACTTATCTTTATGATGCTCCTCCTGCGTTCCAGCTGTGTTAAAGTTCCCTCTAAGCAACTCTCCTGGGCTGGATTCTGCGGAGTCCCTCTGGTATGTGTCACTCTGTTGCCATCTTCCCCGAAGTCTCCGTTAGGATTTTTAATCGAGTTCATCTTTTTTCTTTTCCACTTTGTGTAATGTAAGTATTACCAATCAACCGGTGTCCTAATTGCTGAAAGATATCAAACACATGATCACTCAGAGCTTCACTTCTTAGCAACACTTCATCTATTGGTGGTGATATTTTACATAGTCATTGTATACGGTGATTAACAGCACATTCTTTAATAATAGAGGCAGAGTGTCAGTGCTCTGAAAACAAATCAAATTTGAGAACCAACTTAGAAAATGCATGCTTAAGATTTCGTTTCTCTGTTGATACTTAAAGTCTTAGGCTACGTTCCCTAGAAAGCATAACCATTGGTACTTTTTTATATATGCGTGTGTGTCTTCCCCTCCAAGTCCTTAGTGAATCTTTAGGACCCCTTACTGCTTACAGTGCCTGACCCACAAAAGGTGTTCAAACAGGTATGCGTTATTTTACTTGCTTCCAAAGAACTTCCAAAGAGTAATTTTCTGTGTCAGGGCTCTCGTTGCATTTTAGCTTAAACCTACACTATAAAAAGGAAGGCAGTGAAAGGTAAAGAAAGAAGCTTTTCAAAAGAGCTTGAAAGATTTACTCCATAACCTCCACCCCTTTGCCTTTCCCTCTAAAACAAAGTTGTGGCTGGAAAGGTATGGGATGTTGTACTTTTATTATAGAAGTAATTGGATATCTGTGACTCCTCTTACCCTCTCATAATATCTGTTGGATATAACTCTCAGCTTTCGCATTTTGGCTATGCTCCCAGAACTGTATGTAATGTGTTTGCCTGAAATATTGAAAAGGAACCTACATTTTAGATTCATCATTTCTTTGCCTGAAAAATGGCTTATTCTTTTCCTGTTGTGATTGCCTTTTGTGTGGGATTTTCTTTTCCTTTCGTTTTTTAGAGTTAAAACTTCAAAACCGCAAACTGCTTACAACCCAAACATATTGTCGTAGACAGGAAAAAGATACACTCACCAATAAGGAAAAGAAATAAAAATGCCCAGAATGCATTTTTAATATGAATAAAGGAGAAGAGGAAGCCCAACATTTACTAAGATGTTATGAAGAGCAAGTCTCATTTTGTATATCATTTTGTATATTATTTCTATTTAGTAATCAGGATATACTGTAAAGTATAAATTACTATCTACAGGCTATAAAGTGTAGAACTGAAGTTCAAGGTTAAAAAAACCGACAATTTCCACATCTTATGTATTAGATATGTTTGTAGTCAACAAAACAAAACCCAAGCTCCTTGTCATCCAGTGGGTTCTGTTTCATAGTGAGCCCACAGGACAGAGTGGAAATATCCCTGTGGGCTCTGAGACTGGAATCTTTCTCAGCCTCATCGTTCACCCAAATGGCAGCTGGTAGTTTAGAACTGAAGCCCAATGCATAATCCACTATAGCACTCTTGCTAAGAACCTCATATTCTTAGCTGCTTTGGTCTTAGAACAAATCTGTAAATTGATTTGATTTGACTCCATTTGAGAAGAAGAAATCTGGAGCACAAGATGGAATTATTTAGCAGTGTAACAATTAAGTGAGTACGTAGACTCTTAAACTGATACAACTGTCATTGAACTTGCTCTTCCTATCACATTACATCATACCTCAAGGGAAGCAGAGCTGACAGATAATTTAGCAAAACTTCAAGACAAAGCTAAATGTAATTATTGAATACATTTTTGATAAATAGCATCAATGGATCTACAATTTAGTTTATTAAAGTCACTAAGTCACAGTGTGTTGAACTAGTTGTTTCTATTTAAAAAACTAAATTTCCTTGAAAATACATATATCCATACACGTACAAAACGTTTTTTTTAGAGATAATTACTTCACAAGCAAACTAAGAAACAAAATGCCTAAAACAAATGTTAAAACCAGACCCGAGTTTGACTTCTGTCTCATTACTTGCTGGGTGTGGCACTTACATGACTTAGCCCAAGCCTCTGGGACCCCTTCAGTGACAGAAGGATAGCATGGTTACCTGCCTCAAAGGCTGATATGGGAAGAAAGCATGTGATCTGTTGACCACAATGTCTGATCTAGAGCATGCACTTAATCAATTATGGTTGCTATTGCTGCCCTACATGTCACTCAGATGTGTGGAGTAAGACGCTGATGGCTTCTGTAGAACCTATGCCAAGCCTAAAGATGTGACCTTGAATACAGTTCTGATTTTTAGGGAATTTTTAAGAAGGATCCAAAGGTTAATTTTATGCAGAAAATTCATAGATTATGTGTGGGAGTTACATAAATCTATTATCAATTTGAGATAAGTGAAGGGGTGGAGTTTGGCCTGTCAATCAGGTCACAGCTTGATCACCTCATTTGTAGGCACTAAGGAGATAAATAGCTCGCTGTAGGTGGAACAGAGGCTCAGTCCCTGTGAGACATCCTTTTTGACAAGCCACATGGAGCCCCATGCCAGCACTGATATGCTTCTCATGTCACAGGATCCACAAGACTTCCCACCCACTGACCTGTGATCTTCCTGCATTTGGCATCATTGCATGTGATTCATGTGTCTGAAGAGGAATTTATAGATTGGTATGAAACATATGGGCTAATATCAGACTTGTGGACTTGATCTTGACTGGGCTAGGATGCTTTCTTAATGTACAATAACTCTTTATATGAAGCTTTCTTGTACACTAAGAGTGTCTATGAATTTGTTTCTCTAGTTAACCTGGACTAACACACTATGTCACAGGCCAATCATGAATAGAATGAGAGCTTCTCATAATAGATTCTGTATATCTGCTAATATTTTTTTACTTGAAAAAAATGCACATAAAATACATATATATGTATCTTCCAGACCAACAATTTTCTACATTCAAATTTTGAGTTTAAATAATATTTAAAAATTAAGAATCTCAAACTCAATCCAGTTTTATTTTCCCTAACAATTCTATAGGATTCTAGCTAACTCCCTTGGATCTATGCAATTATCATAACTATTCATTTAGACAAGGAACTCATGCCAAATCAGGAAAACAAATGGTATTTTCTCTTTCCAAATATATTATTACTCTATACATTTTTTTGCTGAGGCAAGAACTTTGAGGGGGATTCTTTGTATTCTAATAGTTTTATCTCCAATATTATAATATTTCTGCAAAAGTAATTTTTTCTTTACTTTTATGTTCCCATTATAAACCACCCTTTCAGAAAGAGTTCTCTCATACTTCACTCATGCATGACCTGGTTATCCTTTCCTAAATTCATATGGCATTTTATTATTTCTTCTCTTTTGCCTTCTCTCTCTCTGTGTCCCACTCATTTCCCTTCCCCCCCTCTCTCATTCTCACTCATAAAATGTCTAAAGGGTAGAACTATTTTGGGGGGAAGAGACTATTTTTGTGCACTTTATTTTCATAATGATATTAAAATTTTCTGGACATACATGCATTTGTCCACATTACATTAAACTTCAATGTGTTTCAGACACTAACCTAATAAGTAGGTACAATTTACTAAGTACTTCCCATTTGCTACAGGTCTCTCATTAGGAATTTAACTAAATTTGTCTCATTCAAATTTTGAGTCTGCCCCAAAGAGGTCCCAGTATTATACCCATTCTGTGAGTTAGGGATCTGCTGCTTAGGGGATATGAGCAAACAAATAACATGGGCTATTTTTGTTGTACTGTCCTCAATCTATAAGATATAAAATAAATGAATAATCAAATTTTACAAAACAATTTTCCTCGTATAATAAAAGTAGAAAGAAGCAAACTCTTTAACCGAGAGTTCTTTGCTCCAGAATAACCCAGGTATTACAGAGAACATTCAAATATATTCAACTTGTAAACTGACAGACAATTAATCTTTATAAAGTTAGACTTTGACTTATGACGGCGGCGTCCTTCCAATTAAATTTTCAAGTTGAAGAAAGAATCCTTTGGCATTTCCTTTAAATAACCAGATCATTCACTCAAGCAATCAATCTTCACTTGATGATCCACTAAGAGATGAAAAGGATGGCTTTAAGTGTTTTCTGATGATTACTAGGCCTTACATCTCATCCACAATATGACTAGATCGCATCGCTTACCAACAAGCAAAATAAAACGTTGCCATGCAGTCAATGCTACCTCAGAGCAACCTGATACAGGATTTGTGGGACCGTACATCTTTACTGCATCAGACAACTCCACAGATTTAACCCAAGGAGCAGCTGGTGTGTTTGAACTGCTAAACTTACACTTAGTCCAATGCCTAACCCCCAGGGCCATCAGAGCTCCTTCTGCTTACCAGTAGTATAGGACAAAATAGATCCTGATTGACAAATCAGCAATTAGTTAATCAATCAGTAATAGGATAGATGTAACCTTGAGAATGTTATCAATGACAGCAAACAGGAGCTGCCTGACATGGTGACTGTGAACATTTCCTCACACTGTGCTCCTTCATAGACATTTAATAAGGCAATACAAAAGCTCCTCAAAAAAAGGTATTACATATCAAAAGAGAATTATTTTTTTACTAACATTTTTGAGCTCATGCAATCTTAAGATCAGGATTCGTATTCTGTAGTCAATGCATGAAAAGCCCAGGCTTTATAGAAGTAAGTTAAAAGGTTAATACTACTCTTGAGTATGAAATCCTCATTACCATCCTCAAGGGGGGCAGCAAGAGTTAAAAATCAATCAATACATCCAGTCTTAGCATTCTCTGAAACCCTCAACATCAGGCCTGATCTGTCAGATGTAGCCACCGTAGTCAGATTGTCTGGTTTCTAATTCAAGTTCAGCATTGACCAACTGCAAATAATTAAGGTAACTTAGCTTCACATTCCCAAGCAAAGTGAGAATTCTGGGAGCATGCTATTTGGTGCATAGAATTGTTGTAAAGAAAACAAAAATAACCAAGCCAAAACAAGCCCATGGCCACAAGCCCCTATAAGATATAATATAATTGCCCCCTTGTATTCCAAGTCTTTATTTAAAGGATGGGTTTGAATGACTAACTTTGGACATGACCTAACTGTGTAGCCCACTACACCACCGGGGCTTCTTTAGAAAATCTTTATGGGACCAGAAAGTCGCATCTGTCTCACATGGAACAGCTGACAGATTCTAATTGCTGACCTTGCAGTCAACAGCCCCACACATAATCCACACTGCACCCAGGACTCTTTGAATTGTTATGTGCCATCCCAAGTTCTGACTTTGTACATCAGAATAAGGCACGTTCCAATGAGGAACTGTTCTCAGAAATGTTGGCTGGGGCCATGGTTGTAACCATGTATACATTCATCTCCTGAGAGCTCTTCCTAACTTCTCCGAACCTCAACTTTATCTAGCACGGTAATACTTTTCCAAGAATTGACCGCTCCTGATAACATGTCCAAAGTTTATAAAACAAAAGCTTACAGTATTCTCATTGTGCTTATTGTTTTAACAGTTTCACTGACATCTATCCAGGGACAGTGAATTATTTAAGGTGGCTCTTCTATCAAAATCTCTAACCACCAACAAACGATCTTCCCTTGCATCTGCGTGTGTCTAGTAAGAAGGTGGAAGAGGAGATTGATAGTATTCACCTGTTAGTAAAGGTGATTAGGAGTCCCTGGAGTGTCCTCCAACTGTATATAAAATGAGCCTTTGGGGTAGCAGGCAGATGGATCTCCTTACCAGAAAGAAGAGGCAGGAGTGGATCTCTGAACCCGAGATCCCTGTGCAATGAACCTCCTGGAATCAAATCACAGCTACACCATCAGAGCAGCAGCAGAACCAGAAGCGAAAGCACAAAACCCAGGAATGGACTTCCCAATCCCTGGAGCCAGTTCTCAGTGCTTTAGTGCAGGAGACTGACTGTGGGGAGTGGGGATTGCCTCAGGGCACTTACTGAACTGGGGACCTGGGGCTTGTTGACCCAAGGAAGGGGAGCTGAGTGCTTTTGGGTTGAGGCTTACAGCACAGTGGCATGCTCTTTGGACAATTCTTAGTAGACTGGAAACTTTGCCATGCATCCTGGTAAACAACTACCCTGAGCATGTCTCACTGGCACTACAACTTGTTAAATTCCTTAATCAACCCTTTGATCATGAATTTCATCTGAGTTTCTGTGTACTCATTGCAATGGACATTAGAACCCCAAAGAGTAAAATGGACAAATAGTAAAATTAAGACAGTGTAACATATAATCCACGTAGCTCAATTCAATGGTTTTTATTATTAGCTCCCCATTTCCCTCTAATTTTCAGTGCCATAACACTAGAAAATTATTCATCTAATTACTTTCTTTAATTTGCTTATCCAGAATTTCATATAAAGAAAAATCATTAAAAAAGAAAATAGATAAATAACTAAATAAGAAAGAACAGAAACACCTCTAAAAACTAGAACAAATTAACTATATAGGCATTAATTCATTTCCTGATGCATTCTCTGAGGGCAAGGCTATCCACATCCCTGGTCAAGGGTCCATCCTTGGTCAAAGGAATTCAATAGAGGCTTAGTCCCAGTGGGGAGTCTGCAAATGGATTTTGGGCTTTCACTGTTATTTATAGCTTTCTGCAAAAGAGGGGTTCAGAATTTAAGCTCTAATACAATTCCCTCTTCTCATCTTGAATTTTATTCTTTACAATCCTTGAATCACACAGGCTGGTGTGTTTCTTCCTTGTGGAATTAGCTGACTCCTTACATAAATGGCTGCTTCTTTTAAGACAAGCTTTTCTGAGTCCAGATTCTATTCTTTCTGAGAGCTGTGCACCATCTGATTTCTTCACCACACTGTGCTATAGCACCCAAATCTTTAGTGATCCCTTCATTAGGATAAGTATCCAACAGGTCTGCATTAGAAGAACTGATTGTTCTTAGGTTAGGGCTCCATCCATTTATCTAAGATTTTATATATACATATATATATATTTTTTATCCTTGTTTCACCTGATAATACTTCCACTAACTGTTGCTTAGAATACAACGTTACTGCTGTGGGACAGAGGAACATGACAAAAACTGAGAAAACAAAATTTCAGTCTAGAGGCAACTGTTTTCAAGCCGCGCTTCTTAAAAGGGTCAATTTTAGTTTAAATGTTCTGGGGTCTCAATTTTATATCCTAATGTTCCATTCTGGGTGGCAAAGAAAAGAGATCTGCTCAATTTACAGACATACATAAACTATCTATGAGTGTCTACCACCTGCTCAACAATGATGGCTGACAAGAAAGAAGGACAGAGAAGCAGCTTTGAATGGAACTGGCAATCTGAAGCACTCCTCCATTGCTGACAAACATCTATTCTCTGTAAATACATAAATCAAAAGTTGCTCTGTATAGTATGATATCTCTATCATATATGCAATTCTCACTAAGCCTGATTTTAGGAGCATTTATCTTTCAATTAATTTGATATAAAATCACAGTGGAACAACACAATGAACACACAAGTTAATGTCAGTGAAATGTACATGTGGAGAATGTTAAAATGGTGTGTGTGTGCCTGCACAAAAGGGTGATTCAAAAATGATGGAAAAAATTAATTATCTTTTAATTGAGTTTTCCATGAATTTAAAGAGTACATTTTTATCATAATATAAAGTATATAAATGATTAATTTTCCTTAATCGCATGTATAACTTTAACCAGAGCTTCTGATCAGATAATGCTTTGAAGTTGTTAATGTAATTCTAGCTCAAAGCAAAATAACTTGTCCTGTTTTTAGTACATTTAGATTTATCTCAGGTAATGGTGCCATTTTAAAAGGTTTTTTCCTTCCAATATTAAAGAGGATTTGTAGTACTAAAATCTAGCCCAAATATTCAGAGCATGAGATTTTAAAAAACGATAGCTGAAGTTATAGAATTCACACAACAATGGCCTTCTTTTGTGGGAAAAAGGTGAGGTAGCAAATGGTTGTATGTCAAGTGAAAGCTCTCATAGGGGCTATACTGATCAGTGTTTCAGCTCAGGACGAAAAGGAAAAGGAAATCGTATTTGAGAATGCAATGCAGCTTCCTTAGAATGTTGTTAGAGCTCTTCCTAATGGATGAAAGTGTCTCTTGGATGAGCCGGTTTATATGTGATTTGTGTACCACGATTAGACACCAACCAGGAAAAGTAAGCCATCATTTAATGAAAGATGGGTGGACATTTTTGCAATCACTTTTCTGAGATTAGACTCATGCTCTGTTTAATATCAGAGTCTATAGCTGATTCCCACTCCCCGAAATATCCTTTGTGGCAATGTATGTGGAAATAGCCTGTCTTTTTTTTTTTTTTGCTTGTTTTTGTCTTGAGATTTTAAGTCAGAAAGTGGAAGGTTTTTATAAATAGCTCAGTTGATCACAAACTCTATAAGGTTAGTTACTGTGAATTTGCAAATATATAGTAATTCCATTCATTCACCTAAAAAGGAATATATAAGGTATTCTATTCTAATAGGTGCTGGAAATATAATAAACATTACAATTACAGAGTTTCAACTAAAGAATTATTATAGCATGGTGAGGAAAATGCCAGCATAAAAACAGAGTGCTTTGATGGTTGGTATTGTTAAAAAATACATTTGCTCTCCTCTCAAGGCTTAATATATACTACGGTAAGAAAAATATTGCTACTCTGGTTCCAATTCATACATGCATGGCTTTATTTTTAAAATGTATTCAAATATTTCTCAGCAATCAGTGGATGGCTGCAGGCAAAGTCTCTCAGTAACATACTTGTCTTAGTCTTGTTAGGGTACTTAAAAAAACATGAAAAAAAATGACTCTGTGTCTCAATTACTATCATAGAGTTGACAAAATTCAAGTGGACACCTTCCGAAATCATTGAAGCATTGCAAAACATTTGATATAATTGCTCATCCAGATAAAGCCACAGTTTTTAGGAGAATCAAGTATTGTAATAGAGGTTAGGAAGATGAATAAAAAAAAATAGTAGAGTTCAAGGCCACAAACTGTTGGTAGAATTGTAGAATGACCATTAAGGGAGTTTCTCCCACTCTGTCTTGAATAATCTGTGTTCAAGAGCGCCTGGTCACACACCCATTGTCTACTCACCAATGATGACTGACAAGAGAGAATGATACAGAAAGGGCTTTGAACGGAACAGGCATTCTAGAGCATTCCATGAATTGCTAGCATACACTTATGTCCCTGTAATTACATAAATCAGATTTGTCACATATATCATTACCACAAAGCCTGCTTTTCAAGAGAATTTATTTTCAAACAATCTGATCCATAATCATGACTGAACAACATATTAAACATACATTAATGTCAATGAAATGTATATGTGAAGCTTGGGGTCTCACCGGGGTTAGCGTTTACAATTTTAGGCAAATATCTTAGAGAAGCTTTGGTTTGATGGGTATCAAAATAAGTTAAAAAGATCAATTATCACAATGAGCTAAAATTTCCATCAGTCTTTGAAGGAAAGTTGAGGTCAATGATGACCTTTGCATGGAATGAATTGCAATTGGAGGATGTTTTTGAATGACCAATATGATCCCCAGCAAGGTCCAGTCAAAACTCCGGTTTCCCAAGGGATCTGCTGGTCTAGTTAAATTCAAGCAGATAAATCTGCTTCGATAGTTGTGATGGCAATTGGGGGGAATTCCCAGAAGTGTAATCTTAATCCCAAGCAATCAAACTCACTATCAATTCAAACCTACACTGGCCTTAAAGGACAGAGAGAACTGCCCCTGTGGGTTTTTGTGACAGAAACATTTCTACAGGAAAAATCTTTTATCGCAACAACGTACCTGCTTCTTCTTCAAGAGCCATAAGGGCTGTCCTACAAGAAAGACATGGGGAAATCTTGCCTCCTCTACCCTACAGCCCTATTTTTACCCCGCCAGAAATCTTTTTGTTCCTCAAACTCAAATAACACCCGAAATAAACATTACGTGAGTCCCTCAAGGGTGGTAAATCGCCATGTCAACATGGATTGGAATGTGGAGCACCTCTCTATAAAATTCTTAAAGACCTGTATGCAATTTATTAAATGTTTCTTTCTTCCCACTAACATGACTACTCTGTCTCACCTGGAAATGTCAGTCTTAGAATGAGCACATGTGATGAGAGTTGTATGAGTCCCCAAGAAGATGATTTTAAAAAGGGGGGTGGCATTTAGCAGACCCAGGATAAAAATGTAGCACTGGATTTTTAAAAAAATCAATTTTGATTATGTTAATCCACTGAGACTTTGAGGTTGTTTGTTACTACACCTATTCCTCACCAGCAACCATCTCATTATCTAACAATTCACATTAATGACCATAAGGGGAAAATCTATGTTGTGCATTAACAACATAGATGTGGCAGAAACAAAAACCAAAGTGTAAGGTGAAAGTAACACTGTGATGGTTAAGATTATGTGTCAATTTGGTTGGACCATATTTCTCAGTGGTTTGTTAGTTAAGTAAATCATGAAATTTGGTAGTTATGTAATAATGTAGTCATCGTTTATGCTTGCATAATTCCAAGTTTGCTTGTTTTCTATAAAAGTCCTGGACTTTGGAACCTAATCATGCTGATAAATGATAGAAGTGAGTATGCATTATAATCTAACTTTTAGATCTACTCCAAAATGTAACTTTCATGGGTGTCACATGAAACTATAGCAGATGCATCTAATACAGATCCTGGAGAACATTATGTATTAAAGGTACACGCATGACTCGTTTCTATAATTATCTTACCACTGACACAATTGTAAACTGGGAGGATGCCACGCTTTGAAAATCAAATGTGCCCTTTAAATGCTGGTTCATGGTGAGTGGGTAAAATACAAAATTGTAACTAGAAATTTTACTGCTGGCTTGTAGTATATGTTACCAGGACACTTGTAGAGAAATCCTACCTCTGCTATACTATATAACTAAAACATTTTATGTGTTTTATTATTTTAGTGGGACTCATATAATCTGGTCACAATTCTCTGTTTCTTTCACATTCCAATGCTAAGAAACTCTATGGGATACTTCAAGCAGTAAATTAATTTTATTGCATAAACTTTGAACATGATTATTTGGAAAACAGATTAAAATCAATATAAATGTTACATCAGTAATTTTGTGAGGAGTGGAGCCTTACTAATTACTTGATTTTTTGGTATTTTTCCCCAGTTCTCCATGTAGCTCATGTGTCTGTTGCAATCCCTCCTGCTCTCTCAGTGAGATGAAATTCTGAATGCTTGACTTCCACAGAAACATTAATAAAGAAAACTTCCATTATCTTTGCAGATAAGAATGTTTCCCACCACCCTCGGTTGCATCTCAACCAGGAAAAAAATTAATGATCATAGTGCCATGATTTTCAGTTGGCAGCTGAGAGAAGATTAATCCAAATAGACTTGATGGAATCTATGCCAAAACACATAGGTAACAAATACTAGTTCTCAACCGAGGGAAAGGCTCTGAAGTTGTTTCACCTTGGTGGATTTTCTCACACCACTAGCTAGAAAACTGACTCAAGGAATAGACTGAATCTTTGTAAACTCTTTGTCAACAGTTTTTTTGATACGTGGTGTTTTCATACATCATTCCATATTTCAATCATGTCAAGTAGAATGTACAATTGTTACCACACTCTGTTTCCAAACATTCTTTTTTCTTCTACAGGGCCCCTTAACATCATCTCCCTTTTACACCTCCCCCCCACTCCCCCACCACTGTATTCCCCGAACCTCTTATTCCACTTGCTGTCCCTGTGGGTTCATCGATCCTGGGGTTCATAGACCAAAAAATGGAAAAGCACATAACACAGCTTCAAGAGGGTGACCTCCATTGAGGTCACATGTCTGAGCTACACTCTAATGGAAATCAGATCAGGTCCAGCCCACATCATAGGGGGAATCTACTGACAAAGTTTTAACTGTTCAAGTCAGATTTATGCCTTTGATCTTCTATTCTCCTCTCTCCCAAGCACTCTGTTTAGTGACCACTTTCCTCCCATCCCTCAATTTTAGATACAGGGAGTTCTCTGCAGGCTTATCCAATGATCAAAACACTCCAGTAGTCACAAAATTTAAAACCGGCAGATTGTTTCTGTGGGTGCTTTGTAGGGATTGAGAAGCCCTTGGTAAAATTTCTTCTGAAACGTGTCACTCAGCTTGCATGTTAAATATCTAACTTGAGGCTTCTGTTACGTTTTCCTCAGCTGCAGACTCAGGCCATTCCCATACAGTTTCCATGAGCACAAGATTAGCAGGCATACTGCTCGATTCATCTGATTTTAATGGACCCTGTGGGGATTAACACAGTGCAGCTGACTGGCTTCTTGCTACATTAAATTGTCCCTGCTCTGATTGGTAACATCATAGACGAATAGACGATGGACTATTTGTCACAGTATGCATCTATGCTTGGTTCTTTGTGAGCTCAGGCAATTGATCTATTTTTCTCAAAGTCTTGATTTTTAAATTTTACAATGTAACCATTATTACAGAGATGAAAAGAGTGGATGCAGTTAATGATGTATTAATTCAACCATTAAAATGTTGGATCACGGGTTGTGGCATTTTTAAGTTTTTAGGTCCTTTTTGAAGTATTTTTAAAAATTCTTTTGGAGTATGTGTGTGGCATACATGTGTGTTCAGGTGTGGAAACGTTTTCTTTACAGGGAACATTATCTGGGCAAAGTGTTACATTTCATGATTCAACATGTGTCTCAGTACTAAAGATACAGATAAAGATCTTTAGTGTGAGAGCTGGCCTAATTATAGCCTTCCAACTCTTGTACTCTCAAACCTCCTAATTTCATGGACCACCATAAGCTTACTTTCTCAAAGCTGATTTCAGCAGATGTTTTTGAATGTTGTAAGTGGGCACAAAATGGAGAAATATCCTAATATTGAGAGTAGTAAATATCATTGTCATAAGCCTAAGGCTTCTTTACACACATTAGGAGAAAGTGCTCTCTGAAGAGAATGGTGCGGAGTTACAAAAGAATAAATCACTATTAATGAAGACTTAAAATTGTATTGCTCTTTGCTTCAGCATTGGGAAAGCTTGATGTCTTCCCTTTAAGCTCAAGTTATTGACCCTGTTATCGAGAGATTGCAATCCTTAATTTAAGGGTAATTCACAATGGCGTCTGTAACATTAGATACAAATGGAACATTAGCTAGGGATGGAGTGGAGGAAATTCATGCATTTTTACGCTCTATTATGGTTGAGCTGGATCAAGCTCATGGCATGAACGGGAGATGTTTACACCTGCCTTCTTGGCCCTCCCCACCACACAGAGCAGGCTGAAGGATGCAAACACAGAGGGCTGGATTCTCTCCCGGGAAGGGCAAAGGAACAAAACATTTTCCCCATAATGTTAAAGAAGTCAGTATCCACAGAAGCTTATATACTTCTGAATTTTTACTGAATATAAATGTTCATTTTCTTTTTTGAGATCATCTAATCGGAGTCATGAGGTCATTAATATATTTGTCCCATGTTGTCTTAAGGGGGTTCTCTAGTGAAGCAAAACCAGCGGAGAAGACACACCCACACGTATGTATATAACTATGCAAGTATATGTATTTATATATAGATAAAATACCATAGAAACTCATGTATAAGCTGAGTTTTTCAGCACATTTTTCATGCAGTTTTCATGGTAAAATTAGGTGCCTTAGCTGATATTCGGGGTGACTTATACTTGAGTAGATATGGTACATCTCTTTTCTCCACTGGTTTTGTGTGTGTATTATGTATATATATATATGTGTGTGTGTGTATATATATATATATATATATATATAGAGAGAGAGAGAGAGAGAGAGAGAGAGAGAGGTTTATCATAAGAAAATGGTTTATGGTTTATACCAATGTAGACGTAGATGCGTTTCAAGTCCATAGGTTCACATTTTAAGCTAGAGACTTCTCTGGATTCTCCTAACTGCTGGGGTTATTGAACTCACAATCAGCAGACCAGCTAGAAGGCTTCTGTGGTAGAGGCAAAGAAATCCAAAGATCCAGGTCAGCTGGTAAAATTACAGGGTCCTAAAACTCCAAGGATTGGCAGGCTGCTGGCTCAAGTACAAAGAACACAAGGACTCTGGACTGGACAAGGCAAATGCAGGAAGAAGACTCAGAAAGCAGCAAGTATGCTTTTCCACCAAATCCACTAGCATTTGAAGCAGGTCACATGTCTGGTGACATTCCCTTTCAGTTGGTATCTACTTATAGCAGATTTCATTCTGGAAGTGATTACACTACGTTAGATATCATCATGGGAGATCACTAGATTTTAACTGCCAACATAGACACAAAATATTAACTATTACAATACAATACAATAAAAAACCAATACTCTTATTTAAAGTTGAGTCTATTTAAGATTTCCAATTAAGTCCAACTAATATAAATTTGATAAATTTATGAATCCCAGCAGGAATTATATTGTCATTATATTTAGTATCTGTATACAGAAATGTGGCTTTGCCCAAGGAGTTGTTGACTCTTCCTCTCCCAGTAGAGAATGAGGAAGATTCTGCTAGTCCACTCGTTCTCCTGATTCTTTGTTGGGTCTTGCCATAACAAGGACTAAAAAAACGGTCCTATCTAATGTTTCTCATCCCTTATGACATATTAGAAGCTTTTGAAAAACTACTGACATTAGGTATGCCACCATATGTGAACAAATCAGATTATTGGTAGGATACTACAGAATTTTAGTTTCCCAATTTATTCTAAAATTCAGCCAAGGTTGAGGAAACTTGACCTACTATTTCATTGCACTTTGAAAAGCAAAAAGTACTTATAAATCACAATATCTTTCCTAATAGTGTGCTATAATACCCCATTTTCCACCATTAAAACACCATGAGGGTAGGGAGAAGATGGGGGGAAAGGGAGAGAAATGGGGAACGGGTTATAATGATTGATATATAACCCTCCCCCATCCCAGGGGTATGAACAACAGAAATGTGGACAAAGAGAGACAGCAGATGGTGTGAGATATGAAAATAATAATAATTTATAGTTTATCAGGGGTCCAGGAGGGTGGGAATGTGGGGGATGGAGGGAAAAACAAGGAGTTGGTACTAAAGGCTCAAGTAGATACAAATACAATTACAATTTATTGTAATTACAAATTATCTGTAATTACAATAAATTGTATTGTATTTCAAAATGATTTATTGTATTAATTAAATTGTCGCCATATGCTTTAAAACTAATAGTTTATCATTAATTTTTGGTAAAGAACTAGCAATTGTAGTTAGTAATTGGAGGTTCAGAGGTACAAAGGTACTAACCAAAAGGCTACTGACAAGAAGTTGGCAGTTCAAACTCATCAGCTCCAGGGGAGACGGATGTGGCAATCTTTTCTATAGATTATTGCCTTAGAAACTGTGGAGGCAAATATATACTCTGTCCTATCAGTTGGCATTCACTTGATGGCAATAGGCTATCTGTACTGTATAAATACAGATACAAATACAAATATAATTTATTGTAATTAATACAATAAATATTTCAAAAATGATGATGCCAACATGTGTTAGATACAATTGATGTATGGATTGTTTTAAGAGCTGGAAGAGCCCACAATGAAATGATTTATATAAAAAAAATCTCATTTATTTTAGAGATTTTAATATCCAACATGGAAGTCAAATAGCCACATCTGATTATTAAGCACTTAAAATGTGGTTAATCCAAATTGAGATGTATTTTAAATACATAAACACCATAATTCAAATACTTAATAGGATATAAGGAATGCAGGGAAACCACAACAAAACTAAAATATATCTTGTTAAGGTTTATATCAAGTTGCTGGGCTAGGATTCTCAGCGATATGGTTCACCAAGCCTTATTCTTTGGACTTGAGTCAACAGCCTGCTGTGTGGCTGCCAATTCTGTACTCATACCTGCAGAAACCTGGATTTATTCACCTCTGTAGCCACAAGGGTGCCACTGTCTTGCCAATTTGTGGTTGAAAAGTCCCCACAGCTACACAAGATAGAGGAGAAGCTTCCAGCCTGGCATCTGATCCATGAACTTGCAACTTGCCTGCTTCAATAGCTGCATAACCCATTTTCTTGATATAACTCCCTTTCTCTATATTCATATATAAGCAACCCTAATTCTTCTTCTCTAGAGAACTCAGCCTAAGATATGCTACAATTATAAATTGAATATTGATTTCATGATGAAATAATATTTTGGATATTGGGTTAAATAAACCATAGCAAGAAAACTAGATGTCCTTATTTTTTAAGGATTCTGGTGGCACATAAGGAACTCAGTGGGCAGTGGTGAAAGTGCTCAGAAGCTGGCTGAGAAGTCAGGGGTTCAAACACACCATCTATTAAGAACAGGAGAGATGTGACAATCTGCTTACCTAAAGATTTACCTGTTCTGATGACTGGAGAACACCAACACATCCATCATAGCTCAAATCAAACGAACTCATTCATAGGCTAGCACTTCCCCTCTATTTTCCGTAGAGCATCACCGAGAAAAGTCACAGGGAGGTCACACCTGACCTCATCTGACTTTAGTATGACCAAAGCGAGTCCAAATCCACACCAGCCAAGGCTGATTGCCCCAAGACAGAGGTCACACGTGCCTGCACCCTCCATGCTCCTTTCCCCTCATTCTGACACAAACTCTTCTGCTCACAGACATTATACTTAGCTACGGGATTTGATAATCTATTCCAATGACCACTCAGAACTCACAGATAATATGGGAGGATTAGGGTTACTAGGGAACTTAAAAAGTTAACCTAGTCTTTTATCTGCAGCAGCCACATGTCCCTCTGGCCCTCAGCCTTGCAGCTATAGGGTTCTTTGGTCTCCACTTTGTTCTGTCGGCCAGTAAGCCCACCAGCCACTGTGCCTCATGGTTTCCACGCCACTCCTCTGCTCTGTCTCCACGTGGTTCCTGTGCAGTTTGCGGCCTCCACTACGTCAGCCAGGTATCTCAAATACCTTCCCCTGGTAGTTGTTCTCTCATGACGTTCCTGGGACTCTCTCTGCTCCTGCTTCGGAGATGGCTTCCTTACACTCAGAAGAATGAGGAAAGGGACCAATTCTCTAGCCCTTATCGGTATGGTGCTACCCAGTAATTTGGCAGGCCTTTTAGAGACATGGATCGAAGAGTCATAAGTAAGAAATTTCACCACCAAAATTGCCCCCAGTTAATTTTAATTAATTGTTAATATAGTCTTCTCTTGGAGCTCAGTATTTTCAGAACATTAGAAGGATGGCTTGGTTTTTATGGTAAGGTTTTTAAATCGTTCACACTGGAGCACAATGCAGTAAAAATTCATGGAATCACTAGCTGCATAAGCCCACGAATCCCCAAACTATGCTGCACATGCTATTTAAATATCACTGGGCAATTCCTCCCAGCCTTTGAGAGATTGCATTGACCACATAATTGCTCCTCTTATGCTCAAAATATTTTTGATCCATTGTTGGTTGAATATGCAGACATAGCATCTATGGATACGAGGACACATCATTTAATTGTTTCCTCAGCTATTATGACCTTCTTAAGGTCCGGGATTTTATAGATAGTCTTGACAATGCCTGAGTCTAGCATAGACACTGAATACAGCAAGTGTTCAATGTGTGCTGGACAGATGGAAAGATGGTGTTGGTCGTTAGATAATTTCATGTCAAATAGACACTCCTGACTAGGGGTGGAGTGAGACCTGTCAATCAGGTCACACCCTTATGCTGTCTCCTTGGGACAGTGGATCAAAATCATTTTGAGCATAGGAGGAGCAGGTAAGTGGTAAATGCCATCTCTCAAAGGCCACGAGGAAATGCACAGGGATATTTAAATAGCATGTACGGTGTATTAGGTATTGTGCATACTGAGATTATTTAACATATATAGGAGGATGTGCATTGCTTTATCAAAATGAAGACACTAGGAACCTGCTTTTCTCTCTACCACTCTACCTTCCTGCTTCTGGGACTCTGCTGACCACCCTGAGATTTTCCAATGCAAGACCATGCCATGTTTCCACTGACCTTGGATCCACACAGATCTACACCCACTGGCACATGATCTTCCTGCCTTCTGAATTTCTGAATCATTGCATGTGGATGCCTGAGTCTGAAGAGGGGTTTATGGACTAGTATTGGACTTATGGACTTGAGTTGGGGTGAGCTGGGATACTTTCTTGATCTATAGGTCTTTTATATATATATATATATATATGGATATGGATTTGTCACTGGATTTGTTTCTCTAATCAATCAGGCCTAACACAGATGGCTTGGTTTTTATGATAAGTCCTTTAAATCTTTTACGTTGCAATAAAATAAAGTAGCAATCATTCAATAAACAATAGAATATCAGCAGTGTACAGAAAGGAACTCTACAACCTGTTTGTAGAGTTGTTCACTCAGCTCTAGCTGGCCACCTGCCCAACTATCCTTGGGATGGGTGCTGTCATGACGAGAAGAGCAAGAGAAGTAAAAAGGTGCATCTGGCGTGAAAAATACAGAGAAATCAAGACCTCTACTCCTTTAATTGTACATTGTTCTATTAAGCAATGACTCTGTTCAACTGTGTGTCTTTTCTCAGTTTATCCATCGCTTCTCTGCTTCAATGCCTTCGCTCAAGCAAATATCCCACCTGGAGTCTTTCTTCTCCCCCTGCTCTCACCGCCCGGTCATCCTCATGTGGGTCACCTGACATTGCAGGCCATCTCAGGCAGTACAAAGATGGTCTTCTCTATCATTTTCTCTAATCAAGTGGAAGTAAATGATCTCTCCAAGTTCCATCCTCACACAACCTTTCAGTTTCAAAATGGGCAATTATAAAGCTCTTCTTGATCCATTCGTTATGCATTTGGTTTTCTGTCAACATCTCTAGCACAATCTTGGAAAGAGGGGACCACTTTCTATTAACTGTTATCACTTTTAATGCCTGACTCAAATATTAAGAAAATTGCAGTGATACTAAAATGATCAGGTAGTGTAGCTTTCTAAAGTTTTTAATTTCTGTATTTACGGAGATAAATTTTTACTTTATTTTTATTAAGGGCAGTATGCAATTCTATTATATAATATCTTCTGGTACTCTCCCAAATGGAAAAATTCTAATTTCCCTTTTAACTAAAAGGCTGTGACCAGGCCCCACTGTATTTTTCGGGCAGTGGCCACCACTGAATGTACATTGAGAAGTGGGGAGAGGGTGAAACGAGCCTATGTCTACTAGAAATAGGATTCATTAAGGGTCCAGGTTGATGAGACAAGGCAGTACTTTGAGGTGCTATCTACCAAGCATTTAAAATCTATCTTTTGAGGTATAGAGAAATGAACTGTCTTATAGATGGTTGAATTTATTCAGGTTAAATATATAATGGTTTATAATGAACTCTTAGAAAAAAATGGTTTTAATTATTTGAGATTGTCTTTTATGTTAGCATTTAACTCCTAATCAGCTATCTCTCATCAGCTCTCCTTCATAATAGGAGCAGCCTTAAGAAGGAGATTACAATTTTCCTTCAAGGTAAATAACATTTATACCCCGCTGTTTTCGGTTTCAGAGTTCTATCTCACATGATATGAAGTAACTTATGTTTGCCAGTACAGGCCTAGTAGCTGGAAACAGGTAGATTTGTTTCTCTTTTTGCTGATTTATCTCGTGGTATTTTATTGTTGCTTATAGTCTGGGACCCAAGACTACTACCTGACTGCTGAGCCTCTCCAAGTCAGATCTAATCAATAGTCAGATGTATATTCAAAGTTAAAATATTAAATCTACAAATCTGAAATATGGTCAACTGTAAGTATTTCTTTCTATGACAGCAGGCTTAAATATGCATTGAAGTCATCCTGCCTATACTTTCTCAGTTCTTGCCCCAAATTCATGAGAAATCTTTCTTATGTCACTATAACTCTGTAAAATTTTAAATTCCACTATTATAAAATGTAATATACCTACTTTAATGGGTTACACTGTGAGGATTAAATGATGTAATTCCTTCAGCACAAGAAATATAATCAGTGCTCAGTAAATAATAGCTATGGACTACTTTACCAAGTAGAGGGAGAATAAAAGAGAAACATTGAAAAATGACTAATTTAGATGTGAGATCCCATGTAAGAGTTTGCATCTAAGTTCCCATTTCACATTAATTCCATATTCATAATTGGAGTTGTCCAATGTATAGTTTTCAGTGTTAGGATGTTCTAGGCCTGGGTCCCAGGCTTTTAATTTATAGGATGTATGACATTAAAGAAATTGCTTAAATTATCTCAGCTTCCACTTCCTTATCTGTAAAGGGGAACTAATAACAACTGTTCCAAAGTTCTTTGGAAATGAGGGAGACAACATATGTAAATCTCTGAAATTTAATAAATAGGAGAGGAACATGTAAAATGGTTAAGCTAATAGTGATTGTATGCAGGCTGGTCCAGAATAGCTGTTGATGTAAAAGATGTTCAGCTTAGTTGATTCTCTCTCAAATAGAGCTGAAAATAGGAGGCCTTAATACCACCAAACTATTTTAAATGAATCTCCCAGCTGAGCTCAGCTGCCCTACCTTGTTATCAATGTTTGGACCAGGAATGTGTTTACCTGTTGAATTTTTTGGACAGGATATCAATAAACAGGCAGAGCACTTTGAAAAGCTGATTGTACTGTGCGTACTCCTCTGGGAGAGGCTGGATGGATTACCACGATGATACATAGAGGTCAATGTTGTCTGAAATCAGACTTTAAAGAGATCATGTCTCGGTGCTACATAGTGATAGAGTTTGTGAAATGTCTTTTCTAAAACACAAGTTTTTTCCTCCTGTGTCCCAGAGATTCTTTTATGGCTTTAAAAGATCTTTTTTTCTTGTTCCAAACCTTTAAATAACTCCAAAGATTTGATTAGCTTTAAATCTCACTAATCTATTCTACCTCAGATCTTGACACACTGTTTCCAGAAAATGTTAAGTAAATGAAATAACTTATTCAAAACAAATTATATAGTTGTGTTGGTACAAGGAATTGGCATACCATCTGTTGAAAATAATGTAGAATACTTAAGAAGAAATATTATAAATTCAGACCTGTGGTGAAGTGAAATTGCTTAAATAAGACAGTTCTATTCATTGGACTGTAATACCTATTAAAAGATTGGATGAGACCAGGCAACAAAGTACAGAGGATTTTAACCTCAGGAATGGCCCATTTTGCCATTCCCCTGGCTAAGAGTGTAATCCCAGAATTTGGAAGAGAGAGAATCCCCCTGTCCATCAAAGAAAAAGAGACACCAGTGGAGCATGTTCCAAATCCCAGAAGTGGCAGAAGCAGTACAGGTTATGCCCCACTGGAACCAAAGACCAAAGCAAGAAGCACAGAGACTGTGAGTCAGAGGACAGCAGCAGTGAGGAGACTATAAAACTGTGAAGCTGAGGCGTCTTTGGGTTTCCTGGCTTGTGGAGGAGAGGTCAAGGGACCACATGACTGACAGGGTGGGACCAATGAGAGTAACTTACTGCTGGCTGATAAAGAGACACTACGGTGGTCTGTCTAAATAAAATAGGCTGGATGAACCATCTAGAGGAGAAAACAACGGGACCAACAGTTACGGGGAACATGGGAGAGGGGGAGGTCGGGGGAAAGGTAGTGGTGTTAACAAACCCAGGGACAAAGGAGGTCTAGATAAAGACATGTACATATGCAAATATATTTATA
>NW_022103922.1:25379044-25444898 GCF_000313985.2 Echinops telfairi
CCAGGGCGGATTATCCCTTCAGGACCAGTGGTGAGAGAGGCGATACTGGGAGGGTGGAGGGAGGGTAGGTTGGAAAGGGGGAACCAATGAAAAGGATTTACATGTGACCTCGTTCCTGGGGAATAAACAACAGAAAAATGGGTGAAGGGAGACGTCTGACAGGGCAAGATATGACAAAATAATAATTTATAAATAATCAAGGGTTCATGAGGGAGGGGAAAAATGAGGACCTGATGTCAGGGGCTTATGTGGAGAACAAATGTTTTGAGAATGATGAGGGCAATGCATGTACAAATGTGCTTTACACAATTGATGTATGTATGGATTATGATAAGAGTTGTATGAGCCCCTAATAAAACGATAAAAAAAAAAGAAATAACCGAGGAGAAAAATTAAACTCTAATGCACATAATATTCTGCATGAAACAATACTACTGGGAAAAATATAAATATTTAACAAATGGAATTGGTCAAATAGCTTCTTATGCTGTCTCATCTTAAAGTTATATTATGCCTACTCTAAAAGACTCAGTTGTGAAGACATTATTACCAGATTTTACAAACATAAGCTAGCAATAGCATACAAACCCTAAATGTGTCATATTAATAAATACATAAAATGTATATACTCATTTGTACTGAAAATCATAGCCTCCGGTTGATTCAGACTCATTGCAACCCTGTAGGACAGAGTAGATGTGCCCCAGTGGCTTTCTGAGACAGCTTTTGTTATATCAAAAATTAAGAATAGGAGAGAGAGATCCCCAGGAGGTACGTGTAATGTGTACTCAGCTACTAGCCCAAAGTTTGGAGGATCAAGCCTTCCCAGGTGTATCATGGAAGAAAAGGCCTGGTGATCTCCTTCCATAAAGACTGAGCCTAATAAACCCTATGGAACAGTTCTAAACTGTCATGTGCTTGGGTTGCTGAGTCAGACTGACTTGGTGGCAACTAGCAATAAGAAACAGGAACTCCACACACTATTTTGCATGTTGCTGCTTCAGAAAATTCTTCCCTTATCATTTGTGAAGCCTTGTGAAGACAGAGGTTATGAAAGTGTACTGGGGCTTATTCCTTTTGCTCTTACAATGACAAGCACCTTATAAGTGCTTCATTTTAACTTCATTAAAATGAAGTTTGTTTAATCAATGACTGTACCAATATACGACATCCAATCCATTGGTTCTTATCGGAAACTTTCAGATTCATAATTTGAGTTCAGGAAGGGAAAGGTTTTCAGTTGATCATTTACATCTGGCTTCTGGCTGAGAGTTGACTTTGATGAGGAGAATCAGAAATCTTGAGCGGAACAGGAAGTGCGAAAAGATTAAAGGCCTGTGACAGGAGTATCAAAACAGGAGTAACTCATGTTACAACCATGAGTAGGTTTAGTCCTTCAATTTAATTTTCACTGGAGTTATAGCTTAAGGAATTAAGCACAGGTTGAAATAGAACCATCATTCAAATCAATAAATACTACTACTCATATATGCAAACTATTTTCTCAACATATCCTCCATGGAGTTCAACATACTTCTGTAGGTGGTGTTTCAATCTCTAAATAATTTCCTGAAGAATGGCAGTTTTAGTATTCTGGAGAGATGTTCTTTTGTTTAAAAAAATCATTTCATTGGGGGCTCATACAACAATGATCACAATCCATAAATCCATCCATTGTGTCAAGCACATTTGTTGCTACCATCATTTTCAAAACATTTTCTTTCTACTTGAGCCCTTGGTACCAGCTCATTTTTCCTCTCCCTCCCTCCCTAATGGACCCTTGATAATTTATGAATTACGTATAATTATTTTTTCATGTCTTACACTGACTTATATCTCCTTTTACCCACTTTTCTGTTGTCCATCCCCGAGAGGGGGCTATAAGTAGATCATTGTGATTGGAGATGTTCTTTTTAAATGATATTTGAGTTCGGGGGAAGAAAAGAAGACAAAAGTGGCAAGATCAGAGCTACAACATAGATAGGAAAGGTTTTTCAAGGAAATGCTCATAGGGTAGCCCTTGCTATTGTCAAAGAATCAGATAATGGATAAGTTCAATATCAGCAGCTAAAATCAAGTCATGGGCTGATTGCAGAACAGGCCATACATTTCTCCAATATCAGTTCAGGAAAAAGCCAAAGAGAAGTAAAACAAGTCCATGCGAGCCAAAATATGACCTTGAGTCTATCTCACCTGAATTTTGAGAACATCTCAAGAACAGATTTGACACATTGAGCACTAATGACAGACTACCTGATAAGCAGTGGGAGAACATTATGACCATCATTCATGGAAAAAAAGTAAAAGGTCATTAAAAAGACAGGATAGAAAGACTGGATCAAAATGGATGTCAGAAGAGAGTCTAGAACTTGCTCTGAATTGGGGAGAAGCTAAGACCGATGGAAGAAAGGATGAAGTCAAAAGCATTCGAAGGGCAGCTCAGAGACAAAGTCAAATATAACGATGAAATTGTAAAGACCTATAATTAGAAAAGCCCAAACGGAAGACCATGGTTAGCATATCTGAGACCAAAAGGGCTCAATAAAAATTCAAGCTTCAAGTTGCAATCTTGAACGACACTGTGGGCAAAATACGGAATGATGTAGGAAGCACCAAGGGAAGATGGACAGAATAGGCTCTGTACCAAAAACAACTAGACAACGTTCGCCATTTCAGGAGGTAGCCTATGACAAGAACCAGTAGTGCTGCAGGAAGGATTTCATGCTGCACTGAAAACATTAGCTAAAACAAGGATTCTGGGATTCACGAAATACCCATTGAAGTGTTTCAGCAAGCTGATGAAGCACTGGGAGCACTCACTCGTTTATCTAGGAAATGTGGAAGACAGCTACTTGGCCAACTGACTGGAACAGCTCCATATTTGTACCCACTCCAAAGAAATGTGAACCAACGGAATGCTCAAATTATAGGATAGTATCATTGAGAATTGCATGCAAGCAATATTTTGCTGAAGATCATCCAGCAGCAGTACATTGACGGGGAACTGCCAGAGTTTCAGGCTGGATTCCGAACAGGAGATGCATTAAGGGATATCATTGCTGTTGTCAGATGGATCTTGGCTGAAAGCAGAGAATACAACAAATTTGTTTACTTTTTTCTTATCGACTCTACCAGTGTATTCAACTGTGTGGATCATAATAAACTATGTATGGCTGACCTTAAGAAGAATGGGAATTCCAGAACATTTGATTGAAATGAGCTCATGTGGAACTTTTACAGTGATTCAGAGGCATTTGTGGGAACAGAGCAAAGGAATATTGCATGGTTTGCAACCAGAAAGGTGTGCGACAGGGTTGTATCTTCTTACCCTGCTTGTTCAATATCGATACTGAGCAAATAATCAGAGAAGCTAGAGTCTATGAAGAAGAATGTGACATCAGGTTTGGGAAATGGCTTATTAACATACAACCTTGCTTGCTGAAAGTGCGGAGGACTTGAAGCACTTGCTGATGAACATCAAGGATTGTAGCCTTCAGTATGGATTGACATTCAATGTAAAGAGGACCAAAATGCTTAACACTGGATGAATAGGCAGTAGCATAATAAATGGAGGAAAGGCTGAAGTTGTTAAGGAGTTTGTCTTGCGTGGATCCATAATCAATGCTCATGGAAGCAGCAGTCAAGACATCGAAGGACAGGTTGCATTAGGTCAATCTGCTGCACAAGACCTCTTTAGAGTATTGAAAAGCAAGGATGTTACTTTGTTGATTAATGTGTATCTGACCCACACTATGGGATTTTCCATTGTCTCACATGCATGTGAGACACTGAATAAGGAAGACCTACATATTGATGCATTTAAATTGTGGTTCTGGAGAGGAATACTGAAAGTACCATGGACTGCTAAAAGGACAAACCCATCTGTCTTGGAGGAAGTATCACAATGCGCGCAGGCTTGGAAACGATTGTGAGGATGGATTAGGACTTTGTGGTATTTGGTTTATTGTGCAAAGGATTGCTATAGGTTGGAACCAACTCACTAGCACACAACAACTACAACATAATCCGAGCTGGCCTCTCTACCTTGAATCTAATTGTCCCAGGAAACCCTCTCACAGGCTTCTGTTTTCTTGGGACTTTTTCCTTGAAGGCACCCTACTGAGAGAAAGATTAAGATCAATGTATTCCTGAGAGGATTTTTCTGCAGTCCTCTACTCATCCACTCATTGCAACATGTTTAATTTGGAATAAACTTGCACATGAATGGACGGGAATCTAGCAGTAATACTTTTTGACTTACCCTTCAATATGACCAGGGGCAAGGAATATCTCCTGCTTTAAGTAAAAATACAAAATCTAAACACATTCTATCCACAGCTTTATAATTATTCCAATGGATAATGCTGAATATAGGGGTTAAGACAAATATATGCATAAACTTTTCTTAACCAAGAATATACCATTCCCTCAGTATGCTAATTCTAGATTTATTTAGGAGATTGTATTTGAAAATTTCTGACTTTAGTAAAGTCTGTTTCCTATGTCAACACTATTATATTGCATTAAAGAATGTGGAAAGTGGATTTAAAAATGAAACATCATTTAAAAAACAGCCTATCTTAAAACCTCTGTGTCTCGGAAGATAAAACAAAACTAATTTCTAGGTGATTTTTCCAGCAGTGAGCTTTGAAAGTTATCCTAATATACCAATTCTTTGATTTCTAGTGGTCACTGTTTGATTGAAAAGACTACATATTGTATAATTTACAAACTAAAGATAGAGCTAACTCATTTCAAAAGATTACTTTGAAGACATTCACTTAGAACTATTTCTGATGTTCAAAGAAACAATATCCACACGGAACTTGGTTGCATATTTCTCCATCAACAAGATCATGTGCCACAAGAAATTACAGAGCCTACATTTAAAGTGACCCAGGCTTTGGCTTGCTCAGAGTGGAACGCGTTGCTCTTGTCAAAGACGAAGATGTGAGGGACTGTGACATTCAGGACCCATTGTTCCATCTTGCTGAAGTTTAAAGACAACGTCCTCTATCAGACTTTTACTTTTCAAATCATAAAGAATTGCTAAAGAAAAATGATTTGCCGAGAGGATAGGATCTCAAAGGGAAACATCCCCCAATTTTTAGTGCTTTCTTTATAAACATCCAGTTATACCTATTTACCTGATATGGTTACAGGTCAACACAGATTATATTTTAATATTCCAAATAGTGTTAAGTAAAAGAACACATTTAAGGTTTTAAAGCTTGATTGCAAAATAATATGGAAATAAATTCTTTAAATGTTATTTCTTAATTTATTATTTTAAACAAATGGTATAAAATACAAGCAGATTTTATTTTCCTGATTTACAATTATTTTGTATTGTCAACAATAGCAAATATATAAAGGCATTTGACTATGTGGTTTATTCAAACTACACATGACCCTAGTAGGAATTGGAATTTAAGATTCTTAATTGTGTTCTGACTAGAACAAGGGGATACTACATAATATAATTGTAATTATAAATGTGAAATGTTGAAATTAATGTAGTAGGTAGATACTAGGCATTGTATATGCTCGAGTATAAGCCGACCCAAATATCAGCTAAGGCACCTAATTTTATCACAAAACTGCATTAAAAATGTGCTGAAATAACTTGGCTTATACACGAGTATATATGGTACTTTATCATTAGCTTCATTTGGGATTTGATGAATTTAAAGGGAAGGTACAACATAAGATCTTGTATCTAATAAACCAGTTTTTAAAACAGAAAATTTAAGGAGTCAGATCAGCAATACAGAATAGAAAATATTAAGTATTTATGCATTAATTCCAAATCCACGTTCTACTCTGAATACCTAACTTTCAGTAATCCTGGCACTTGTAATTAAATGCCTTCTAGTACATTGTCCTATCCCTATTTCCATTCTTTCTAAGAGCATCCCTTCCAGGTTACCCTCCAAAACACCAGTCACCAATCCTAACAGGCCCCAAACATTGATGGTCTCCTTTTGCCCACCAAATCAATTGCAAACTCACATCTCTGTTTTTCAGAACTTGGCATCGCCTACTCTTATTGTAACCATATTTCTGTCTTCATTGTATATTCTAGGATTCATTTAGCCTAATTACCCTTTGTAGGACTGAAGGTCAATAATTATTACAATATGTTACATTTTATGTGCTTTGTTTAAAAAGTTATAGAACTAATGCATGATTGTTAACAACAATTATTCTCCAGTAATTCACATACAATGTGTTCCTCTTTTCCTTTGAAAAATACAAGCCACATAATTGTGAAAAGTAGATGATGTAACAATTGCAGAATCTTTGCTAAAAATCTATTAAAAATGTAGACCAATCGGTAGTTGTGGTAACAATTGAAAGCACGGACTACCCTGCTGTGTTAGGTTGACTAGAGAAACAAATTCAGTGGCACTCATGTATGTGTGAGAGAGAGCTTTATATCAAGAAGTAGCTATATATCAGGAAATCATCCCAACCCAGTCAAGATCAAGTCCAAAAGTTCAGTACTAGTCCATAAGTCTGATACTAGACCATAAAACCCTCTTCAGACTCATACAGCTACCTGCAATGATGCAGAATGCAGGAAGATCATAGGCCAGTGGGTGCAAAGTCTTGTGGATCCAATGGCGGTGGCAAGTTTCAGCCGCCTGTGGCTTGCCAACAGGAAGGTGACACAGAGAGGGCAGGGGGTGGTTTCCCAGAACCCTCTTATGAGGAGGCTATGCCCACAAGAAAGCACTATCAGGCTGTGACCAGATCAACAGGCCCGACTCCACCCTACACTTCGAGTTGACAGAAGTATGTAACTACCACAGACCACCTCCTGTCAATTTGACACTTTTACACAACTCTTCAGCCATACATAATTTTCAAAACAAAGACAATGGTAAATAGCATTTGAACAGAATAGCAATACATTTGTTGCCACATTCTCCAACTCCCATGGGAAAAAGAAAGCTGAAAGTAATTTGGCAAAATCAAAATACTGTTTAGTAAGCATTTATGTATACAACAGAAAGGATAAAAACGTTTTGTTTCTATGTTGTTGTTTTGTTTTGTTTTTACTTACTTTGAATTTCTGCTTCAAAACTCATTTTAAAACAATTGAAACTAGGCCTCTTCTACAAGTGAGAATCTCTTCAAGTTTGAATAGCACTTAAGACTATTAAAATATTATTTTCATTGTGAGAAAATTCTAGGTGAAAAAGATTGAGGAAATTGCTCTAGATCCTAAACTCTTAAAGATAACTCTGTGTTCATATCTTATCTAACAAACAAAAAAGACCTTTTATATATAAAAAAGAATATAAACAATAGTAATGACATTCAACCTCTGGCATAGCCTTCTTTTTCTTCCACCCATGGCTAACTTTTTCACCATTTTTAACTAGTCCTAAAATGATGAAATGACAGGCCGGATTCTCCTTGCCCTGACACAGGTATAACTGGCTTTGGTAGGCCATAATTTCTTAAATTCCTAACAAAAAGTTTACAACGTAATATATCCTTGTCCAATATGGAAACTCATTCCAACTATTAGCCATGCAAACTATTCCCTTCCTACACCCTGTCCTTACTCAACTATGAACTCCCCCAAATCATACTAGTCCATCAAGAGAAGTTCATCACATCTCTTCCTAATCTCTCTAGCCCACATTGCCACTTTTTAACTTATTATCCTATTGCATGTAGAGGAAGTATCTTCCAGACTAGCTTTTCATCTTTACCTGATTTTATTTAGTCCATTTGTTGTTCTCTTTTATCATCTTGTAAGCTCTTAAATGAAAAATCAAGGTTACACCTTTCCTTAGCACCTGAGACCACTTCTTAGTCAGCATGTTTGGTGGTCCATTGACAGTGAACTGCTTTTGGTATCTCAGTCATTGCTATTGAGTCAATGGCATGTTATGCCCGGTCCCCTCGCCCAATTCACAATTAATACATATACTATCCCCTATTTAGAATCTTCCAGTCTAATGACTCAAACATTATGTTACTACTTAAGCAGATTTTTGAATGTTTTCTACTCTGTTTTTCAAAATTGTAATTGAATAAGTGGTAATGCCTTAATTCTTATAGCTCAATAGCTCTTGGCTATAGGAGATTTTTGTCCCCCAAGGACATTTGGCAATGGCTGGAAACAAGCTTAGTGTTTACAACTGGGGTGGGAGAAGGGATGCTACTGGCATCTAATGGGTAGAGACCAGGAATACTTCTCAGCATAGCTCCATACACTGGATAGCTCCTCCACTGGGGGGCAGGATGTTCAAAATGTCATTAGATCCAGTAGTAGAAGACCTTGCCCATCTCATTGAATGGGTGTTTTAACTTTTGCCCTCAAGCTGTTGAAAATACTATAAGACTTAACTGAATACAATTCTGAAATATTGAGGTCATTATCCACTAGCTTGAACAGAGCTCTTTTTGAGAAATCCAAAAAGAGAGAAGTAGCTAGTGTTTTTAGGAAAATTTTAATTTTCTATATGATAATATAACTTAAATTATTATTTTTCTGTGTTTATTTGGTTGCTAGTAAGAATAGACCTTAATTTCCCCCACTTCTGAAAATAGTAGATGATCATGTGATATTAATATCTATTAATTTCTTTGTGGCCTTATTTTTCTATTTTCATTTTTTTCATTCAAATCTCTTCACTTGGTTGTTTTCTGTCAAGCACATATCAATTTTTTTGAGCAAAATGTCTACATTTAAATATCTCCTCATCAAGCTCAGAGGGGGACAGCATGAGACTTAACGTTATGGTTTAAATCAGTGTTTCTCAACCTTCCTAATGCCTCGACCCTTTAAGAAAGTTCCTTGTGTTGTGGTGACCTGCCCAATCATACAGTTATTTTCAGTGCTACTTCATCACTGTCATTTGGCTGCTGTCATGACTCGGGTGACTCCTGTGAGTCATTCGACCCCCCAGTGGGTAGCGATCCACAGACTGAGAACCACTGATTTAAATCAGTATAATGTTCAGAAGAAGAAATAAGAAAATAGATTTATTAATATTTGTAGGGTCACAGGATAGTAATAACCTTGGAAGTAATATTGCCAAATCTTTCATTTTGTAGTACAAAGGAGGTTGATTCAAAGAGGGTAAATATACTGTCTTAATTTGTACAAGAACATCAAAATTGTATCCAAACAACATGAATTCTGTTGTGATGTTGAACGCAGCACACAGCTTACAAGGACAGTGCTATGGGAAAAACTCAAATGCATGAGTGGTTTTCTCATTTAGAAAAAAGGTGAAATGTTGATTAAGGACAAAACCTCATTCTGGACCTCCATCAACTTCCCGAACAAACAAAAATGTCAACCCAAAGTGCATTTGAAGCTTATTCCACCAGATCAGACTGAAAATCAAGCTTTCTAGTTAAAGGTTCTAAAAAGATTGTTTAACAACGTGTGACCAAAAAGGACCTGATTTGTGGCACAGAGGAGATTGGTTTTGCCACACAATGCACCTGCTCATGCAGCCATCTCAGTGCACCCGTTTTTGGCAAAAAACAGCATGACTCTTGTCGCATGCACCTGCCTCACCTGATCTCGCTCCATGTAACTTTTTATTTCTTCAAATGCAGAGGGGCATGAAAGGACAGTGATTTGATGATGTAGAAGAGGTAAAGAAAAAAATGAGGGAGGAGGTGCTGTCAGCCATTCAAACAGGTGAGTTTGAAAAATGTTCCCAAGAATGCACTTGAAGATTTAACGAATGTATTAAGTGTAATGGAGAGTACTTTGAATGGGATAAGGTTGTTTTGCTTAAAAAAATTTAAATACATAGCTTTGAAAAAATATCCGGGTTTTTTTTGGTGGGGGGTGTACCCCCTCATCGATCAGTTCTAGTTGTTTAGCCAGACAGCTGTCTTTAAAAATTTTTGTCATAGAGGAGTGAGAACTTCCAGCATTGCATACTTTTGAAAAAACATCTCAATTGGTATTCTGCCAACTCCCAGAGTATTGCTTCTCACCAACATCGTCCGTGCAGCGTGGACTTCTCCCTTCAACAGCATCAGGTTTTGATCAGATGCTACCTCCTGTTGAGTGTCAAGCAATTCTTTTTGGTTCAGTGACTTTGGGTTTTACTTGTTTCTTCACTTCTTTCTGTTTGAAAAATGCTGTGTACTTTCCTTTTGCCTTCCTACCTCCAGGTCTTTATGCATATCATGAGAACCCTTTACATGCTGTCTTCTTGCCCTCCTTTCTTTGGACATTTTATCTCTCTTTATTCTACTTAAGACATGACCTACCTAAAATAAAGCATAATTGACTATTCCAGTTTACTACCTTAACTGAAATAAAACATAATTGACTATTTATTCCAGTTTTATAACTATCACAATTTTTATTTTTATTTTCTTGTCACTCATATGTAGGGTTGTCTACAACTTCAGACTTGGTTATTCACTGTTTTTTCCCCATTATTTCTTGCTCACATATTTTTTGAGAAAACACTGAGTTCCAAGTCTATCCTATGATATTTTCCTAGCCTGTATTTCCACTCTCTAGTATATTAGAGGGAACAGAAACTGGATCAATTGTCTTTATTGCTATATCTCCAGCATGCGGTCTTTCAAAAACTAAGCATTCCATGAAGCGTTACTGAGTGAAATACTTAAATAACAGACAGGAGTCTCATTCATATTTTTCATTTAGTTATAAAATAAGCAATCTTGGCTTTACCTTTTCCTAAAATTTATTCCACAGTTGAAAACACCATAAATTATCTTAATTTTTGCATCCAAGCTATGAATCAAATTTCTCCAAAATGGAGATCAAATGTATTTTTAAATATATGTATGCCAACATTAAAATATAATTTTTCCTAATACATATGCACAAATATGAGATTGCCTCAAACATTTTGTAGAAAATCAGAAGTACACAAGAATGGAATGTTTCCACTGAATTTTAATTTACCTTTTAAATCTTATGGAGTAAAATGATTGTGTAAGTACAATCTACTAGCAATGCCTTGTGAATATTTTTCAAACGCTCCTGACATAGATTTTACTGTCATCTCTAGGTGGTACAAATGGTTCACAAGATCATCTACTAACAGAACGCTTAGAAGTTAGAGTCCACCCCGAGGCACTGCAGAAGAAAGGGCTGACAATCTACTTTCAAATAATCAGCCATTGAAGATTCGGTGCAGCTCTGTTCTCCCCTGCCATATAGTGGGTCACCACAAGTCACAGTTGTTCATAAGGCAGGTAATTTAACTAACTGATATTAAACAAGGTTCATTAATATTATATTCTAGTTCATTGTGGGTAAGCCCTATGGTGCAGTCACTCAATGTTGAGTTGCAAACCAAAACGTTGATGGTTCAAACCCACCAATCATTCCTCAGAAGAAAGATCTGATAGCCTGCTTGGGTGAAGACTCATAGTATGGAAAATTTGTAAGAAAGTTCTACTCTGTCCCACACGGTCACTGTGAGTCAGAATGGACTCAAAGGCAATGGAGTTGGCATTTTGTTTCCACTGCTAATAAAACAAAAAGAGAGACTAGTGGATTCCTAATTTCTTTCTTATGCCGTGTATCAGATGTCTGAATAAATCAAAGAGCTCTCTTCTTTCCATTTCTAAGATTCTGTGGTATATTCCAAAGATGGCCTTTGGCTACAGAAGTCTGGGGAACAGAAACCCTAACATTGACACCTTACTCACTGCCATCACGTTATTTCCCAATCCCATAGGTCAAGGTCGGGCTGCTCCTGCAATTTCTGCGACTGTAACTCTTTATCAGAGTAGAAAGGTTTTGAACTGTTGAACTTATAGTCAACAAACAGCAAGGGGCGTAATCATTCTGCCACCAAGACTGTACAAGTTGATAGCTCTTAAAAGCCCTAAGAATAAGAAGCATGGATCTGTTCTGACACTTTCAGGAGTCATAATGAGTTGGAATTTAAATTGTATTGGTTTGGGTCGGTAACCTCAACCCTAGTAACTGAATGTACATCTTCTGTTAAATCAGACTGTTCAGACCTGGGAAAAGGAATGTTGGTCAGGGGGCGAACGCAGGGAGACAGAAGTCTGGCAACAAGGTTAAACATCACAAAAGGCACGTCCCTGCCACAAGGACCCCAGCCAACCATCGTGAGGATGGTTCAGGATCAGGAACGCTTTGTCAACAGAGAGGAAACAAGTTGAAGAGAAAAATAGCAATTTCAGACTTCATAGCAGGATTGTGCATCCTGGGAAAGTAATAAGTAACGTCAAATAGTTTTGCTGATTTTTCAGGCAACCTATATAATAAAGCCTATATACTCACAGCATATCATAATCAGTGATAGAATTTGAATCAAAACATTCTAGAGAGAAAGCAAGCTTCCAACTGTATTACTGACAAGGATTACTTTCAAATCCCTGTTATTAAGGTTACATTTTAAAAATATATATTTCTTTAATAAATCAAGCAAAACCTTGTCTATTTTTAACCTTTACTTAAGGCCTGATTTAAAGGCATGTCCTCAAAAGAAAAAGAAAGTGACACTCTAAATTTGAAAATTTATAAACCCAAACCAAGCATATAGAAAATACTGCCAAACTATTCATTATATACTATTTTAAATATGTATTTTTTAAAATTAAGAATTAACACAAGATGAAATAAGTTCAAACAATTTTTGCATGTAAGCACAAGATTAAAATAAAAAATACAGAAATTAAATTGATTTTTTTCTTCCCTCAGCAGAAGGACATTGGACTTCCACTCAAGTACTCCCTCAATGCAAGAATACTTTCTTCTATTAAATTGGTATTCTATGATGCTCACCTTCCCAACACAACCACTGAAGACAAAGCGGGTGAATGAACAAATGTGGTGAAGAAACCTGATGGTGCCCGGCTATCAAAAGATGTAGCGTCTGGGGTCTTAAAAGCTTGAAGGTAAACAAGTGGCCATCTAGCTCAGAAGCAACAAAGCCCACATGGAACAACATATCAACCTGTGTGGTCACGGGGTGTCGGAGGGATCAGGTATCAGGTATCATCAGACTAAAAAATCTTACCATAGTGAATGATGGGGGAGTGTAGAGTGGAAATCCATAGCCCATTTGTAGGCCACTGGAAATCCACTTGCAGAGGGGTCTCGGGGAGGAGACGAGCCAGTCAGGGTGCGATGTAGCAATGATGAAAAATACAACTTTCCTCTAGTTCCTAAATGCTTCCTCCTTCCCCACCCCCCCCCACACACACTATCATGATATGAATTCTACCTTACAAGTCTGGCTAGAGTAGAGGATGTACACTGGCACATTTAGGAACTGAAAACACAGGGAATCCAGGGCAGATGATCCCTTCAGCACCAGTGGTGTGAGTGGCAATACTGGGAGGGTGGAGGGAGAATGGGTTGGAAAGAGGGAACCGATTAGCAGGATCTACATGTGACCTCCTCCCTGGGGGATGGAAACAGAAAAGTAGGTGAAGGGAGACATCGGACAGAGCAAGATATGTCAAAATAATAATTTATAAATTATCAAGGGCTCATGAGGGAGGGGGCAGCAGGGAGGGAGGGGAAAAAATGAGGACCTGATACCTGAGGCTTAAGTGGAAAGCAAATGTTTTGAGAATGATGAGGGCAATGAATGTACAAATGTGCTTTACACAATTGATGTATGTATGGATTGTGGTAAGAGTTGTATGAGCCCCTAATAAAATGATTTAAAAAAAGAAAAAAAATTAGTCACAGCATTTGCTGCAAATAGTTACTTTCAAGAAGCCAAATGGTTGTTACATAAATCGAACTCAACTTGGAATTTTGACTTTGATCTTCAGCCTGGTATATTTGCTTTCTTTTCAGAAAGGAGGATCCATATAAAGTATATATATTTCATCTCTCCAGGTAAAACTTTCAGATCCTAGTGTCACCAAGAAAAATACCCTACACACAAAATTGCACCCGGACATAGAATAAGGTCTTGCCATAACCATTCCTTTATATCTTTTATCCACAGGAAAGAGTCCCCTTAGACTGTCTACTAAGCAATTGAAAATCTCAGGCCTAAAATAAAGCTAAATAGCTAAAACTAAATGGATTGTTCTGAAGAAAGTGTATTTCTTATATGAGCAATGCATTTCAAATATCTGGCATTACAGAAAATGTAACAAAAGGGTTCCCTGTATTCCTACTTTAGCTCTGTTTTCATGTGAGCTTTTATTGCATAGTTTAAGAGTGAGCATGAACTTTTGAAAATTAACCACATTTTTCAAGAGTTTATAACAGTGTTAAAATTTCTTTTCTACCTTCCTTACTTGCTATTGCAAGAAAATTCAATTATGTGTTCAGTAACTTGAGAAGACTCATTTTAAGTGTTTTCATATTTCTCTTTGACCATTTTATTTTGAAACCAAAATAAACTTTTCATCCAAAAACACTTGGACAGAATTTTCAAGGCACAACAGGTCAAGTATAGTCAGGCTTTTATTAATTTTATCACATTAGATAATATATTTTTAATCATTTTATTGGGGGTTTGTACAACTCTTATCACAATCCATCCATCCATGTGTCAAGCACATTTGTATGTTTGTTGCGATCATCATTCTCAAAACATTTGCTTTCTACTTGAGTCCTTGGTATCAGCTCCTCATTTTTTCCCCTCCCTCATGAACCCTAGATAATTTATAAATTATTATTATTTTGTCATATCTTACACTGTCCGACATCTCCCTTCACCCATTTTTCTGTTGTCTATTCCCCAGCCAAGAGGGTGTATGTAGATCCTTGTAATTGGTTCCCCCTTTCTACCCCACCCTCCCTCCACCCTCCTGGTATCACCACTCTCACCACTGGTCCTGAATGGATCATCTATCCTGGATTTCCCGTGTTTCCAGTTCCTATCTGTACCAGTGTACATCCTCAGGTCTAGTCAGATTTGTAAGGTACAATTGGGATCATGATGGTGGGGGGCAGGGAAGGAAGCATTTAGGAACTAGAGGAGAGTTGTATGTTTCATTGTTGCTACATTGCACCCTGACTAGCTCGACTTCTCCCCATGATCCTTCTGTTAGGGGATGTCCAGTTGCCTACAGATATTTTTTGCGCCCCCAATCTGCACTCCCCCATCATTCACAATGATTTGATTTTTTGCTATGTGATGCCTGATACCTCATCCCTTCAGCACCTTGTGATCACACAGGCTGGTGTGCTTCTTCCATGTGGGCTTTGTTGCTTCTGAGCTAGATGGCCACTTGTTTACCTTCAAGTCTTTAAGACCCTGGACACTATACCTTCTGACAGCTGGGCACCATCAGCTTTCTTCACTACATTTGCTTATGTACCCTCTTTCGTCTTCAGCTTCCCATCATTCATTCTTTTCTCCTTCTGCTAGAATGATATGGTTGTTGAAACTTGGGAGAATAAAAAAGAACTACCAACCAATAAAGAACTAAACATGACATAGCTTTTAAAAATGTCCAACAGATATCAGAGATATTACGTGTACCATTTTTGATAATGTAAGGATAATGCCATCCTTGCTTCTAAGGAGCACTGTGGCCATATTCCTCCCAATGCAGATCTGTTTATCTTGGAAGAGGAGATGGCTTGACACAGTGGCTACAACCTTGGGATGAAGCATAGGAACACTTGAGCACGACAGGGCAGTGTTCCATTCTGATGTCCACAAGGTTGTCACAGACACAAACTGAATTGATGGCACCTAACAACAGTGGCTTCCGAGGTAGCCATAAAGGACAGATGATATTATTTCTTCCCCTCCCTGTTACAAGAATACCTGATTGAGCCGAAAATGACTAGGAAAAAAAAAAACACCTGAAAATATAGCTAGGCTAAGAAAATTAAATTAAAATCATAGGTGAAACCATTAGTTTTCAATGGTAAACTAAATATGTTATACCTATGCTGCTTTTGTACACTGCAACATCAGACTATAGAAGCTAAACATACCATAAAATGAAAAGATCAATGTAAATGATGTTATGAAACAAGAGAACTTCTTTGTGTTTGTCATTTGGAACTTAGAAGTGGTACCATCTTTTCTTTAAATCACATGTCTAACTCAAACTTTCACAGCATAATAAACACATAATAAACCTAATTTCACTTCTGAGTGCTCAGTGAAGGCTGACAAAAGTAATTCTAGGAAAAACAGACATCCCACCCCCCATGAAAAAAATTATCTCTTAATATGTTATATATGTCTAAGAAAGTAGTTAACATATGTTTTTAAATTGGGGACAGACAGAAGGCAGTATCAGAACTCAAATTAGAATTTGCTAGAAGTTCTAATTGTAGTGATTATTCTTTTCACTGAGTGATCCTCAAGGATGAGTTTTCAGTAAAAGTCACTAATTTAATCTTTAATAAATACTAGAATAAGAATGTGAGATTAATTAAGCAAAATCTTAAAAGGATTGATTTTGATGTTTATTCATATAGAGTTAATGCACTCAGTTCTAAAGATCTTCCTGTTTACTATAATACCACAACCAAACTCACTGCCATTGAACCAATTCATAAAGACCCCACAGGGCAGAGAAGAATCGCCCTGGTGCGTTTCTGAGACTGTGGCTTGTTATGGGAGTAGAATGTCTCATCTTTCTCCCACGGAGCAGCTCGTGGTTTCAGTTGCTCACCTTGTGATTAGCACCCCGATGGGCAATGCATTACAAGAACATAAAAGAGTCAATAGGGTAAATATTTCTATCAACACTATATGATGACCATTTCCATACCATAGGGAATTTGGAGGTTTTTGCCTCCATGAACAATTACCACTTTTATCATGAAACTAGAACTACATGGTGCCAGGCTATTTACTGAACATTTGGGTCATGAAAGGGAAACAATGCAAAATAGAATTTCAAATTCTCATGAACTACAGAATCTGAAGCCATGGAGTCTGGAAGAACAAAAAAAAAATAGACAAGCTTTTTAAAGTCAAAAAGTAATTGAGCTCATCTAGTAAAAAAAATGTCTTTGAGTGGTATAGTCTACTAACAACTATCTATACATGATCAGATTGACAACAGTGAGTTGAGAGGAGAGCTAGGAACTTTAACAGGCAATGAGTCTGTTAATGGACGGGGAATAACTAAAAACAAAAGGCTGAGGATGATTACACAGTCTAAAAATTATAATCAACATCACTGGATTGTTGTACATGTAGAAACTGTTGAAATTGTACAAGTTCAAATGGTGTATGTTTTGCTGTATATATTCTTATCAATACATAAAACTAACAGTTTCCACATCTTTATCCCAATTTGTTTGAATTTGATTATTAACATAAGCTATGAAACCTCATGATCCTTAGGACAGCCAAGTCTGTCAAATAATCTTTAATGGTCTCAATTATAGATCAATTGATAGATTTAAGTCTGAAACCAAATGATATGCCATTCAAGTAAGTGTACATGAATTGACTGAAGTCACCCTGGCAGCAGGGGTCAAATTCAGACAAGTCTTGGTGTCTAAAAATGGCTTATCTAAAATGGTGTCTAAAAATGAACTAATCCTCTGCTATGTTCTGCCCCCCCCAAAAAAAAGTGAAACTACAGTATCAATTTCTCTATGACTCTTGGACAGTATATTAATTGAAGGCATAACAGTCTGATCTTTATTACCTATACCCAGGAAGTCCAATTCAGTGTCATGGAGTGGATGCTGACTCACTGTCCCTGTGAGTTGGGAGACCGTACCGCTTTACCCCTTCAAGGAGTAGGAAGCCTTGTCTTCCTCTGCGAAGCTGCTGCTGGTTTAAAACTGGTTGCAGTTAGCAACCTAATAAATGACCACGACACCACCACGACTTCTCTAGGGATGTAAAACATTTCATTGTTGGCCAACTCTGTTTTTTAATGACTTCTTACTCTTCACCTTCATTTCTCACTTTTTATTTTTTATGATTAAGCAATATACCCATTGTAAATATGCAAAGAACTTAGAAATCAATAGAAAAATATATAATTCTCTCATATAATTTACTTTCTCCTACTTTTAGCCTATTATCCCATTTCTGATTTTTGTTCAAATTAAAGACACTTAGAATCTTCCTGGCTAACATCTTTTAGCCTCACTTTTGTTTTGGGTAAGTGTTAAAAAGTTCGTTCCAACTCATTGTGTCTCTATGTGCATCAAAACACTGTCTGGTCCTGGGCTACCCTTACCCCGGTTCTTGTGTTTAAGCCCCTTGTTGTGGCCATTGTGTCAATCCTTCTTGTCACAGGTCTTGTTTTTTGAAGCCTCTCTACCAAGTGTGATGTCCTTTTTCAAGGACTGGTCATATACACTTGGAGATAACAAAATTTTCATAAAGTTTCTACTGGCTGGAATGTATACTGGATTGTTTAGACCGTGCGTATTTGTGTTTAAAAACATGATTATACAATACTTCTGTATGCGGCTGAGGTATGACAGTGCTCTTCCATTTTCATCAGTGGTGATTATGCAGCCACCATCCTCCTAAACAGTCTGATTAATTGACAATGTTTGACTTATCTTCCCCTTTTCTAAACTTTTCATTGTGACTTGGTGAAGGGTTACAGAGCACATCAGCTTTCATTCGGCAATGTACTCATTTGTTTCATTCCATTGCTTGTACTACTTTCAATGTACCATCACTTATCTCACTCCCTTCCTGTGTTTCCCACTTCTGTTCCTCGCTCCACTAACCCTTCTGAACTTTCCCTGGAAAATGCTGTTCTTTATCTCCAATGCGGATTCTTCTGGGGGTGATTACTTTCCTACTGCTATTGTCCCCCTTATAGACCTATTGTTTAGCTGAGAATTGAATGGTGGGAGGAGTTCAGCTCCAGGCTACAAGGGTGACTTAGGGTCACAGTCTCAGGAGTCCCATCAGACTTTGTCAGATCAGTAAGCCTGTTTTGTTTGTTTGTTTGTTTGCTTTTGTATAGATCACAGGCAAGTTCATTAATACTTATTTCTTCCTTCTCAGCTACTTCCATGCCAGCATTATCTTTTATCTCCAAAGTGTACATGACTCCAAGAATTCCATCTCTATCATTTTCTCTTTTTGCACTTATCATCTGACTTCAATACCAGCTCGATTTACTAGATGGTGAAATGCATAACTCTCGTGAAAGAACTATGCGTCTCAGCCTCTTTTTCTTCCCAGCACTTAAAAGCAATCACCACATCTGGTCAAATCTATTATTAAAATCCACTGGAATCCATCTCACCTTATGTTTTCCCCCACTAGGTATACACCTCATTTCACACTCTCCTGACATCATTCTGCCAATAATAATATCCCAGTATATTTACCCTACTTCCCGGTGCATTGCGGCCGTGTTTTTCACCCCCTGTGCCAACTCTGTTGATCAGTTAAGGAGATTTAAAGTGCTCCCATAAAAAGATTCTGAGAACACATCTGAGACCAGCAGCAACGAGTCCAGTGTTGGAGTAGCGGAACCAGCCTTGTGGCACTGTTCCCATGCACCTGCATGCCGCTGTCAGAGTGGTCTCTCTACAGCACAATGCAAATCTTCGTTGACTGCGCAAAAGTCTTGATTTGCTCCCAACTGGCTATCAAATAAATGCCAAGTTTAGAAAATATTGATATTAAAGTTTATCAATGATCTCGCTCCAAACACCCCACACTTCCCTTCTAATTCATGCCTCATGTGTTTTGACTTAATTATACTACTGGCTATTTAGATTATTGCATTTTCCATTCTCTATACATTGATCCATAGCTACCCATTGGTCCAAATCCTATTCATTTATCAACTTCTAATTCAAATACCATTTCCTGTTTCACATTCTTGGGTTTCTTTATGCACTACCAACTAAGTCCTTCCTTAGCCCTCCAAAAGCCTTTTAAAATACATATGATTTTTCAGGACACACCTCTCATTGCCCCATTATCATCCAGCATTTTGAGGTATGTGTGTTTTTTAAAAACATTTTTGGATTCGCTTTAGACTTACAGTGGTTTGGTATACTAGGAGTTCAACAAATCTCTGCTCGGTACTAGATTCTGATGAAATAGCCCTAAAACATTTTAATCCACATGTACTCATAAGTGTATATTTAGCTAAGAACTAAGAACATACATATTTTTAATTATCTGTGGCGGCGCCATCCCCCAAGCACTAAAAGGTTGACAGTTCAAATCCAGCAGCTCCGTGAGAAAGAATGAAGCTGGGTGCTCCCGGGAAGATTGACGAAGCCTCAGACGCCCAATCTAAGGGGCGTGTGGGCCAGACCGACGTGATGGCAGTGTTGTGTTTTGTTTTCCTTACCCCTAGGGTAAGTACCTTCGTTCTCAGTCATATTATTGTAAAAGCAATTATCTATGTTTTATCTGATAAGGTGGGAATGGAAGATATGGTTGTTTTGAAGCCAGATGCTACAATATGCTTTGCCAGGCTGCTAGAATGTGTTTGTTTGATTTTTAATTTGCTACATTAAATTTTATAATATTTATATAACAAGTCTTACTTTTCCAGAACATTCATTATGTGTTTGGTTCTTACTGGATAGTTACCTTTTCTTAAAGCTATATTCAACATAAATAATTAAAATATCTAATAAGTAATCAACTGTAATACATAGCCAATGATTTTTCTTAAGATAAAGTGATAATACATATTAAATCAAGACTCTTTAGACTGTATAGTTTAACTTGGATCTTTTTGTAATTCATCTCTGCAAGGGTATTTTTTCTTCCCTTTTCCTTTTATTTGTACTGTTATTGTTGAGAACATATGCAAAGAATATATAGCAATTCAGCAATTTCTACCATTACTAACCATCATGATCCAAGACTTTACAGAGCCTTTCTGGAGCCATAGATGCTGGAAGCACCACTAAAATTTGCCCTTAGAGGATCTTTAAGACTCAAACCAAAAAATATATTCATTGACGTCTTAAAACCACACAATAGTTTCCATTAACCAGTAGAGAATGTTGACTTGAATAGTGTACTTTTTAAAGATCTATCTGTACGGGATGAACTTAACAATAGCAACTGAAAGCCAAAGTCAAGCAAATGTTGGTGGGTATTGGGATCACCAGGAAACTTGGTAAAAACATGAAAATTTAGGTGCATAATACCTTAAGAGCCAGGACTTCTGAGTTCTTCAGTTCTACATCTGTTTCTGATAATCCTCACATTTGAGAGCATCAGATCCAGAGAAATCCTATTTAATAGATCTAGAAGTCTTTGTTGGCCAAATGTTATCAACCCTATGAGAAAAAATATTCAAAGGATGTCTCCACAAGAATCCCATCATGTGTGAAGGAATTTGCAGGTGAAATTAAGGCTGCTAGATACCGGCTCTTAAAATAGGAAAAACCTACAGGTGGGCCCCCCAAAATCACACAAGCTCTTTGATGAGCCCATCAGGTAGGAAAATGAGGGAGAAAAGGAAAGCTGGAAGTACAGCAGGATAGGAAGTCAGGGAAAATCGAAGTGTGATAAACAATGAAGCGTTGTTCGTTATGAGAGACAAGGAGCCAAGTGCAAGGACGGAAGAAAAGATTTCAGAAACCAAAGGCCCCTACACCTGGCCAACAGCAACAGAATGGGACATCAGCCCTACAAGTGCACTAAAAATATCAAATAACGTATGACTTAAAAAAATAATTTGAGACCTAATCATTAGTATTGCATGATAGAAATAAGCAGTACATAAAGCAAGTTAATTTTTGTATCATCAAATACTTGAATTTAGGGGAGAGCTAGTGACGACATAGTGTGTTAAGTGCTGAGGCATAGCCTCAAGGTCAATACTTCAAACAAACCAGCAGCTATGTGGGAGAAAATGGAAGCAATTTGCTCCAATAGTGATTTAGAGCCTTGAGATCTGTGTGGAGAAATGTTGCTCTGTCTTCTCAGGCACTGCGTATGAGATGAAGTTGACCACCATAGATTATCAGTTAGGAGTGACTAAGTGCAACACGTTAAACTTAGACAGGACACGCTTGTAACTTCCTTGCTTTGCTTTGAGGTTCTAGAGAAGGAGAGTCTGAACTAAACAAAGAAGATGCAGCACTTTTCCTTAACTTACTCTGTCTGGAGGTCCATCTGAAATAGCAGTCAGAGACAACACAATGTAAACCACAAGACAAAGAAGAGGATTAGCAGTTGAGAAAAAAAAAAAAAAAGACAAAGAAGAGATAACCAGAAATGGGTCACACAAATTTTACAGAAGCTGAAACCTAAGAGGTGGAGGTCAAATGAACATGTGTCATATGTTGACTCAGACGATACAATCCTATAAAACTAAACTTTGGAAGTATCAGGTGACTCTAATAGTTGGGTGTGTCACATAAAAGTTAAAATCCTTCAGAATCCTTCCTAAGTCCATGAAGACAGTACCCTGCCCTGGTAGACTACTAGGAGGTTACTCTCTGGAGACCCTAAACCCAATTCAATGACTATTCAGACTTGGAAGCAACGAACATTGGTGGGTGCACGCGTATGACCATTGAAAGTTTGTACACAGAATATTGAAAAGTCTTGCCTAGTAAGAAGCTGCCAACTAGGTCTATAGTAGAGGATTAAGATGATATATAATAACCTTTTAAGGAAAAAAAAATTTTTTGACATGTCACAGGTACTAACTGAAGCAGAAATTCTCCATGTGATCATTCAACTGGGAGCCTATTAGCCCACAGTTCCTGCCCCTGCAGAGAGCATTCAATGAAGCTATTGAATGAGTTAGAATAAACAACTAAGAGTCAAAAAGTCCTTTGAGAAGTGATTCTTAAAAAAACATGACCAACACAAATATCTAGAAGTTGGCACACTAGAGTCAATTCAGAGCAAAGGAGAAAACATGAAAAACTTTCAAGTATGTTCTCAGCGCAAGAAAAGAAAAACTGTGTTTATAAAACAAGAGCAAGATATTATATACATTTTAGAAAACAAGACTGGATTTGAGCAATTAAAACATGACGGGATATTTTGTTTTAAGCTAGAAGACAGACAGTAGATACCATTGAAGAAAAATACCGGAAAATCTGTAAAACATAAAAGTGAAGAGAGAAAAAAAAAGGAATTTCAGATAATGGGGAAATAATAGAATACCCTGGAGTTCTTACAGCAGAGTAGCCAGTAGCTTAAAGAGACGATAGAAAATGGAAACAAAATTATATGAGATGCTTCCCTAAAACAAACTAGTTTCCAGATTGAAAATGTCTGCCAAGGGTAAAACAAACAAACAAACAAATAAATAAAAACACAATACATTCATACTGAAATATCATATTGATGTCTCAGAAGGTCCAAGCTAAAGAGAAAATGATATTTCCAGGAAGAAATAAATCTGAACAGATGAACAAGGCTGAGTATCAGAATGCTATGAGACATTCTAATTGCAAATCTGGAGGCTAGAAATTAATGGAGTTATCCCATTAGATTTTTGTGAAAATTATTTCAAACCTAGAATTCTATCCCTATCAAAATAGTCATTGTGTCTTTTGGAAACTTATTATTTAACTCCAAAACCCTTAACAAATTACTTGGGTATATGATTCACTAAAACAAGAAAGCAAACCAGTTAAGAAGACATGTGATGCAGGTGGGGGGTGGGGGGAGGAAGAAGTTAAAAAACAAGAGACACTGAACAGTGGGAAGAATTCCCAGGACCAGTGATTGGTGTTCCCAGAAAAGAGACCAATAAGAAGCTGTCAAGTCCATTTTGCCTCACAGTGATCCTACAGGATCACTGCACTGCAGGCTCCCAGGCAGTACTTCTTTATGGGTGCAGAAAGCCCCCTTCGTGGTTGGTGGGTTTCAACCACATGTCTTTGAACCAGCTGAATAAACACTTGCCCACTTTGCACGGAGGCTCCTTTGTAATCCATCTAAAACATCCCTAACCAAACTCCCGACTACTGAGGCCATGCCGAAAGCATGGTCACATTGAACTTACAGAGGGTTTCTCAGGCTGTCAATCTTTATGGGAGCAGACGGAATGACCTCTCCCCCACAGAGAAATAGAAAACGTTAGAACTACTTGTGTTCAAACTACCGAACGTGTGGTTAACAATCCAAAACTTGCCTGACAATGCTGTAAGGTCTTCCTTCTCGTTAAGAAATCAGTCAATTTTGAATAGCAAGAAAAAACCCCAAAACACATTTCCATCAATTGGATCCCAACTCACTCTGGATCAGTGGTTTTCCACCTTCTTAATGCCGCGGCCCTTTAATTCAGTTCCTCATGTTGTGGTGACCTCCCACCCATAAAATTATTTCCGTTGCTACTTCATAACTAATTTTGCTACTGTTATGGATCGGGTGACCCCTATGAAAGGGTTGTTCCACTTCCAAAGGACCCACAGGTTGAGAACTGCTGCTCTAGATGAACTGCCTGCACTAAAAGAACATTTTAAAATAGTAATGGTTTCCCAGTGGATTTAGACAAGACTTCTGGTGTTCAATTTCAGCCTGTAGATCTATTTACCTATACATGCTGTATATGTATTATGTGATCATATAAGGTAAGTCAGTCTAGTTCAGTTGTTCTTGATAATCAAGCACACGCGTAAATTCTCTCCTCTTTCCTTAAACAAAAATCCTTCACTTTGTGAGCTATTTATTCCTTTAAATCAAGAAATACATTTGAATATAGACTAACTTTGCATATTCCCAATTGCTGATTTTTCAGTTTGGGGGGATTTCTTCCCCCCACCCCAAAGTTTCTTTCTGTAAAGACAGATTAACTCTAAATATAGTAGCTCTTAAGTTTCCCATTTACTCATATTTAAATCACTTAGTAAATTATTTATCCCATCTCTTTTGAAATAGAATAATAAAAGATATCAAAATCACAGTAGCAAAAACAGAAATGCATTCTTCAACAGTAACTTCTTATTCAAGAAATGTAAGATCTCACTTTGTTTTTAATAAATCCAATAATCCAGTTACCACCACCACTTGCCTGTCAATCTGTGACACTGTGGTGGCTTGTGTGTTGCTGAAAGTCATGCCATCCATGTTTTAAGTGCCAGCAGGGTCACCCAACAGAAGCAGGCTTCAGCAGAGTTTACAGACTAAGAGCACAGATTACAAAGAAGGAATTTCTGAGAAATTCGTCACTGGAAACCTTATGGACAGAATCATAACATTATCAGACACTGAAAACCTCAGGGAAAGAAGCAGAACATTATCATAGATAGTGCCCGAAGAGGAGTCCCTCAGATCAGAAGGCACTCAAACTATGACTGAGGAAGAGCTGCCTGCTTAAAGGGGAGTTGACCATAACGATGCAGTGCAGGAAAGCCTGTGGCAGGAAAGCTTTGGGAACCTTCATCTTCAGATGGGGCCCAAGCCCAAAGGAGCAGGAACAGAGGCCAAAGCCCAGGATCAGGCAGTGTTTTCTCCTTTGGCACACACGGTGGTCATGAGTTGGAACTGACTCAACGGCATTTAAGTACAACTACAGTCACCAAACTAATTGCGAGGACTTTTGCTTCTATCAATCATTGATTAAAATGAGCTCAGTATCGTTATCTTTTTAAAAAAACTTATTTAAAGATTTATCTTCATGAGGAAATTTCTCAGTATGAGAAACATCCTATTTTCAATTGAGTTCGACAAAGCGGCTGCTCAACTATCTTGACCTGGAAACATGAATGGGACGCAGCTCATTTGAGGAATCACACTTAAAAACAGCAGCCTTGAGAAATACATAACCCAAACCAAGGAACAGCAAAGTCAAACATATCTCGTAATCCTGAAGGTGTTTAAAAGTGGAACTTATTTCTCGATGGTGGCTCCTCACATGGAATATGACATTGTATAAGAAAACATTCCCAGGTAAGATGCAGAACAGCCTAAATACTGAAAACATATTTTTTAGAAAGGAGCCCAATCAATAAGCAGTATGGTTTTTCTTTGGAATGTAGTAGAATATTGGTTACACTATCTCTAAACAATTTATTTTTTTAAATCATACTTAGATAACAATGATTTATGGTGTCTTGCCACCTATTTTAACCTTTGTGAATAACACGCTTTCTTAGCCTCAGATCAAGTCTACGCTATGGGCTGAAATTGCCAGCTCTAATAAGTGAGGAGAGTCATGTCTGCTACAGGCTCCTAGCCACTCGTTCTACTTATTTATTATATAAAAGGCTGGTAATCAGAGTCTGCATTGTTAGAGAATATTCTAACAATTTCATTTTGCAGATAATACAATGGAGGTTTACAACAATGAGAAATTTGTTCTGCAGTTTTTAGTAGGTCTCTATATATTTGGTCATCTGAGTTCTGTCATTCTGCATGATGATAAATAATGAGTCCAGATACCAATATTTGTTAGCTCTAGAATAAATGTCACTTAATGTTACATTCATCATAACTGACAAGTACTATTGTTGCAATTGCAGAATCTGATTCTCAGAGGTCAAGTAAAATTTCCAGTGTCACATCACCAACAAATGGTAAGACTGGCCCTTCAAAGCCTGTGCTGTTTTATGATGCCATGCTGGGTTCCATGTAATCTGGCCACATCATCTGAGTCACACATAAACAATGAAAAAGAAAATCTCCATCTGGCAAAATTTTCATAACTAAGACTCTCACCGTGAGGATGGTCAATTGAGTTCTCCTGTGAGCCACCTCAAAAGCAGGCAGGGGATCTCAAGACCTCAAGAGGCTAGATCCAGCAGTGAAGCTTGTCCTTGGACCCTGCAGTCCCAGAATGTTGACAGAAAACTGAAACCCCAGAGAAATGGCTGAGAGGAGGCAGAGGAGCAGCGGCAGGAGCATTGAGTCAGAGCTCAAGACAGAGAAGTAGTGGGCGTCCTGGTCCATGGCTTGAGTGAAGCTACTCAGCTTTGGCTCTAGTACCTGCAGCCTGGGGCACCTCTGCCACGCCTGCTTCTGAGATGGCTCATTCTATAAGTAGCAGGGTGGCTAAATTGATCATCCTCATATTAGAGGTTCAAGTTGCTATAATCACAATGAACCCTGTTAATAGTCATTTACAGGTGACTTACACAATACTATCACACCTTCTCCCACCTTGTCTTACCCAGACCAAGGAGGAAAAGAGGAAATATATCCAATTGTCTGGTTGGAGTTACACAGTTCATGCGGAGAAGAGCCATATGAAATAACTCATTGCACAACAGGTGTTACCTTGAGCGATGGCATCTCTTGACCCAGGCTCATGAGTTTAATCAACATAATAAGGTAAATGGAATTGGTTTACCTTATTGTTTTTCATGTAAGCCTGGGCATACTGAATGTCAGTCCAAGTAACTGTCTTTTCTTCCTTTCTCCTCTTTTTTCAACCCTAAAAATGTTTCTATCTTAAGCCTTACAATAAACTAGCGCACTCTTTACATTCCTTTATTTGCACTTAGACCTTTCTCAAGAAGACTGTCTTCATAAATCCACCATCTTCTTGAGAACAAAACCAGAGTGTTAGTCATTTTAAAATTTCATATTGTCTAGTGCTTCTTTGGAAGGAGATTTGGTGGCAGTTGAGCTATGATCGACAGGTCCTCTGTTTGAAACCATCAGCCCCTCCCGGGAGAACAACTCAGCTCTCTACTCCCATAACAGTTTCCAGTTATACACTGGCTTTTGGGTCCTTAGGTGTTGGCATTGACTCAATGATAGTGAGTTTGAGTGTATGCTTTATTGACAAGGGGAATTGAACACATTTTATTAAGTGGCTACATGACAAAGGTTTGTTAATAGATTATAACCATTAGCAAAACTTAATGACATTCTTCATTTTCATGATAAAGCATTTTTACCAGGTTCCAGACTCACTAATCCAGGAAAATCCCTTTGCATGAATTATATGTATTTCATAATTAAAAACTAGTTCACTATGTCATAAGAAGTGGTTGTTACTTAGCCCCAAATAGCAAATTTTAAACTACTATTATGCATTAGAATATTCTTATACAGTTCAAGAAGACAAACTATACAGATCACAATTCTGGCACACTTTGGCTCTAGTACCATGATGATTACTCTATGTGTTTTCAACACTTCCTTCTGTACAATGATCCTGATTGATTTGTTTCAGTGAGTTAAGTTGTTTGAGTCGCAACTTTTCATCTAGATGTGTTCAGATTAAACACTCCAAAATATTGTTTTTTTTCTTCCTAAACCTCTATAAATAATTAATAGTAATAATGTTATACATTCTGAGCAAAATGTCAGGCGATATTGCTGGGATTTGCACAATTTCCATCAAGAACCACTGAACCAAGTTGAAGGCATTTTAATTTGGAAGAAAATAGTGCAGGAATCGTTAAAGAAAACTAGATGTAACTTTTGAGAATGGTGTTCTGGGGGAAAATGATCGATTTGGAGAATAGATCCAAGTGACACATACATAAATGTGAAGTTTCCTAGGAAGAGAATCAACTGAAATTCATCACAATGATTTATCCATTTTCCAGTTCTTGCCTAGAGTGTGCGCGGAGAGAGACTGAGAGAGCTGGGCATTACCCTGCGTGGCGCCTGCCTTCAGAGCAGGGCCCGTGCTCTTCATGGCAACAATGGCAATCTGCGGGAAAAGATGCAGCTTGTTGCCAAGAGGATCCAAACAGTGTATACGTCAGCTGGAAAACATTTTGAGTAAATAAGTTATTAGTCTTTATATTGGGAAAATAACAAGTTTGCAACCTGCCCAGTCCCAAACAATCATGTATTGGGCCAAACTGTGGAGTCCAACAATCATGTTGTCAGAATTCTTTAAGGGAAAGAAAGGGTGGGGAAAGGAACTACAGCAACACCTGTGGAGAGCCTAGTTTATGCTCACAGAATGTTCACTCTGTGCCCTTAAGATAGGCATAATTATCTATGTATTAGCAGTGAAGAATGTAGGATTCAAGTTTTGAAAATGATGATAGCAACATATGTACAAATGTGCTTGACACAATAGATGGATGTATGGATTGTGATAAGAGTTGTACCAGCCCCCAATAAAATGATTTTTTTTTAAATGAAACTAAGCAAATTATCCTTGGACACACAATAGTGTCAGAGGCAAAACTCTATTTCATGTCTATGTGAATCTACCATTTATGTGGAGGAAGTAGAAAAGACAGCGAGACAGCATGTTTGGGATCACTTACTTTGGTTAAGACAGACACTGAAAGAGGTGGAGTTCAGAGGGGTGAGAAAGCTACCGTATTTGTTTCTGATTGTCCTGAGGACTTTGTAGTTTAGTTTCACAATGGTGAGCATGAAGCAGAAACAACTTCTTTAGGACTAATTGCTAAGAATGGCTTCAACATGAACCTACAGTATTACAGACAAAGCCCCATAAGAAAGCTGTGCTTTTCTGGGGTCAGGTTGAAAAGGGAGCAGTTTGCTTTGGAAGTGAAAGATGTAAAGGCCAGGTGCTATAGTCATTTAAGGCATGCGGGTCAGAGGAAATTAATGAATCCCTAGTATATTTGATCATACAGTATTGGATTTTATTTATGATATCTATTCATACTTCAGTGAGCTATAGTATAACTTCAGAGCCAGAGAATGATACTGCGAATGCGTGGGTGTGCAGATTTTTGTTTGTATATTGGTTAGAGAGCTTAATAAGTGGAATGTGTAGCATCTCTCACATTCATGGTAAACCTTGAGTTAGTTATCTGCTTTTGATTAAGGGAAAAAAAGAGGGGAGAAATTTCTCATCTAAAGAGCATCCTCCTTGGCCTTTTATTTCCCCGTTACTTCTTTAATAAAGACTCAAAGCTGATGGTACCCGGCTATCAAAAGATATAGCGTCTGGGGTCTTAAAAGCTTGAAGGTAAAAAAGCGGCCATCTAGCTCAGAAGCAACAAAGCCCACATAGAAGAACACACCAGCCTGTGTGATCATGAGGTGCCGAAGGGATCAGTTATCAGGCATAATCAGAACAAAAAATCATACCATTGTGTGCTCACCTCCATGTTATGATCACTGAAGACAAATGCGTGCATAAGCAAATGTGGCAAAGAAAGCTGATGGTGCCCGGCTATCAAAAGGTATAGCATCTGGGGTCTTAAAGGCTTGAAAGTAAACAAGTGGCCATCTAGCTCAGAAGCAACAAAGCACACATGGAAGAAGCACACCAGCCTGTGCGATCATGAGGGTGTCGAAGGGATCAGGTATAAGGCATCATCAGAACAAAAAAATCTTACCATAGTGAATGAGAGGGGGGTGCAGAATGGAGACCAAAAGCCCATTTGTAGGCCACTGGAGACCCCATTGCAGAGGGGTCTTGGGGAGGAGACGAGCCAGTCAGGGTGCGATGTAGCAACGATGAAAAATACAACTTTCCTCTAGTTTTAAATGCTTACTCCCCACCTCCCCACTATCATGATCCAAATTCTACCTTGCAAGTGTGGCTAGACCAGAAGATGTAACACTGGTACAGATAGGAACTGGAAACACAGGGAATCCAGGGCGGATGATCCCTTCAGGACCAGTGGTGAGAGTAGCAATACCAGAAGGGTGGAAGGAGAGTAGGGTGAAAAGGGGGAACTGATTAAAAAGATCTACATTATAACCTCCTCCCTGGGTGATGTTGGCCAGTGTAAGACATGACAAAATTATAATTTATAAATTATCAAGGGTTCATGGCGGGGGCAGGAAGGAGGGGGAAAATGAGCTGATGCCAGGGGCTTAAGTGGAGAGCAAACATTTTGAGAATGATGAGGGCAATGAATGTACAAATGTGCTTTACACAACTGATGTATGTATGGATTGTGATAAGAGTTGTATGACCCCCTAATAAAATGATTTTTAAAAAGAAGACTCTCTTACCTTGTCAAATACAGTTGAGTATAATCAGAGTAGTTAAAGGCACAACCAAAATTGACACATACACTAGGAAATCATTGGAGGCAAACTGCACACTGCTGTATCACCTCCCATTACCCATCAGAAGTTGTCATTTCAACTGGGCTAATCCCAATGGGAGCCTGACAATGTACCCCTGCATTCCAATGTACCCCAGCATAACAATGTACTCCAGCATATTAATGTACCCCTGCATACCAATGACTCCATGTTTTCTGAGGGGCTCCCCTGAGAGCTACACTGACAACATAATTTAACACAAAATTGAAAGGGAGAGATCATAGAATATTAAAAAGAAATAATGACCACTTTTGATGGGATATGGGGTCCCCAAAGTGAAACTGTCTAAGCAGACTGGATCCCAGAAGCTGGATCTAATCTAGAGATACAGAAAATAGAGTGTGGAACTAGAAAGGACCTTGGTGCATTTGATCTCTCCTAAAAAGAGAAGAGAGCCGAATGCCCAGCACAGAGGAAGGACTCGATCATCCTCTGAAATAGGTCCTCAACCAGAGTCAACTCTCAGACAATTCTTTAATAAACTTGCAGATGGCTCACCTTTTCGAGTGGAGTTTCCATTAGGACCAGGTCTCAACAGTGATGGGAATGAGCACACTGAGAAAATGCCCAGTCACAGACACCTAGCTAGACAATGCAGTGGAGGCAGACACGGGTTTAAAGCTAAGTAGCTAGAGAGAGAAGTTTCCGCAGGAGCTTTAGAAGTAGTCAGGAGGTAGCCGTAACTATGCAGCAGAGAACAGGGGTGCAGAGCATAAGAAGTCTGAGGCAGCAGATTGCAGTCCTTGTTAAAATTCAAAGGAGTTATTCCTCAGAAGGAAGGGAAAGCAAGTCATCCAGGAGACCAACACATTTAATGAGCACGTAGGCACTCATTTATTTTTCAAAAAAATATTTGAATGCCTGTTAGATGTCAAGCATTCATCAAGACAGTGAGGTAATATACTCTAACAAAATAGGCAATCTGGACATTCTGTAGAAATAGAACATCCTTCCCTCCTTTCTGTTGATTGATGTCTGTTGTCAATTAAACTGTTTGAATAAGGTATGCAAGTGGAGAACATCCACTCCAAAGCCTCAGGTGAGAACTTCCACTCCAATGAGTGGGTGACAAATGCTACAACACTGAGCAGTTTGAATGAGGTAGTGTGTCTGCCCAGTGCTCATGACCCATACACCACTCGCTTACTTGTCTGTGTTAAAAACCATTTTGACAGAGGAGGCCTCACCACAATTGGGTCAGTGTCCTATGATGTGGGAAGAAGGAGAAGGCCAACCAGTTCCTGCCAGAGAACATGATTCTACTAAGCCAAAGCAAACTCACAGCCATTGAGTCAATGCCATCTCAGAGTGACCCTGTATATACGACAAGCCCCTGTGAGTTTCTGGGACAGTATAGGAGTAGAAAGCCTATCTTTCTACATTAGTCTATGGTCACCTCAAATTAGCAAACACGCTGAAAGAATGATTTGCAAACTTTACTGGAAACACAAGTCAAAAGGTGGCTTAGTGGAGGGCACGCCTGTGTCAGCGAAGGCAACTATGCCTCAGTCAGTGGACAAACCAGGCGGGGCAGCCTGCCATTGGGAAACTGCTCAACATGAAGTAGAGAGACCACAAATGGGGGAATAAGCCCAGTGTCATTTCCTAGTTGGCCACTTATAATCCAGTTTTTATTCAGCGCTTGGTGACCCAGGTTGCATACTCTAGACAACCAGGATTTTAGACTCCGTCCTTCTGAAGTGCACAATATCCTCATGGGCCACGCAGATAGATATGATTTGGAACTCTCACTAATGAACTGGACTTTACCTTAAACATATTGCTAACAATCTTAAGCTGTGTGAGCCATGCTGTGTGTAGTGAGGCAGCTGAGCAGGGGAGCTCCAGCATAGGAGCAAGAACCAATGATACTGAAGGAAGAACTTCAAGCTGTGCTGAAAGCTTTAGCCAAAAACAAGACTCTGGGAATGGATGGGCATTAAACACCCCACGTTGCTAAAAATTAAATATATGTGAAATGCTGGCAATGTTTTTGAAATGTTCTAAATTCTTGCTAATCAATATATGTTCCATGGGCTGGCAGCCTTGGCATCAGCCATGAGTTTATTATATATATGTAAATTCTCAGATCTCACCTAAGAAAGAAGACCCAACAGAAATGAATATTATAGAACAATAGCATTGCATAAATCTGCTATACAAGACCTCTTTATAGTGTTGAAAAGCAAGAATGTTACTTTGAGGACTAAGGCATGCTCAACCCCAAACGATGGTATTTTTCAATGACCTCATATGCATGTAAAAGTTAGACACTGAATAAGGAAGACCTACAAATAATAGATGCTTTTGAATGATGGTGCTGATGAATGCGTTGCAAGTACCATGGACCACCAAAAGAACAAATAGATCTTGGGACAGCCAGAATGCTCCTAAGGGGCAAAGGTGGTGAGATTTGATTCCATGTACTTTGGTCATGAGACCAATCCTTGAAAAACAACAGCATGCTTGTAAAGCAGAGGGGCAGGGAAAAGGAGGAAAGCCCTTATGAGATGAATTGACACAGTGGTTCCAACAAGGGGCTCAGACAGAAGAACAATTGTGAGAATGGCCCAGGGCCAGACTTATGCTTTGTCCTGTTCGACACAGGGTCAGTATGAGTGAGGATCGACTCAAGGGCACATAACAACAACAACATTGAATGTACAATGACCTTCTCTGTACATCATTACTAGATAGTTCCTAGAATCCAAGGCCTCTTTCTTCTCATTTCTCCCTATTTTAATAATAAACATTCTGAATGGGCATTCTTGAGAACAGAAATATTTGTTATCTTATTCCGCTGAACTATCCTAATATTTTCTGAAAATTAAATGTTCATTTGATTTATGATTTTCCATACCATGTCCCTTCATACTAATCATCAAATGTTAAATGAATGTACATTTTGCACCAGGCTCCATGATAGAAGTCAAACTCTCTAACAGTACTTCTGCGTGTGCTTTGAAGGGGGGCTTTCAAGAAATAAAATTCTCTAAAAATGTATGATGAGTTTGTTTAAGTTGGGAGCATAACCCAAGTTTGCTAACTGCTAAGCTAATGTTCCCTCCTCTATTCAATACCTCAGTAAACTCAAATGTCTTTCCTCTGCAGACGTGACAAATTAGCTTCTTTATATATGCCATAAAAGAGTAAACGTTCATCAGTTTGGATAATTGGATCTATTTTATGTACCAATTTTTATTGAGTAAGGCAATTTATACTAGATGAACACCTCTTAATCCACTTAGTTTATAGATGGATGAATTATGCATACATTAACTCAGTTGTATTTATCTGTATCTCCTGATAAAACACAGGTGTAATTAAAATGCCGACGACAGTGGAAATAGTGTTCACATCACCTTACTTAGACACTACTATTTATCTCTATTTCTGAAAATCTATTTTCCCTTAAACTAAAGAAGTCTTTGGACAAATTCTGCAAAGAATTTACATTATTTGTCTTTGAGCATTCACCAGGTTGGAGGTATTTTATGTGTATTAATTCTATCCTTACAATAATCTATTAAAATAAACATAAAATTCCAAAGGCCTGCCTGACTTTTGTTTTTGTTGTTGTTGTTTTTCCCCCAAAGAAATAAAACCTGCTGGGAGCAACATCATCTACTCAGTAAGGAGAACTCTGTGTCTTTCCTGTTTCCTTCTGGTTCTTATAACTAGAAAAAACTTGTTAATAATAAAGGAAGATGTTGCCTTTGCATCACCACATTAAATCTTAAGTCCAAAACAATACATTTTTAAAATCTTCATTTTATGGAAAACCTTGGCTTTTTTCAAGTGCATTTAAGTTACTGAGAGCACATGCGCCAAGGAAAGCAGATTTCCCTAGAAAGGGAACATAAAGAAAAGGTGACAAATCCTTTAGAAATGCCTCACAAATACAGTAAAATGAATACAACCAAGAGCTCCAAAGGAGTAGGCTATATATATTAGTATTTAAAGAAAAAGTTGTGTGCATAATTTATTCACTGTAACAAATTAGCTTTAAGCAATCTAAGGATAACCCCTAACTTTAGTAAGTATCATATAAAAGGATATTTCAAAAGCATTTTGTGTTAAAATGTTGAGCATTTGTCTCAATGAAAATAAATGAGGTCAAGTATACAGCCATGCTGGTGTGGAAACTCAAGCATAAAGTTATTATCTATGTGTTAGTGTGTGTGCGGGGAGATATCCTAGAAATTTATTCAAGCTGTGGTTAATTTCCTAGATGTTGATAAGTTACAGGAAAATCAGAGGTTACCTAAAGCTAATTCTTCACATTTTATTCATGATAAGACTGATCATAAACTGATGAATATCATTTATTCATTTTTATAAGCATTGATTTGAAAGAAACTATGTCTAAACTCTTTTAAGTTCCAACGTTTATAGTTCTCCTGGTTATCACAGTTAACCCAAATGACCACAGACTTTTCTATCGATCCTACGGAGCACTTTGCTCATTACAGTCTCGAATATAGACCCTCCTTTAGCCTATTGAGGCCAAATCAGAATAAGAACAAGGAAACATACCTGAATTACAATGCAATACTTATAATAATCAGTGAGTTAACATAAGATTTGTGAATTTCTTTGCACCATGTTAAAAAAGAATTATTGCTTCATTACTGTTATAGAATGATAATTTCTTACATTTTGACATCTGATTTAGAAGTATCTGAGCCCTAAGGCTGGAAATCTCATTAAGATTTATATGTTATCAATAATAGAGATAGTTTGAAAAAATAATGACTTGCTAATTCCTGCATAAATACCATGTACGATGCAGTTTCCAAGCACACGTTTGGAGATGTGCGATGAATATAGTACAAGGAGCAAGGTGTAGTAGAAATAATTAAGATTCTGTTTTAGATCTTAAAGATTTTTTTGAAGCCCTGATTCTCTCTGATAGATTTGGCAAAAGAAGTACAAGAGGAGTACAAATTGTTCTTGGTGATGGATGTTAAAGATAACATTTTAAAAAATTAAAAGTTACCCATACATAATTTAGATAATATTTGAGTCCATTTCTCTTTTTTTAAAAAAATGAGATTATCCACAAGAGGTTCTAGGAAGAGGCCACATTATCTGATTGGTCTTTACGTGTAGAAGTTGTTCTAATGAACTATGATGAACAGGCTAATGGCAAGTTGAGATCACTTAAGGGGGATAACTAGAAAATCAGAGACGTCAGAAATGCTCCGTTTGCTTTCAAGGCCTTAAATAATGGTGATATTTTGAAGAAATATTAAGTTAGGGGAAATCTTATTTAAGTGTTTTCTGAGCTCCAGTCCAAGAAAGTTAAAGAATTTTAATTCCTTAGAGTCTCCATCATTATTTCCATCAGAAAAAAATTCATTGCCTTTAAGTTAATTCTGACTCATAGTAACCCTATAGGACAGAGGAGAACCGCCCCGTTTGGTTTTCAAGATTGTAATATTTTCAGCAGTTTTATTAGCACTTCATCACATGTCATACAATTCAAAAATTCAGTCACATCAAGCAGAATCGTACAATTATCACCACACTCAAGTCTAAAACATATTTTTCCCTTTTAGTCGTTATTTTGTTTTCTAATTGTGGCAAAAACATACACAAGAAAACAATCTCCAATTCAACAACTTCTACAGGAGAACATACTGTGACATCCTTTACCCCACAAGGCAGCTGGTGGAGTTGAACAGTCAATCTTTAGTTAGTTTCCAAGATTTTAACTAATTGTGCCACAAGAACGCCTGTTTACCATAGTTAAGCACAAGTATAGTCTAATAACTTAAACGCTCTTGTATTGTTTGAGAGTCTCAAAAAATCTGCATGTCATTACTAATATTGTGTGTGAGTGAATGTGTGTATGTATTTAAAAGAGTACACACGGGTTTTGAGAGTGATTGACAGAAGTGTCACACAAGTGAGCAGAAAATACCTTTCGGGATACATAAGTTTTGCTCTCATCTACTAACCTAACAGTTAGTTACTTCCCTTGTCTCCCACCAGCATCATTGAAGAAATACATAATTACAATTATATATAGATTAGCTATATTTTTCACTCTTCCAAAGTTAGTATAAATGAGTACACCATGATGCGAATAATGTGATCCAAATGCAAAGGTGTTTTGGATCTATGTTGGTTTGTTAAATGCCATTAAACTGGTTCTGACTCACAGTGACCCTCTGCGCACCAAAGCCAAGCCCTATCCGGTCCTGCATGATCCTCAAAGTCATTGATTGCGATGTTTGAGCACATTGTTGCAGCCATTGGTCAATCCATCTTCTCAATGGTCTTCCTTTTTTCATGCCCTGCCACTCGACCAAGCATGATGTCCTTTTCCAGACTGGTCTCTTCTGATTAGATATCTGCAGTATAGGAGACCACTTCTCACCACGTATTTCCTAAGGAATACTCTGATAGTCCTTCTCTCTGAATTTTTTCTTCTGACAGTCCACAGTATTTTCAGTATTCTCCATTAGCACCATCATTCAAACGCACCAACTCTTCTTCAGAGTTCGTTATTGTTGGTCCAACGTTCACACCCGAGCTGCTTGAAACTACCATGGCCTGGGACAGGCCCACCTCAGTTTCCAAAGTGGTGTCCCTGCTCTTTAACGCTTTAACGAGGTCTCGTGCATAAGGTTTGCCTGATGTTTCCGTGAGCCCAACGTAAGTGGTGGTTTGGACCAATAGTCCCCTGTATGAGCAAAGACCTGCACTGACACTCCTAATCATCAGGTGTGGGCCTTGGTCATGGTCATCAAGTACCTCACTGAATCATAGTTTCTCCACTTATATCTGGACCTAATCATGTTCCCTTTCCTGCTGGTAGCATGTGAAAACACTTGATTACCCATAAACTGCTACAAAAGTTAGAAGGTTATTGATAATATTTTTACCATCATGAAACGAGGTAAGCTTCTTTTAAGGGCTAATTTAATGTATAGGCAGTAAACTCTGCAAAGAAATATCTCTAGGCCTAGAAACAATGCCAGATGAAATCTTTCTAAATTTTCCCTAGGGTGCCTGAGTTTGTATTTATAGTAAGGGAAAAGAAAACACTTATTTATTTATTTATTTATTTATTTATTTATTTATTTATTAAAAAGAAGCATGCTATTTAGATGACTGTGGCCCTGCCAGTATTGTGTCTTAGTTCTATTGTGTCTGGGTTTGTCCCATCTCCCTGCACCTATTCAGGAAACGTGTCTCCACTCAGAATAATCTCCCACAGGTGCCATAATGGAAGCTTCTTTTAAGGTGTAAATCAAGACACCAGCTTCCCCGTGAGAAAGAATCCTGCCCACTGACAGAGGACAGGGCAGACTATTTTCCAATCAGCCCTTCCCAGTCCTGGGATACCTTGAGATGCTGGGAGGGGAAGTCACTCACAAATCCAGTGGCTGCTTTGACACCGCTCCCTCCAGTCGGATAACAAAACCATTAAACAATTTACCAGCAACAGGCAGCATTAACCTTGGGGAAAAGCCATAATAAGAGCCAGAAATAATTTCTGCTGCTCTCAGCATCCTTACTTATTCATGAAGTATGTTTATTTGTTCTTTGCAGCAAACATTCTAATACATTAACCAAGTACTTAAGTTGTCTTTGCCCTCTTGGCATCAGCATGGGAAGGGACAATACACATTACACAGTTTTAACCTGACGGAAACCGCTTAGAAAATACGGTGCTGAGATAGCTGTCTCAGTCCTCCTCCGCTCCCCAGCATCAAGTGCGCCCTGCACGTTCTCCTCCTAGTTTTCAGTGCATTGGCACAAAAATGTCTTAGCCTGCCTTAACTCTAGAGACAAGAATCATGTAAATTTTAAAAAACAAATGAGTAGAGGAACAAAGCCACCTTTGCACATTTAGATGGACACAAATGTTGACAACCAAACATGATTTTTTTATGTGTCATCTCTAACTATACATGTCGAATTTCCACACAAAAGAACACAGTATAATGACAATGTCCTAAGAGAACATGCAAAAGACTTGTTTCCAAAAGACTAGAAGAGAATACTTCTTTTATTGAGTTTATCACAGTTTAGGACTGCCTTTCCACTATTTAGGCTCAGATAACTAATTTGTCAGATCCACACAGAACAAGGTTGTCCGCATGAACTAAATTTATAAAGAATGATATGTAAAGCAAAATATAAATTGATTTATCAGCATTTCACCTTATAAAACTCTGGAACAGACCTACAGAGGATGCCGAATCATAACCATAAAGTCACTTCCACAATAAGACTCCATGATAAAGGGTTGCTTGGACAATATATATATTCAATACCTTCAATCAAGATAACTATCATTTGTCCATATATGTTTTAGGGAAGTAGTTGTATTTAGAAGGAATAAGAACATTCCTTTCCTCAGAGGAAAATGGAATCCACTTTCCTTTTTTGTCTCCTCTAAATTACTCTCAGCGATCAATCACACTTTTAAAGAGAAAAATTTTCTTAAAGTAAATATGCATATGTTTATATGCTTGCTTTTCTCTGTATAGATTGTTATGAATATGGGACAAAGTCTTTCCTATTGCAAAGGTAGATTTTCCAATATAAAAAAATCAATATTTCTTAGGCAAGTAAAAGCATTCTATACATGTAGAAGCTCTGTGGAATATTTACTTCCGGTTCTGAGATTATCACGGAAAATGCATCATGTACGTAGTAAATGCTCTTCTGTCACTTCCTCACTAAGAGTCTTCCTCAGTAGTCTGACACACTGGACAAAGCTGCCCTCCCTTGATTCCAGAATGCACGTCCTGAACCCAGAAGCTGTGTATTCATAGCTGCTAAAAAGAACCAGTGTATAGAGTGGCACCATGTCTCAAAACAGGTCCCATTGGAAGCAGGAAGCAGGTTTTGAGAGGACCCAGAGGAACTGGCAGGGTGATGGGGTGATAGAATGAAAGGGGCTCAGAGTAGAAGAGGGGATCAAGTATATAGACAAATGACCCAGAGCCTCAAAACATGTCCCTGGGTGTTTCCAGCCCCCAGGATTGGCTTTCAAAGGTAGATCGAACACTTTGAAATGAGCTAACATTTCCATTTTAATGATTTATCCTCAAGCTGTTCAAATGGTACTTAGTTTCATTTCAGAAAAAAAAATTCTGGGGTGCCACCTTTTCCTCTTGTATGTTATCCTTCCTCTACATAAATCTCACGACTGTGTGATCCTTGGGAAGAAAGTGGGGAAAGGGAACAGCAAGAACAAGGTAAGAGTTAAGAGGAAAAGAGAAAAACAGAAAGAAATGTTCTGCAAGTTACAATTGAATTGCTTCTTCAGTAAATCTTTTCATAGGGATAGGAGAAAATCAGAATTTACAGAAATTCAACAAAAATTGTCCCACTTTTGAGGGATAAAATTGGAAAACTTATAAACTCTACCTCAAAGGGTTTTGCTAAATTAAATAACAGAAGGCAAAGGAAACATTCTGTATTAATTACGCCAAAGAAATATATGCAGACACCACAAAATGAATAAATCCAAGAACTCAGCTACAAATTCAATAACAGAAAAGGATACAAATTATAAGATTTAAAATGCCATACTCGGGCCAAGTAAACAGATTGGATTTTGCCCAGGAGACTTCAGCACACTGGTTGTTTTATTTCGTCTTCAACTTTTATTTATTTATTTTCACAAAATGTGTAATTCCTTATAAATGCAATTTAAGAAACTTTGTAAAAGTAATGCACATTCATATTGAAGTTTTGATGATGGGTAAATTAAGCCATGCCAAGATTACAGTTTGTTCTGGTTCTAAGCCAGCCTCCACAAACTTTTCTTAGTTGTTAGATTAATCTTTTCATAGTCCAACAAGGGCAATTTACCAGTTGTATCTTAATTATAACTTTGTTATAACTCATCAGAATGAAAAAATTACAGCTTGATATTCAAATCCAAGATGGGACTGCCACCAAGGTATTAAATGTAACACTGTTAAATCCAAGGACAATCATAATGTATGAGCTTTATATCAAAGAGTAAATCAAGAAAACATCCAAACCCAGTTTAGATCAAGTCCGTAAGTCTGATATTAGCCTATAAGTCCAATATCAGTCCACAGCTCCCTCTTCAAACTCAAACATCCACATGCAATAATGCAGAATGCTGGAAGATCACAGGCCAGTGAGGGCAAAATCTTATAGATCCAATGGTGGTGTATGCATCTCCAAGGCTCTGGCTGCCCTCGGCATGATTTAAAATATTAAGCAGAGTGAGAGTGTTGTCCACTCCAGGGACAAAGAGAGAGAGTTCCCAGAATCCTTAAGAGAAAGCCACACCTACGAGGAGGCATCATCAGGCTGTGACCTGATAGACAGGCTACACCCCACACCTACACTGATTTATCAAGTTAACATGAAAATATGTAACTACCACAAACATATTTAACTCATAGCAAATAATTTTAAACAGAAGTCATGGACATTTCTATCTAACTCTTTCTCCGCAGGCAAGTCCACTGGAAGCCATAGTGATTCCATAGGACAGGGTAGAACTGTCGCTGTGGGTTTCCAAGCTGTAAATCTTCACAGTAGCACAAAACCTCACGGAGTAGCCGGTTAGCAGTGCAACAGCTAACTCATGACACCGCCAGAGCTCCTAGATTCCTGTACAGGATAGTTGATAACGTTTTCATGTATGCAGACTTTACAGAAGACATAGTCTTACAACGGTCTGTTCAAGTGGAGTCACTGGGTAGTATAAGGGATTCACTTCTTGACTGCTAACTGAAAGGTTTGTATTTCAAGTCCACCTAGAAGTACATTGGAAGAAAGGCCTGATGATTTACTTTTGAAAAAAAATTCAAACATTGAAAATCATATGGAGCACAGTTCTATTATAATGTACTGTGAGTCCTAATTGGCCCAAATGCAATGTGTGTTTGTTTTCAGTCTATTCTTCAAATATTTTTTATAACTTACTCAGGTTTGAATGATAGTATAAGAGTAAAAGTGGCTCACTTCTTTTTTAACTACACTTTAAAACATAAAGGAAGCAAGAATGTTGGTGGTAGATGAATCTTATTTCTTTCTGCGATTGAAGACATGGCTAGTATGGTCACTCTGCCTGGGTTTGATTCATGCTTTTACCATTTCTTAGTTATGAAAAACTAATCGTCAGTCCTAAGATTTGCAAAATGTTGATAATAACATGACTTAACGTGTTATAGCCTTCTTCATGAAAATATGGTCTGTAGTAAGGAGTTCATACAGGTAGAAAGAGAAAACAAAGTAAAACAGAGATTATTTCAGCAGTATATAATTAAGCAGTATATAAATAATTAAGTGAAAGATTACATGCGTTTTCCTCAAAAGAAGTCATTCATAGTGGCATACACTATATATGCGTATGTATATGTAATGTGTTTATATATAAGCATTGATATGAAGAAATGTATATATTTATATTTTTGGCATTTTCTTGAATGGGACCCAATGCCACTGAATTCATGAAAGACCAGGGCTCGCTTCCATAAAGATAATCTTCTGAATTTCTTTTATTAGCTAGAAAATGAAGATCTCTAAATATGAATGATATGATTCCTAAAGAGCTTGAGTTTCCTAAACCAGTTGGTAGTAAAGGTTTCCCTCACTCTCTCAAAGTAGACCAGTCCTACGAAATCATCTATAGACCTAAGCATCATTCATATGAAGAAGCCACTGCCATTTATTTATGAGAAACATTTTAACATTGTAAGTATTCCTAGACCCCCCAAATAACCTACCACATCACACCCAACCACATATAACCGACACAACAGTAACATCGAGCACTCACAGACACACAGTTTAAAGCTACAGTGGCTGATGCTGGGATGCTGAGGGTGACGGGTAGGAAAGGAGGTAAGTGACAAAGCGCTCACTGCCTGGAGTGCACACGGCTTCTTTCACCACTCGGCGCTCAACAAACCCTAAATGCTAACGTCACTTTTCCATTGGTTTTTCTTTTTAAATCATTTTACTGGCTCCTCATGCAGCTCTTATCACAATCCATATGTCCATCCCTTGTGTCCAGCACATTTGTTGCCATCATCTTCTTCAAAACATTTTCTCTCTACTTGAGCCCTTGGTATCAGCTCCTCATTTTCCCTTTCCCTCCCCCACTTTCCCTTGCTCTGGAACCCTCCATCCTTTATAAATTCTTATTACTTTTTCATGCCTTACCCTGACCAATGCTTTTTTCATAAAAGCAAAAATTCTTATTGGAAAGAATTTGGTCAGCAAAAATGGGTATCATTGTCGGTCTTTCCTAAGAGTGAAGAGGCATGACGTGAACTTAAAGTAACCGAAAGTACCCGGCCTCCATCCACCTGGAGGCCATGCTGTTGACGGGAGGACTGGGATGAAAAGAAATCACTGCGTATTTTAGCTGCCTCTGCGCTCTTCCTCGGTTATTTTTCCTGCCACCAACTTGAGGAGTGACCCCTCATCCAGTGTCATTGCCAGTCTGTGGCCTCGGCAAGAGGTGGACTCAAGCCGCACAGCTTGCAAGGAGATGGCCGAGATTTGTGTGAGAACGCACATGGAAAGGAGCAAGGGAAAGTCTCTACGGACAAGCAAAAGCAGATCACATATTCAGGGGAAAAATGAATGTGTCCTCACTTCACAAGACACCCCTATTCTTTTTTTAAAGATCATTTTACTGGAGCCTCTTACACCTCTTATAACAATCCATACGTCAATTGTATCAATCATATTTGTACAGGTTGCCATCATCACTTTCTAAACAGTTACTTTCTATTTGAGCCCTTGGCATCAGCTCCTCTTCTTTCTCTCCTTCCCCACCCTCCCACCCTCATAAACCCTTGATAAATTATAAATTATTATTTTCTGCCATGGATTCCGTGGGTCGAGAGCTCTGATCTGTACAATGTACATGTTCTAGGCTAGCCAGATTTATAAGGTAAAACTGGGGTCATAATAGTGGGTGAGGGGAAAAGCATGAAAGGACTAAAGGAATGTTGCATGCTTCATCGATGCTATACTGCACGCTGACTGCCTTGTCCCTTTCTTGTGACCCTTCTGTGAGGGGATGTCCAATTGTCCATAGATGGGCTTTGGGTCTCCACTCCAGTCCCCCTCGTTCACAATGGTATGATTGTTTTGGGTCTTCTGATGTCTGATACTTGATCCTGTCAACACCTCGTGATCACACAGGCTACCACCCCCTTCTTAGCTTTTTCAGGAGAAAATGTCAATTAATGAAGTTGTAGCTGTGAAGAATAATATTGTTGAGACCTTGAGTTGGGTTTGACTTTCTTGCTTCGAGTCACAGAAGCATTATGGCAGAGCTATATCTTGATCTATTCTAAATCTCAATCTATTCACATAATGTCTCCGACTCAGCACTATTGTAATGATTAACTGAGATAATGTACAAAATAATATTTTTATTTAGCAAGCCACCAAAATGTGGTAGTTATTGTTTTCTTAATTAAAATATTTAGATGGATATTTTACTATGCTTCCTTATTCTTCAGGGCTAGCGTCTACCTTCACCTCTGCTCAAATACAAACCAAACCGGAACCTACTGTTGCCAAGGGGATTCCAGCTCACAGTGACCCTCTCAAAGGAGCGCAGACCCAAAGAGATTTGAAGGCTGTTTCCTTTCCAGGAGCAGAATCCCATCTCTTTGTCTCGCTAAGCAGCAGACAGATTAGAACGAAGAACCTTTGTTCAGCACCTTTGTTTAGGGCTTTAAGCATGGCAGTACTGCCCAGGCTCCCTAGCCTTCTGCTAGATTATTAAATATTTTTTTAAAGCTACAGCTGAAAAATAAATCAATACTCAAGCATTAGAAAGAGCGCTAGCTCCTTTTATTTTGAGACTGTCTGTGGCTTGCTTATTCCTATTTAAAAATCTTTCAAAACAAGGTGGTGTTCCTGTGGGAGTTAAATATATGTGGATGGATACCTGTGTGTATGTGTGCGTGTGTGTACATATGCAAAATGAGGTCAATGAAGGCAACAATTCAGAAACAAAGGGAAGTGCTAACTCCACAAGTTTACTTAGAGATGAAGAAACTCTTGCTTAGAAAGTGAGTTTTCCAAGGTCACCAAGCTAGTTAGTCACCAACGCCAGAGTTCATGTTTCTGCCAATCTTTCTACTCAGACCAACTGCTTCCCATCCAATTCATTCTTGGCTTGGATTATCCGCTATGGCGAAGTGCCTTCTTAGGAAAAATACGATCTAAAGCCATTCTTAGTGCCCTTGGGCACTGACAAAAAGAGAGTTAGGACAGTGACATTTTTATATTAGATTTGGGGGCTGCTTTAGATGATGTCATTTCCCAATTTCATTGCAAGACAATATTTCTGGTTTTATTTCCATGACTCAAAGCAATGAAGGAAAGTCAAGCATAGACAGTAGTGTTTACCTGTATAATTGGAACAGCTTCTTATGAGCTGTTTTATTTACTCTTTGGGTAAATATATTTATTATTCAGGCAGTTTACTTTTATGCATTACATATTTATATAACATTTTAAATGCATATGGTTTTATAAGCCCTGCCTAATGTACATTGTATGCTGACAATAATTACCAGCAATGAAAGCATATCATAAAAAATGCTACGAAACTTCAGAGAATCTCTAGCCTCTTCTATTTTACTACTTATGTAACCACTGTGGGATTTACAGGCTGCCACTGCCGAGGCATCCGAAAGAACAGGGACGTTTTTCTTGTGTTATATATTTGTAGTCATGCCTTATAAAGTCATCTTTACAGTGAACTTGCAAAATTGGGGTTGATGTGTAAACTAATAATTACAAAATATTTACAGGTTGTTGTTTAAGCCCACTCAGTAATTTTGCATTTGGCAAATATTTATTTTCTTTTACTGTATGCCATGTATGGTGTTAAGTTTGTACTCTAGCTTAAATTTTCTCAGTAGCAGTACCATTTACACTTTGGGCCTGTCTTAGTTATAAAATATTCCTATAACAGAAATACCACAAATAGATAACTTCAACAACAGAAACGCATTCTCTCACAATTTAGGATCTCAGCAGTTTGGATTCAGAGCACCAGCTCTAGGGAAGGGCTTCCACCCTCTACTGACTCTCAAGGAAAGTTCTGTCTCCTTTCAGCACTGATGAGGCTGGTATTTCACGGACATCTACCCATGTCTTGGTATCAATATTCCCCAGGGCCTAGGAGGTTCTTGGCCCAGGGACTCTGAGTCATAAGGATTCACTCCCTCTCCACTTTGGTATTTCTTTCTTGCTGGTTGTCGGTCTCTTCTCCTCTGCTCATTTCTCTCTTTCTTCATCTATTGTAAGTTAAATGAGGCGACAGTGCCCTCATTAAGGAAACTCCACTACATTAAATTATGTCTGTGACCCGAGTAAGTGGTGTTGTACCCCATCTCTACCCCCTATGACTTAATGATTGATCACAACACATAACATCACTAGACACCATTACATAACTGCCCAAACAATGAGAATCATAGCCCATGCAAGAATTCATATATTTTGGGTAAATACAACTCAATCAATAGCATTCCCTACTTTTTCCACTCCCAAAATTCACATCCTTTCCACATGCAAACCACTATTGTTCCATCATACCATCTGAAAGTCTTAGATGAACTCCAAGTAAAAATTCCATCCTGCAGTAAAATTCCACCACTTTATCCGTGAGTCTAGAATATGTCACATATGCCCAAAGTAAAATAGTGTATAATATATGTGGTAGACATTACAAATGGGAGAAATTATAGCGAAAGAAGGGATACTAAATACCAAGCAAGAAAAACTACAGGAGAAAATGTACATTAGATTAGTTCTCAAGGATGGGAAATAATCCAGTTTTTAGACTAAGCCAGCAGTTCTCAATCTGTGGGTCATGACCCCTTTGGGGGTTGCACGACCCTTTCACAGGGGTTGCTCGATTCATAACCGTAGCAAAATTACCAGTGATGAAGTAGCAATAACAATAATTTTATAGTTGGGGTTCACCACAACATGAGGAATTTTATTAAAGGGTCACGGCGTGAGGAAGGTTGAGAACCACCGGTCTAAGCTATGGCTTTGTCCCTCAGACAGTGTGTCAGACTCCCTGGATTCTGAGCAGAGGCCTCTCAACTCTGGGTTCATTTTTGCCTTCCAGACCCACTGAGACAGCATCTATGTTCCCTTTACTTCGGTGCCCGCATTTCCCACTCCAATTTAGTAGTGATCTCACCCACTCGGTCCCTGCAGATGCCCTACTTATGCCCGTTGAGCTTGGCTGCCCTGCTTCTCAGCGTTGGGCAATCGCTCCCACATCAGACCTATCTTTCTGGTAGTTATAACTATCAACTCTAACACCTGGAACCAAATTTAGGTGGATACCACTCTTTGAAACCCTTGGCGACCCAGTAGGTTGTGTGAGACTCTGAGATCCTGGAAGTCACGTTTGTGTTTTTAAGGCCAAGGCATCTCTGCTTCTGATGTTTCTTGTCCTGTTAGCTTCTGCTTCCTAGTTCCTTCTCTTCTAAGCCCCCTGCGTATCTTGGACCAGTCAACCTGTGCCCTACACTAGCAAGAGTTACAAGTACTTAGATCTATGGATAAATATCAAGAGGCATTCCCTCCACCTGTAAGCCCCAGCCCAAAGGCACTCAGGTATCTGGCTCTATGGGTCTACAAAGCGTGTTGGCAAATTCCCAAAGTCACCCTACTAGAATCAGGGAGCTCCCTGCTTTGAGACATTCGGCTCTCGTTCTCTTTCGGTTGATTCATATGTCATATCATACCAGTCTCGTGGTCCTGCTGCTTCTGTTTCTCTGATTTTGCTTCTTACCACCTGTCTTACCTCTGATGTTACAGCTCTCTGCATTTTTTCTAAGCCACCCAGAATTTGCCCTTTGGGGCAAATTTTTACTTTTAGGTGTCTTAAAACTCAAACAGGATCTATGCTTCCACAATTTCGATATCTGCTAGAGAAGTATTTCATTGCTGGCACCAAATGCTTCCTCGACTCTGTAGTCAGACACACATGTATTCACTCACAGTGAAGGAGGCTGCAAGGAGGACTTCAGGCACAAGTTCGAGGGAAAGGCTTCCTCTGTGTTTGTCCTGGAACAAGGCCCTTCTTGTCAGTCTTCCCCTGAATTTAAGAATTTCTCATATCTGGAAGCCTAGTTCTAAATGGCACATTCCACTTTAGCTCTACTTTTTAATGATAATGAGATCACTCTCTCTTGCTCTGCTTCATTACTTGATACCCTTTGGTATCTCAAAAAGATTGACTCAAGATGCAACCTAATCCTGTGGATTATAGTTTAGCTCATGAACCCATCTCTCTCTAATCCCCACTCACTAACATCATAGAGCTTAAGATTTATAATATATAGAAGTACGACAGATCACAAAATTATGAGAATAATGTCCTAACAACATTGACACACATTTGGGGGGGGGGGACAATGTATTCTGTAATGTTGACGTTGTTCGACGTCCTTGAGTCAGTTCCAGCTCATGGTGGCCCACAGTACAACACAATGAACCACACTCCCCGGCCTGCACCATCCTCATAATTGTTCTTCTATTTGAGAACAATGTTGCAGTCATTGTGCCAATCCATCTTTTGAGGCTCTTGTACATACCCCTCTACTTTATTAAGCACTATGTCCTTTTCAGGGCCTGGTCTCTCCTGATAACATGTTCAAAGCATGTGGGACAAACACAGACCCCCCTTGCCTCTAAGGAACATTCTGACTGTTCTGCCTCTGAGACATATCTATGTGTTCTTTTAGTGATCCATAGTACTTTTAATAGTCATTGCCAACACAATAACTCAAATAAACCAATTATTCTTTGATCTTCCTTGTTCAATGTTCAATTTACACATGCATATGAGGTGACTGAAAAAACCATGGCTTGGTCAAGGGCACTTTAGTTCTCAAAATAAAATCCTTGCTTTCCAACACTTTAAGAAAGTTTTGTGCAGCAGACTTACCCAGCAGATCTCTTGATTGCTACTCTAATGAGCATTGATTATGAACCGAGGAAGATGAAATCCTTGACAACCTCACTCTGTCCTCCATTTATCAAGATGTTGCCTTTGGGTCCAGTGGCAAGGTTTTCTTTACATGGAGTTGTGATCCATACTGAAGCAATCCTCAATCTTCATAAGCAAGTGTTTCAAGTCCTCCTCACTTTCAGCAAGCAAGGTTGTGTCATCTGCATATCAAAGGTTGGTAATAAGCCTTCCTCCAATCTTGATACCATATCCTCCTTCATATACTCCAGTTTCTCTGATTATGTGCTCAGCGTAGAGACTGAATAAGTACAGCTAGAGAATGGGACCCTGAAGTACTCCTTTTCTAATATTAAATCACGCATTATTCCATTTTCCTGTTTACACAACTGCTTCTTGATCCATTTTACAGGTTCTGTATGTGCACAATGCACTAGTCTGGAAATCCAATTCTTCTCAAGGTTAGCCATAGTTCATGATTCATACAGTCAAATTTATTTGCACAATGAGCCACAAGTAAACATTTTTTTTAGTGCTCTCTGATTTCAGCCCAGATACATCTGACATTAGCAAGTTATCTCCTGACAATATTTTCAAAGTATGTTCCACGTTCTCTTCTGAACCTGGCCTTCTTCGACGTCATTGGCAGCTCCCTCTCACTGTACTGCTACAACTGTTTTCAGGTGAGCTTCAGCAACATTTTGCCTGGATGTAATGTCAATTATATTGCTCCACAATTAAAAAAATCATTTAATTTGGGGCTTTTCCAGCTCTTATAACAATCCACACATCAATTGTATCAAACATATGTTGGTATAATGGTACAGCTGTTGCCATCATCCTTTTCAAAACATTTTCTTTCTACTTAAGCCCTTGGTATCAGCTCTCTCACTCTCTCTTTTTAAATTCATACATTGTCTAGAGTCATTTTTCTTTGGAATAGGAAAAATATTGAACTCTTCTATCAGTTGGCAAAGTAGATGTCTTCCAGATTTCTTGACATAGATGAGTAAGTACTTTCAGTGCTTCATACGCTTGTTGAAACATTTCAATTGTTAGTCCATTGATTCCTGAAGCTCTATTTTTATCTAATACGTTTAGCACAACCTGAATTCTTCTTTCAAAATCATTGGTTCTTGCTCATATGCTAACTCTTGAAATGGATAAATGTCAACTAGTTCTTTTTTCTGGTACAGTGACTGTGTATATTCTTTCCATCTTCGTTTGATGCTTCCTGCTTCATTCAATAGCTTGCCTATAGAATCTTTCAATATTGCAACTTTAATCTTGACTTCTCCTTGAGTTCTTTCAGTGTAAGATGTGCTGAGTGCCCTTCCTTTTTAGTTTTCTTACTTTAGGTCTTCACACATTTCATTATAATATTTCACATTGTCTTCTCAAGCTGCCGTTTCAGATTTTCTGTTCAGCTCTTTGACTTCATCATTTCTTCCATTTGCCTTGGCTACTCTATGATTAAAAGCAAGTTTCAGAATCACTGTCTGGCATACATTTTGGTCTTTTCCTTCCCGTCTTTATAATGACCTTTTATTTTCTTCATGTACAATGTTCTTGATATCATCTCACAGTTCATTTAGGTTTTCTGTCACTAAGAATTAATGTATCAAATCTATTCTTGAGATGTTCTCAAAATTCATATGGGATGTCCTCAGTGTTGAATTGTAGCTCCCATGGGTGTGTCTATATTTTCTTCACTTTCAATCTGAACTTGTAGAAGTGTCACTGATGACGAGTGCCACGACCAGCCCCTGGGCTGGCTTTGGCTGCTGATGGAAATGACCTATCTCTGACCACAGATGTAGTCCAGTCAATGTCTGTCTTTTCCATTTGGAGAAGTTCACATATACAGTTGTCTTTTGTGTTTGAAAAAGACATCGACAATGAAGGAATGTAGGTCTTGCAAACTTCTATCATGCAAACTCCAGGTTTGTTTCTATCACTAAAATCATATTTTCCAACTATGGTTTCTTCCACTTTGTTTCTAATGTTTGCATTTCAATAGCCAATAATTATTAATGCATTTTGATTGCATGTTCTTTTAAAAAATAATTTTACAGGGGCTCATACAGCTCTTATTACAATCTATACAAACATCCATTGTGTCAAGCACATTTGTCCACATGACGCTGTCATCATTTTTAAAATATCAGCTCATCTACCCTCATCCACCCACCCACCCACCCTCATGAACCTTTGATAATTTATAATTTTTTGTTTCATGATTTTCACTGACTGATGTCTCCTTTCATCCAATATTCTGTTGTCTGTCCCCCTTGGTGGGGGGGTTATATGTAGATCATTGTGATCGGTTTCCCCTCCCCCTCCCCACCTTACCTTAACCCTCCTGGTATTGCTACTCTCATTATTGGTTCTGAGGGGTTTATCTGTCCTAGATTTTCTGTGTTTCCAACCTTTATCTGTACCAGTGCACATGCTCTGGTCTAGCAGGATTTGAACGGTAGAATTGGGGTTTATCTTCAATCTTTAAGACCCCAGATGCTATAGCTTTTGACAGTCAAGCACCATCAGCTTTCTTCACCACATTTGCTTATGCACCCATTTTATCTTCAGTGATTGTGTCAGGGAAGATGAGCATCATGGAAAGCTAGGTTAGGTGAACAAAGTATTCTTGCCACTTTGAGTACAGGCTCAATGTCTGTCTGCTTTCTTAATACTTAACATATAAATATATGTACATATATCTATTTCTTTATCATTATATATAAATATATTTACATATGTATGTATGTACATGCCAGTATTTAGATGTCTATAAATGCCCTTTTCCTCCTAGTTATTTCCTCTAATTCCTTTTACTCTCCTCCTGTCTCATTGTCATCTTAGGCCTTAATTTGGGTTTCAGTAATTCCTTCCTCTCCACTATATTGCCTTTTATCAAGCCCCACTAGGCTTGATAACGATTTTAGATTGCTTGTTGTTCCCTTGTCTCTGGGTTGGTTGATACCCCACTACCTTTCCCCTGCCTCCCCCTCTTCCATGTCCCCCGGAACCATCGGTCCCGTTGTTGTTTTCTCCTCCAAATTGTTTATCCCACCTATCTTATCTAGATAGACCTACAGAGACAATAATAAACACAAAACAAGACAGAGCAAAACAAAACAACAAAAGAAAACAAAGCAACAACAACCAAAAAGCCCTAAGCAACAAAAAGTAGGGGAACAAGGCACTAACCCATCCAAGGGGAGGATATTGTTTATATCTCCACAGCAGAGGGAGAAAGGGACTAGACTTCAACCTGGTGCTCCAAGATGTGAATGCAACTTACCAACATGAAGCAGGGAACCAATAGAGAGGTCTGCAGGGGCCAGCCCCAATCCCAACTACGTGAGAACACACACACACACACACACACACACACACACACACACACACACGCACGTGCTGTGGAAGAATGCCCTTCAGAGGACAGCACGGAAACTGCAGTTCAGGAAGAAGGGTGTACATGATCAGAGCACACAGGAGCAAAGGAAGAGGCAAAGAACGGCAGTAGAACATATCCTGACCCACTAAGCCCTGAGGATGATATTCCTGTTCAGACCAGCCAATACACAGAGAGGACCACAGGGCCAGTCACACCATGAGACATGACATCCCTCACTGTGCCCTAATGCTAAGGGGGACAACACTGGAAACACAGTGTGGGAATTGTGCCCTGTCTGACCCATCACACCGGGGCGGAACAGTAAGGTAGTGCAACAGAGCAGCCAGGAGAGCAAAGCAATGAAGTCCCCGGGGAAAATAAAAAATAGATGTTGGGGCCAGAGCATGTCACCCCATCAGATTTGACCGGCAAACACTCTTAAAGGTCAACAGACAGACCTGTAAATATTTATTGATTGCATGTTTGATCAATTTCTGACCGAAGAATTGTTGTTGTTGTTGTTGATAGGTATCTTCGATTTGAGTCTGTCCCAACTCATAGCGACCCTGTGGTTACAACAGAACAAAACACTGCCCAGCTCTGTGCCATCCTCATTACTCTTTGGGTTCATTGCTGCAGCTACTGTTGTCAGTCCATCTGGTCGGAAGTCTACCTCTTCTTTGCTGACTCAGTACTTTAGTAAGCAAAATATCTTTCTCCAGGGTCTGGTCTCTCCTGACAACATGTTCGAAGTATGTGAGAAGAGCTTGGGCCATCTTTATCTCGAAGGAGCATTCTGTCGCTCCTTCTTCCAAGACAGAGTTGTTTGTTCTTGTACAGGCCACAGAACTTTTAATATTCTTCGCCAGCACCATAGTCCAAATGGATAGATTCTTCTTCAGTCTTTATTCAATGAAGACATTGGTAGAATTATGGAATTTCTGCCAACCTACCTTTACTGATTGGCACAGCACTTAAATAATAGCTATATTGATGGGTTTCCTTGTAGATGCATAGATGTTATTCTATCACAGAGAACATTGCACTTCAAGATAAATCTCGAAATGTCATTTTTAAGGATGAATGAAACACAGTTCTTCTTGACTGCGTAATTCTCACCTTAGTAAACCATATGATTTTCAGATGCAAAATGGTGAGTACAAGTCTATTTCAACTCACCAAGGCCTGGAATATGGATCTTACTGAATTCCATTTCATTTTTAATGACTACCCATTTTCCTAGACTCATTCTTCATATATTCCAAATCTCAGGTATTAATTGATGTTTGCAGCGGTTTATTCTCTCTTGGACGCATGCCCATCGGCAAATGCTGGTCTTGAAGGCTTTACTTCCCTGGGCTTCACTCCACCTGTGGCACTACCGCTGACAATGTTCTTCTATTCATTAGGCCGCCAGTACCTGACAACATTTCCACCAACCCATTAGACTTGTTATGGCTAATTCCTCAAAAGTGGACAGTCTGGTCCTTCTTCACACCTTCTATCAGGAAGCTCTCCTGAAACGTTTGAGACACCAGAGGCACAGCCTTCAGCATCACACTAACACACGAGCTGCCACAGCGTGACAAACTGACAGACAAGTGGTGGTTCCAGGACAAGGTCCGATTTTTTTTCTATCTGATAATTTTCCTGTATGCACCATGGAATATTTTGCAACATTCTGGGCCTCTTGTCTCAAGATAGGTACCTGTTTCATGTTCCCCCAACAAGTGGCAGTTGAAAATATCTCCAGACATTGTCAAAATTTCCCCTATCAATACTATCTCCTCTGTTAATAGCCATTGATTTAAATCATGGAATTCTCTCAATTACAGTATGAGTTTTGTATGATTGAACTTCAATTCTAGGAGAGATGACAGAAGACAGATATTTAAGGAGTGAAATAAAATTTCCCAAGGTTACCCAGATAGAAAGTGAAGTGAAATTGATTGCAAAACCCAATAATGTAATCACTAAACAATACTATCTTACTCAAAGGCCCAGATCGATATAAAAACAAAATGTGCACACTCATGGAAATCTTCCCAGCTTCTTTGACATACTATATTGCCATTGTGATGTTACATCTACGCTGTTCTATCCTTTCAGGTTACATGCTCAAGAAAGAGAATCTATGTGGGTCGTGGTTATCCCTGGCATAATGACAGAATTATATGGTAGCTCTTAAAAGTTTGGTCAGAGGTGGCACATTAGGGTAAACGATGACCAGGAGGGCATGTGTGTTGTCAGAAGGAATGGAGGCATAGTCCTCAATGAAGGACCAATGTAATATCATCCTGGTATAACACGTTGTTAAGTATTTTTGAAAAATAATACAATGTTCATTCAATTACATTGGAACATGTCAGAACGTCAATGTTTATAAGCTTGAGGAAAATTATTCTGATGTGGCACCTAAGTGTCAGAAATGGAATAGCTTCATATTCAATATTTTAAAGCCTCAAAATAGTGACATCTTTCAACATTATCACAAGACAAATGGGTGTAGTATTCCAGTATTTTCCTGATGGCCTTCCTATGACCAACTGAACATGCTTTAGTTCTCTAAGTGCATTGACCCTTTTATTTCCTAAGTGGGAGATATAAAATACTTCCATGACTACCTGACTTCTATGTTACTATGAATGAGAAGTAGACAACTTCTAAGAAGACGATGAACTCTCGTGCTAGGTATTTGATGGTGAATGTATTTCATCAACCATGCCATCTGTGGGAGGATCCATTGAAGGCTATATATCTTAATGTCTTCACTACACCAACACTCCTCTTTCTTTCTTCTCCTGTACATGTACATACACACACACAGAGAGAGTGTCACATTTCAGGAAGACCTATAATTTAAAAATTGTGAAAGATAATGGAGAATCTCTGTACATTCCTCCAACTATGAGGTAAAGTCTAAGTTTCCTCTATTTTAATTTGAACTGGAATTAGTGACTCTCCTAATGGAATGTGGACGAAGTGATGCTCTAGAACTTCCATGAGTAGCTGGCTTCAATCCAGGTCTTTTAGAATGCTTACTCTTGGTATGACCCATCTAGAAGCATGCAATCTATGCTCCAAGGTGTATAATCCATTCTTAGTAAAACTAAGAATAGGCACTCTGTTCAAGAACTCCCCACGGACATCCACTCAAGAGAAGATATCAACTGACCGCATCTTAGCTGAAGCAACAGATTATATATATAAATATAGATATAGATATATAAGGTATCACCACTCTGAACAAATGATACTCTGCGACTACAGGATTATCTTCCCATCTTAGCCCTTCTAGAATTCCTAATCCAGAGAAGTGTTAATAGGATCAAACTCTTATTTTATATTTTGGGGTAACTTACTACATGGATTCAAATAAATGACACAATGCAGTACCTCAAACGTGAGAATTGCCATCATCAAACCAGAAGATATTAAACATTATCTTTGGGACCAGGCAGAAGACAGAAGCCTCAGGGCTTGGAGACACCCAAAGAAGTCTTGGAGGGACATCAGAAAAGGGTCAATGGAGGCTAAGAAAACGGATATCACTCTTTTATGTCGACACACTTTACAACAGAGTTTCCTTGGTATAAAAATTAAAAAGTGTGTCTAATAAAATTTTGGACTAGTCTGGAAAATCTGGGAATAATACATAAAGTGTTATTTGGCCCAGGAAAGCCCTGCTCAATTTTTTGAATAAGAAATTCTACAGGTTGAACTGTATTCTCCCAAAATATGTCTTGAATCTTAACCATTCAGCCTCTGTATTCAGAATAGCTATTGGAATAAGGAATATTATTTACTGAAGTCAGAAGAATCTTGGGTAATAGGAAATAGGTGATAGACTACCAGAAAAATGTTCACCGATGTTTATTGACTATTCAAAGACATTCCAGTGTGTGAGTAATAGTACTTAAGCATAACATTTCAAAGTATGAGAATTTCACAAGATTTAATTGTTCTCATGTGGAACGTGTAAATAAACCAAGAGAGTCATTCAGACAGGGGTGGTGCACAGTTTACAATCAGGAAAGATATGTATCAGCATTATATCCCTTGACCATACTTATTCAGTGTGTATACTTGATAAACCAAGAAGTTAGACAATATGAACAAGAATTTGCTGTCAGGTAGAAAGAAGACTTGAAACAAACTGCAGTGTTAAGAAAATACAACCTAGCTTGCTGAAAGGCAGAAGGACTTGAGGTTCTTACTGATAAAGATGCAAAACTGAACGCATCAATGTGGATTGCAACTCAGTGTAAAGAAAGCCCAGATCCTCATAACAGTACCAATAAGCAACATCATTTTAAATGAAGAGGTGAAGAAACTGTCAACGGTCTTATTTTACTTGGATCCATAATAAATGCTCAGGGAAACATCAGTCAAGAAATCAAATAGCATATTGCACTGAGCTGCAGAAGATCTATTTAAAATGTTAAAGAGCAAAGCTGTCACTTTGAAGGATCAGGCTGGCCTGACCCAAGTCATGTTATTTTCAATGCACTCATAGTTATGCAAAAGGCAGACAATGACTAGGGAAGGCCAAGGAAGAACCAATGCCCTTGAGCTATGGCATTGGCATTAGATGCCCTGGTCTTCATTAGATAGGCCAATTTCTTGCTTTACTTGCCCAGTTTGCCAAGTCTGGAATGTCCACTCTTCCCAATGTTATCCATAGTTTGTTAGGATTCACACAGTCGAATGGCTTTCCAAAGTCAGTAAAATATCAGCAGTGATATGCCTCATGCCATATTCTCTTCTGAATCCTCCTTAGATTTCTGGCAGCCCTCTGTCAAGCTACTGCTACAACATTTAAAATTATTTTCAGCAAACTTTTATTTGCATGCAATACTAATTATATTGTTGCATAATGTCTACATTCTGCCAGGTCAACTTTCTTTGGAATAGGCACAAATATGGATGTTTTCTAGTCAGGTGATAATATGCAGCTCTCTTCCAAGTCTCCGGGCAGAGATGAGTGAGCGCTTCCTGTGTCACATCAAGTTGTCGAGTTTTCCACTGGTTTTACCTCAGTTCCTAGAGCCTTCTCTGTAACTCATGCCTTCATTGCAGCTTGAAGTTCTTTCACTGTCAACAGTTGAAATGATCGCACAAAGACCAATTTTTTTTTAGGGCAGTAAATCTGTATTCCTCCCATCTTCTTTTTTAAATCATTTTATTTTATCGTTGTCCTCATCATTCTCAAAATATTTGCTCTCCACTTAAACCCTTGCTATCAGCTCCTCATTTCTCCCCTCCCTCCCCACTCCCCCCTCACTCATGAACCCATGATAATTTATAAATTATTATTTTGTCATGTTTTACACTGTCTGGTGTCTCCTTTCACCCACTTTTCTGTTGTCTGTCCCCCAGGGAGGAGATTATATGTAGAGCCTTATAATCGCAACCCCCTTTTTCCCCCACCTTCCCTCCACTCTCCGGTTTTGCCACTCTCACCACTGATCCTGATGGGATCATCCGCCCTGGATTCCCTGTGTTCCTATCTATACCAGTGTACATGCTCTGGTCTAGCCAGATTTGTAAGGCAGAATTGGGATCATGATAGTGGGTGAGGGGGGAGAGGAAGCATTTAGGAACTAGAGGAAAGTTTTATGTTTCATCGTTGCTACACTGCACCCTGACTGGCTCATCTCCTCCCCGCAACCCTTCTGTAAGTGGGTGTCCCGTTACCTACAGATGAGCTTTGGGTCTCCACTCTGCACTCCCCCTTATTTACAATATGATTTTTTGTTCTTTGATGCCTAATTCCTGATACCTTGGACACCTCGTGATCACACAGGCTGGTATGCTTTGTCCATGTGAGCTTTGTTGCTTCTGAGCTAGATGGCTGCTTGTTTACCTTCAAGCCTTTAAGATCCCCGACACTACATCTTTTGACAGCCAGGCACCATCAACTTTCTTCCCCACATTTGCGTAAGGAATGTTCTAAGAGCTGTAAGAGCCCTCGTGATCACACAGGCTGGTATGCTTCTTCCATGTGAGCTTTGTTGCTTCTGAGCTAGATGGCTGCTTGTTTACCTTCAAGCCTTTAAGATCCCCGACACTATATCTTTTGATAGCCGGGAACCATCAGCTTTCTTCACCACATTTGTTTATGCACATATTTGTCTTCAATATCAGGAAGGTGGGCACACAATGATATGATTTTTTTCCCTCCCTTCTTCCTTTAGTATTTGTATCATTTTCTTTTAAGGAGCTCTGGTGGCATAGTGGTTATGATTTGGGTTGCTCACTGTAATGTCCCAAGTTTTAAACCACCAACTGCTCTGGAGAAGAAAGACGGCATTCTACTCCTGTCAAAAGAGTAGGGGGAGACCTACCTTTTTCTACAGTTTCATTTTAGGTTGGCATCAAATCGATGGCAATAATTTTGTTTTGTTATAGTTCAATATTTTATTCACAGAATAAATTCAATATACAAATTCTAGACATGGATTTTTTTCTGCAGTTCTTTCAGTTTGGGATAGTCTGAGTTTGCTCTTCATTTCTGGACTTCTAACTCCAGGCCTTTACGTGTGTCATTACAATACTTTATCTTCTTGAACTGCCATTTGCAATTTTTTTTCATTTCAAGTGTTTGTTCAGTTATTTTACTTTATAACTTCTTCCATTCACTTTAGTTACTCTCCATGAAAAAACAAACTTCAGAGCCCCTTCTGATACCCCTTTGGCCTATTCTTTATTGCGGTATACTCAAGGTTGCATTTTGGCTGTTGCAGATTTAATTTAATCTTCTGCAGCAGCATCCTGAACTTACATCTGACCAATTGATGGTCTTTCATAATCAGCCCTGACCTTGTTTTGACTGATGATTTTGAGCTTTTTTTCTGCTCTCTTTCCAGAGATGACGTGAATTTGATCCCCATGCACTCTATCTGATGAGAAAATAATCTGAGAAGCTAAATTTGATGAAGAAGAATAAAGTCTCAGGATTTAGGAAGGCTTATTTATAACCAATAAAATGCAGATGACAATTCCTTGCCTCCTGAGCATGAAGAAGACTTGGAGCAGTTGCTGATGAAGATCAAATACTGTAGACTCCACTGTGGATTGCAACTCATTGTAAAGAAAGCAAAAATCGTCACAAGGGAACCAAGAGCAAAAATAATAGTACACAGAGAAACTAACAGAGTTTCCAAGGTTTCATTTTACTTAACTTCACAGTCAATGTTCATTGAAGCAGCAGTGAAGAAACCAACAGACGTGTTGCATTAACACAATTAGTTGCCAAGATTTTGATAAAGTATTAAATGGCAAAGATATCACTTTAAAGACTAAGGTACACCTGATCCAAGTCATGGTATTTTCAAGCACCTCATAGGCATGCAAAAGCTGGACAGTGCATTAGGAAGACTGGAAAATTATCGGTGCATTTTAGTTAGAGTGTTAGTGATGTGTATTGAAAGTAACATGGACTGCCAGAAGAAAAAACACACATCTATTTCAAAAGACGTACAGTTAGAATGCTCTCTAAGAGTGAGAATGGGCTTGATCTCATCCTCCATTTCATTACCATTATCTTTCATTTGGGGCTATGTTCTACTCTTACACGTGGTAAAGTATAGGGTCAGTGAAAAAGAGGAAAGCCCTTGATAAAAGGGGTTGATGTCGTGGCCACAACAAGGAGTTCCAGCTTAACAACAGTTGTGAAGATGGTACAGGACCCGGCAGTGGCTGGTTCTGTGGTAAGAAGTCACTGTGATTTGCAACCAATGCTGTAGCACCTAATGACAGCAACGGCCAGAAAAAGAAACAAATCGGCCTTGGAAGAATGGCAGCCAGGACGTCCTCGCGAAGTGAGGATGGCAAGGCTCTGTCTCCAGCCTAGTCCCTGCAGAAGGATATCATTATTGGTAAAGTCAAAGATTGTAAAGATGCGCAAGATTGGGCAATGCGGTATATAGGGTCTTGGTGGTATAGTGGCTGAGTTGGGCTGCTATCACATGGTCAGCAGTTCAAAACCACTAGCAGCTCTTCAGGAAAAAAACTGGGCTTTCTACTCCCATAAAGTTCTAGTCTCAGAAACCCACAGGGGTTCACTATGAGTCAGCATTGACTTGATGGCAGTGAGCTATTTGTAGGAAGCCACGGGTTGGCATTTAACACAAACTTGTAGATATAATTATGTTTAAGGAAAGGGCCTTCTTTCTTATGTTAATGAGACCCTAACTATATTGGGGCTGCCTTAAATTTAGTCATTTTTTAGTTTTATGAAGCAGCCAAGACAAAGAGATGGACAGAGATCAAGAAATGCTGGAGCCATGTAAACTGAACGATATAAGGATCATTCCTTAGAGCCCACATAGAGAGATACTTTCCCCAAAGCTACTTATGGCTTCAAACTTCAAGCCTCCTGTACTGTGAGAAAGTAAATGTATGTTCTCTAAAGTCATGCATTTATGGTATTTATGTTACAATAGCACTATAATGTTAAGATATGGGTAAAATAAAATGATGTTTATATCACTAAATTTGGGATAGAAAAATGAATGAGAGAGGGTAGGGAAGGAGAAAAGGAAACGCAATAAATCAAAGACAATTATAAATCCTTGACAAGCTTTCCATGATAGCTAAAGTCTACTATTTCTACCCTGAATCTGAATTCATGTGAGATAGCAGATAGATACGTAGCATTGAACAAGGGAAGAGAGAGATGGGGAGGAGAAAAATAAGAAAAGATCATTTTAAGCAGGGAAAGTTCTGGAGTGAGAATAGAATATGCGATGTGAATTTACTCTTTGGGTTTGTGTACATCGTGATGCCGGACCATTTCACCTCTTGAAGGTGACTTACAGGCTTTAAGATTAAGTCTACAATCAGCAGATGGTCTTTAACTTGACCAACTGCTATGCAAAATGGTTTTTTTTCCCAAGGAAACAGCAATCTGTCCAAATTTTGGAGGGAAATCTACAGTACAATATATACTAAAAAATGACATTCTTATTTCAAATGTGGTATCTCCCTAAGGGAGTCTCAAGGGTAACTCTTTTGCCGTAAGCATTGACTTCAGAACCAAATATTTGTCTAAAATATTACTTCATTATATCTTTTCAAAAAGAGGATTCACACAGTGCAGAACATTGCTAACCCCAAAGTTTTAGTATTGAGTGATAGAAAATATCTAATACTATGCATTTGTTTAAATATAATCCCCCAAAGTGATATATTCAAAACTCTGTAGAAAGCAAAACTATGTAAAATTCAAAACTTGAGAAAATATAAAGTGGAATAAAAGGAACAAATTATTGAGAAATATTCAAATAAATGCTTTATAGTAATTAGGCTATCTGTAGCAAGAAAGGAAAGGGAAATATAACCTTTTGAATATCTCTCTTTGAAACAAACTTCTCTATGAGATAGAAATTCTCGTTAATATATTACCTATGTAATTCCCATTTGGGTTATTATGATATGCTATCTGAGCATCATCTCTAAGATCCATACCTTACACAGGACAGGTGTTTATTAATATGTTTTACACAAAGCTTTTATCAGTGAATGAGGACATGATCCCAAAGTTCAATTTAATCCAAGCAATATAAAAGACCAATAGCATACGCCAAAGACCTACTTTTATTTTCCCCCTTTTAATAGACTGAACTTTTCAAAGACAACAAATCAAAATAAAAATTGCTTTTCTTCTCATAGCTCTGTATCTAATACCATACATAACTGACACAGATATGCCATATTGGAGGGTTGTTGGTTTGAGAGCACATCTGACTTATTATGTAACCAAATAAAATTAATTTTTCTTCAAGGTTGTTGGACTACTGTATCTTTAGAGTCAATAGAAGGACAATAGGATTATTGTCTTGTATTAGAATAAAAATATTTAAAAAGAGAAGATAGTATATACAATTCTGGGACACAAATGCTAATATTACTATGGGAGTGATCTGAATCCTCTTCTGTTTTATTTTTCATAATGTGTTATAGAATGAAAAGTTTATAGTCTACATCTCGAATACCACTAAACTGGGCCTCACTTATTAAGATATTGAAGAAGAACTAGAGGTCCATATGGATTTGACTTTAAAATATCTCAGTGGGTTTGAAGGAAATCAAGACCACCAGTCATATTAAAAATGGACATCATTAGCAGCAACTGCAGTATTAAACCTGAGATGGGGTATGGAGAAGGAAATAATTTCATTGTACAAGTTTGGTGGAAATTTTCAAAGAGAATTCTGCAAGGTGGTTTAATGCTTAGGCAGCTGACTTGTATTATTATCTCAAGGGCCAAATCTGACTAAAACTCTCCCTAGTCTCCACTACCCATTGTGCTAAAAGGGAATGGAGCATCTAGGCAAAGAGATTTAATGTCTGTACCATTTGCAAAAAAACCCTCTGTGGAGCATCCGGGTAAATAGCACTTACCTCCACAGCGAGGAGCAATTTGTGCCTGTTGAGTGGGAAAAAAGGGCTGATTTCATCTCTCTTACAGCTTTATGAGCACTCTGGGTTCCAAAGAGGGAAAGATTCAACTGGAAAAAGTATTTAGGGACTAATATTGTAGAAAAACAGGTGTATCCCCTTCAAAATAACTAGTTAGTATTTTATGAGAGTGCACACAGACCAGAGGACAAGAGTAAATGAAAGATGCAGGCAGACTGCATGCACTTCCTCATTATAGGGAGCCCATAACCTAGGAAAGAAGAGATAATAATAGAATATTCCAGTTGGAAGACTCCTAAGAGATCATCTTGTCTGGTGATCTTCATATTCCCCTCCGGTAAGAACTAGAAGTGCCGTGGGAAATGCTGATAGCGACTGCCATGGCAGAGGATGGAAGACCAGCTCAGCAAAAAAACCAAACCAAAACAAACTGTTGACCACCCACTCTAGCAATAATAGATGCTCTATTTCCATATAGTGTGTGTGTATTGGATGTTTAAATAAAATCTCCTTTCAAAAAAGAGGTTCACTCTTAATAAAATATGAAAGCCTGTTGAGAAAAATGATCAGTCCTTTGTGATGGTCATCTCTTGTTTGCTTGCCCAGCATCTATTTCTCCCTCTCTTCATCCCTGATTTGCCTGAAGTTACCACAATTCCTTCCTTGTCTGTGATTCAGGAGAAATCAATCATAGCTTCGGCTGCAAGAGTAAAACTAAATGGTAAATTATTTGATTTGCTCTCCCTCATGACAGTAACTGATGAGGGGGAGAATTTGTGACCCAAGACAGAGCAAAAAGAGCCAAAGAGACTCAATTGAGCATTTTTACAAGAGCTCTCAAGTATCCACGAGGATTACTGAGAGGCTATGTCAGAAAACACTGTCGCGAGAGCGATGTCCAACAGAGAAGAAAGCGTTCCTCTATTCTTTGTCGTCTACAACCAGCACTATCCGTGGGAGTGGGAGTCATGTCATGAATAAATCAAACTTTGTTTCTAAGTTTTTTAAATCTCCTATATAATACAGAGAATTCTGCTCCATACCCCTTGTTGATTTTAAAGCTAAAGCCCTAGTTAACCTACTGTCATCATGGAGATTCCAACTCATGGTGACGTGAGGACAGATTGAAACCTGAGACTGTGCGTACTTACAGAAGCAAACTATTTCATCTTCTCCATATTAATGGATGGATTCAACTTTCAACTAGCAGTTCAATGCTCAACCCACTGTGCCACCAGAGATCTGATGGGGTCCTCATTAGGTAAAGTAATTTGACCAATGTCACATAAATAGTAACTATACTTAATTAGACCCCAAGATTTCTGATTCTTAGTCTGTGCTACTTCACCACAATCCACTTCAAGGTACAGTATCTACCTTCACTGGTAATGAAGGGGGCTCTAACCAAAGTGGTAAAACTGAAAACTGGGATGAATATTAAAATCACATGTTACTTTAAATTCATGGGAGGAACACAGAATCTAAAGGAAACATATAGTGAATATATATCTCCATTGCATTTGTGAATTTAGATGTTCAGAAACCACAGCTGAGATATTTGATTTTACTCCAAAAGGAGTCATGACCACCAAAGATTGTGGTTCAAACACCCGTAAAATAGAAAGACCTATCTGAATCAGCAGCAATTTGAGAACACATGTCATTTGGAAAGTGTGCTTTTGCTGAGTCTGAATCATGGACTCCTTAGCCTTCTCCCTCAAAGGAATGGAAAAGCAGTAGCAGTAATTGACCATGTCAGAGTTAAATAAATTACTTCATGGGAATTGTATGCACTTAGGAACCTACATTGCACATCTCAGGGAAAATAAAAAACCTTTTCTCTCACTCTCTTTGACATTTATATTTTTTGGTCAGAAAATGTTATAAATTTATATGCTAATATAATGCAGTTAATTTTGTTCTTCAATTAATGTGCTGCATGACCTTGGGCAAGACACTTCATCTCCTTAAGCCTATTTTCTGGAGCATTTTGGCTAGGCAAAGAAAATCATATATATAATCCATTTCAGCTCTAGTAATCTCCAACATTATGGATTTAAAGCACATTAATAAATTACACAGATTGAAAGTGGTGAAGCCTTGCTTTCAATATCTTGGTAGAAATGGAAAAACAGGTGCAGAAACCCCTGGCAGAAAGAACTTCTTTATACAAGTAGATGGTTGCATTAGTAGGTCGAGATGCACAGAGAGGGGTGGAGCTAGTGGGTAGGCCTTGGACTGCTAACGAGTTGCTCCATGGGAGAAAGATGAAGCTATTTGCTCCCACAAGTTGTACAGCCCCAGACAGCCTCATTCCTATGAGGCAGGATTGGCTTGATGGCAGTGGATCTGGATGGATGTGTAGGTGGGTTGGTAGGTGGGTTGGTAGGGAAAACGGAAGAATAGGTGGACGGACGGATAAGTAGGTAGGTAACCAAACCAACCACTGCTCGCAAGTCTATTCTGACTCATAGTGACCCGATAACCAAGGCAGCACTGGCCCCGTGTGTTTCTGAGCTTGAACTCTTTACAGGAATAGGAATCCTTATCTTCCCCTGGAGCATCTGGGGGTTTTGAACTGCTGTCCTTTGCCATTAGCTGCCCAAGGAGTAATCACTATGCCACGAGACTGCCAGCCACCAGGACTACCAGGTTGGCAGGTAGGCAAAAATTTTTCAAGGTAGGCTAACAGATTATACTGAAAAAATAAAAATCGATCCTTAGAATTATTAAAGGAATAAAAGCAAAACTTGGATTATTAAAAAATATTTCTATAAAAATATACTGATCTAAAGAAAGTATGTTTATGCAAATTCAGAGCCCATGCCCATTCCAGATCTATACTAGATGCAAAATTCCCAACTATTGTAGGCAACCCTTTAAAATACAACTTTTAGATAAAAATGTGTAATTATTTATTATTATTATTACTATTATTTTTAAAAATAATTTTATTGGGGGCTCTTGCAGATCTCATAACATTCCATACATCAATTGTATCAAGCATATTTGTACATATGTTGCCATCATTTTCTAAACCTTTACTGTCTATTTGAGCCCTTGGGACTGTAACTCTTCTTTTGTTTGGACTTGAATCGTATCTTTTCTTTTTAAAAAAAATCATTTTATTGGGGATTCATACAACTCTTATCACAATCCATACATCCATCCATTGTGTCAAGCACGCTTGTACATTTGTTGCCATCATCATTCTCAAAACAT
>NW_022103922.1:25445478-25516811 GCF_000313985.2 Echinops telfairi
AGGGTGTGAGGGTGTGTGTGTGTGTGTGTGTTTTAGAATGGCCATGTTTTCTAACCAATTGAATTGTTGAAGAATTATTATTTACATATGTAGACATGGATGATGAGGCTCCTTCTCCTTTGCTGCACTATATGCAATTCTTATGAAATGCTTGTCATGACAAATGGTACTGCAGTCCCTGTTGGCCCCTGTACTGCTTTCCTTGTTTAACATAGATGCTCAGCCTTTCTGGAAAGGGATTTGAGTTCTTATCTTGCGCCAAACACTGCAAGGAATATTCACATTTGTGATTCTATTTCAACCTCTGTATCTTGGAGCTAGTAACACTACAGTGTTCACATGAAGCCAGCAAGCCTGCTGATGACCTCTCCCTTCTCACCTCTCTATGGGAGTCAACTACACCCTTAGTTCCTAATATTTCCACAGCCTTCTTACTTAATACATTATTACGTTTATTTTACTTTTTCTCTGTGATTACAAATACTAAAAATATCAATTCATAATAAGTGAGGCAATCATGATGATATAAAAATATTTCAACTATTTAAACCCTCAAGCCTAGAGCTAATTACAGACAGAAATACATGATACACAAAATTAGTTTTTTGGCCCCCTTCATGCACTACTTAGAGCACTTTTATGCATTACCTCAAGATTCAAGTGCTTCGTTAGATGGTATACTCTTTCCCAACCCTCTCCTAGTCCCCTTTCCTCTTCTCTATACCCAATCAAACTATCCGTCCACTGGCTCACTCTCCCAGGGGAATTTAGGTACATAGAAAAGCAGAGTTGGAAATGAAATCTTAATCAAAACTGTGCTTTATTTCTGATAAATACTACCCATGCGTTCTACCAGGACGTACATATTTTTAACTCAAGCAGGAACCACTGGAGAGAAATTCATTTATTTTTCAAGCTGGTGGAAATTATGTCTGTGAGTGGATGTCTTCGAAGTCAACCATGTTGTAGGAACATAGCCAGCTGTTGTTTTAAAGATAGTTTTGACTATGTACAATTGGATAGAACCCTTAAAATCACTGTGGAAAAATTAACCATGCAAAGCATTAATAGTCCATGGGGGAAAAGGACAATTGTTCAGTGACCTTTACAAATTTTTGCTAAAGTATTAAACATGCTTGTTGTAGTTGTAAATATACAGGTAGTCCCCAGGTTACAAAACTCTGATTTATTTCCAATGGCCTTTGAAAGGTATGCACATTTGCCTTCCCTTTGAAGTGGGATGTAACCTCTCCTTGCAACAATTTCTCCATCACAATCACCTTCACTTGACGCACATGTAGCTTTTAAATCATTGAAAAGACTTAGAGGTTTGTTTGTTTGCACTTGTTCTCGGGTATCTTCAAGTTAGTTCTGAAACATAGCAACTCTCTGTACAGAGGAATGAAATAGTGCCTGGTCCTGCATCACCTCACAATTGTTATTCTACTTGAACCCATTGTTGCAGCCACTGTGTCAGTGCATCTCATCCAGTGCCCTCTTCCATTTCACTGCTCGTCCACTTAACCAAACATGGTATCTTTTTCCAGGGACTGGTATGTCCTGATAACATGTACAAAGTATGTGTGACGAAGTCTTGCCTACTACACTTCCAAGGAGCATGATGGTTGTAAATCTTCCAAGACCGATCTGTCTGTTCTTTGGGCAGTTGATGACACTTGGAATATTCTGCTCCAGCAGCACAATTCAAATACATTTGATTCTTTTTCAATCTTCTTTATTCAATGTCAAACTTTGACGTGTTTATGAGGAAATTGAAAATACCATGACTTGGGCCATGTGCCATTAAAATCTCAAAGTGGTACCCTTGGCCTTCAATACTTTAACGGAGCCATGTGCATATTCGTTCAGTGCAGTTCATTCTTTGATTTATTGACCATTTCTTCCACCAGAATACATTGTGGATCCAAGAAGGATGCAATCCTTAGCAACTTCAATCTTTAGTTTCACATAAGCACAATGATGTACTCTGGAATTCCCATTCTACAAGGCTACCCATCGTTTGTTATGATCCACACAGCTGAATGGCTTTGCATAGTTAATAAAATACAACAAACATCTTTCTGGTATTCTTTGCTTTGAACTAAGGTCCATGATGTATTGCACAAATCCCTTGTTCCATACAGTCTTCTGACTCCAGCCTGAACTTCTGACAACTACCTGTTGATGTACTGCTGCAGCCTTTGTTGAATGATCTTCAGTAAAACGTTAGTTGTATGTAATATTAATTATATTTTTCAATAACTTTTGCATTCTGTTGCATTACTTTTATTTGAAATAGGTTCAAATGTAAATCTCCTTTTGTCAGTTGGCCAGGTAACTGTCGTCCAGATTTCTTGGCATAGGACAGTGAGTGCATCCAGTGTTTCATCAGCTTGTTGAAATATTTTCATTGGTATTCTAGCAATCCCTGTTGCCTTGTTTTTGGCTAATGGCTTCAGTGCAGCTTAGATTTCTTTCTTCGGGACCACTGTTTTTCGGTCAGATACTCCCTTTGAAATGGCTGAATGTTGAACGATTTGCTTGGTATAATGACTTTGTGTATTTCTTCCATCTTCTTTTGATGTTTCCTGCATTGTTCAACATTTGCCCATAGAATCGTTCGATATTACAGCTCAAAACTTGAATTTTTCTTCAGTATTTTTCCGGTAAGATAAACTGCACATTCTATTGTAATACTTTGTTTTTTAAGCTGCCCTTTGAAATTTTCTGTTATTTCACTTCATTTCTTCCATCTGTCTTAGCAGTTCTGTGAGCAAGGGCAAGTTGCAGTCTCTACGGACATCCCCTTTAGCCGCTTCTCTTGTCTTTTAAATAATCTTTACCTTTCTTTATGTGTGATGTTCTTGATATCATCCTACAACTCGTCAATTTTCCTGTCATTAGTATTAAATAACTATTTTATTCTTGAGATGGTCTCAAAATTCATGTGAGACATACTCAAAGTCCAATTTTAGCTATCATGGCTTGTTTTAGGTTCCTTGAACTGTGATCTGAATTTCCCTATTCGCGGTTGATAGTCCATTCCACAGTCACTCCGTGGCCTCATTGTGGCTGCTGACATTGAGTTCTTCTGCGGTCTCTTCATACAGTCCATTTGATTTCTGTGTATTCCACCTGGTGAAGTCCACATAGATAGACCCCATTTAGGTTGTTGACAAAAGGTGTTTTCAATGAAGAAGTCATTGGTTTAGCAAACTCTATCCTGTGATTTCCAGCTTTGTTTCTACCACTGGACCATAGTTTCCTTTCTTCTTGGTTTCCAACTCCTGTAGAAGTTGGTAGCATAGTTCAACTTTTTCATTTCAGCCTTAGTGGTTGGTGTATACATTTGGATAATAGTTGTGTGAACAGAATATCCTTGCGTGTGTAGAGATATTATCCTATCACAGACAGCATTGTATTTCAAGGTAGTTCTGGATATGTTCTTTTTGACGGTGAATGTAATATCCCTCAGAAGTCTGTCATTCCCAGCAGAGTGAACCATATAGTTATCTGATTAAAAATAGCCAGTACAACCCTCCATTTCAGCGCATGTAGGCACAGGACATAGATCTCTGTACATCACATCGCATCACTGATGGCATCCAATCATCCTAGAGCTATACTTCATACATTCTAATTTCAATGATTAATCGTTTTTGGAATGGTTTCATCCCATTTTAAGCTAAGTAAAACTAAAAATAGTCATATGCACCTGTACCAACTTCACCTATAAATTTTTAAAGAAACAATTAGGGATAGATCTCATTGGTATTCCTAGGGATTATCTGTGTAAGTAAATGAAAGGGGAAAAAATGAAACCCAAGCTTATTTAATGCATTATAATTTTCAACATTAGACATCCTGGGAATTAAGTCATCTTATTTCTTTGTGAAAAGCAGATGTCAAGGATAATTTTAATAATTCTTCACTTCATCCTCTTATTATATATGTATTCATATATATAATATTTCTTACTATATTGAGTGGTGCATTTTTTCCATGTCTTGTATTATCTCATAATTCAAAGTTTGGATTAGCACCCAGTATTTTATTATTTGTACTTTTAATGCTTCCATGAGAGTTCCTTATATATGAACTTTCCATGTGGGTCATCTTCTTGTATTACATCAAACAATGTTCCACTAATATTCATATGGTTTTAGTCGTCAATCCTTTCTCAGAAATTGATGACCAGGTCCTTCCAAGTAAATTCTGCTAAAACCTGCCCACCAGGTCCGGCCTTAATGATCTTTTAAATACCAGTGGCAGAGCCTGCAAGATCACACCAAGACACAAGCTACCACAGTCTTGCAAATTGACAGCTTCATAGAGGAAACGAAGCCTAGAGACCGTAAACTGACTCCGGTTAGGCACCAATGCCGATGATACTAAACTTCTAGCCAAGGTACTTCCTACAATCAGAAAGGACCACAAACCAGGGAGAAGAGTCACCGAAGAAATTATTTCTTCTTCTTTTTTTTAAAAAATAAACAACAAACTTCTATCTAATTAGATTATACTAAAATACCCCTAAAGTTATATGTAAGCCCTGTTTCTAATATAACAATAACAGCAACAAAAATGAAAAGAGTTGCAAGCTTACCAATAACTTCCAAAATAAAATCTAGAGACAAAACGCAAAAACACCAATACATACCAACCCCAAACCTACTGACATTAATGATAAGGTTCCATGGCTGTAAATCTTTGGGGGATCACACAGCCTTGTTTTTCTCCAGTAAAGCCGCTGGCAAGTTGCAACTTCAGATGCTGTAGTTAGCAGTCTAATGCTCCCTGATAATGCCCCCAGGCCTAAGAAACTCTAATATTACTAGGTATATCATCCCAACGATTAATTTTCAATGCAAGTTAAACCAAACCAAATTAGTGCAATATCTGTGTTTCCTACAAAATTTATTGTTCTTAATTTTCTCCTAATCAATATAATATAAAATTATTACTAAGAGCAAGCTCATCTAAAACTACCTGCTCCTTCCAACAGCAAAGAACAGCATCTTTCATGACCGTTGTACTGAAGAACTATAGTATGGAAAACCTATCATCAGCTTCATTGCACATGAGAACAGAAATTTAGAGAAAGTTAAATTCATAATGGTTGGCAGAATTATTATTCAGACTTTGTAGTCTACACAATTCTAATGCCTATTATCTTTAAAAGTTATTATGATCCTCTCATAGCACAGATGAAGACAAAACAATCTATATTGAGATCGAATTTATCACTTTTCCAATAGAGAAACATTTCATTCTGAATGACTTCGGTACAACTCTTTCAATGTGCAGTGAAAGAGTTAGGTATGGAGCAAGAGAAGAGAAAGATCATTAAAGAAAAAAAAGATATGCATATATACAGGCTTCCTGAAACTGATCATTTTTGCCATATGATATCATTTGAGTAGATATTAAATGAGCCCCATTTCTTACCAGGTCAGTGGCTACTTAATTCTCAGGTAGGCTTGGTTCTGCAACATATCCAGAACTTGAAAACACTCAAGGTCCAGCAGTACACCTGCTCTGCCATTGCTTCTCCAAACATCCCAGGTGCACAGTGTTTCCTCCAGAGATTTGTTGGTTGCAGAATAAAGAAATCAACTCATGGTCCCCCGAGGGAATTGCTTACTGAAAGGGGAAAATGAAATCTCTAGAAAATTAAGTATCGAAATCCTTCCTGTTTGGGAAGAAGAACTGACTCTGTAAAAAGGTTTCACGTAGTGGAATGTACAGCTTCCACAAATCTTTGGAGAAACCAAATGGGAATTGTCAGAATGGTACTAGAGCGTGAAGAATTAAATAGAAAAATTTGGAAGAACAAAGGTGAGGCAGTGAGCAAGGAGGAGAATTTTTAGGAACTGAAACAAAGCATTATTTCATCCTGATTGTTTACATTTCCTCTTAGGGCTGGTAAATCTCCAGACATTGGTGGGCTGAAGTTTGCAGGCGGTGTGGGGGAGCTGGGGTGCGGAAGGGAGAGACAATTGGGAACTCTCTGTTAAAATGAACAGAGTGAAGGAAAAACGTCTTTATAAAAACGACCTTGAATTACCACTTCAAAATATTCTCAATTTAATCATGCTAAATTCCTTTATATAATTCTTAAATTGTGATAAATATAGGGAACTGTTTCTTTACCCTTTGTTAGGGATAATAAATAGCTTATTTCTTTAAAACTTCAGAGTTTAAAGGGTTCATATGAAAGACACTCCAATAAAATTATCATTCTTGGTACAAGTGTTTGATATAACCCAGCCAGAGAAAATAATATTTACTTTTCCCATTATTTAATATTAATCAGATGCTACATTAAAATTGTAAAAGCTGGTACATCATATTTTCAGTTGATAAAATGATAAAGGAACTTCTTATCTTCTTTTCATTAGGAAACATTATTTAAATAAACACATTGAAATTTCAAGGGAAAAAAAGTATTACAAATTGGCAGAATGATATCAACTTTCATCATTTCCTTTTGCTGTTGGGCAACTTTAGATGTTGCTGTTGGTGTTGTTATGTGCCATCAAATCAGTTCTGACCCACAGTGACCCTGTGCAGAGCAGAACAAAGCCTTGCCTGGTCCTGGGCCATCCTCACAATTGCTCCTCTGCCTGAGCTCACTGATTCAGCCCTTGTGTCAAATCAACTCATTGAGGGCCTTCCTCTTTCTCCCTGCCCTTCCGCTTGTCAATCATGATGTACTTCTCCGGGGACTGGGGTCTCGATGTCCCAAGTAAGTAAGGTGAAGTCTAGCCATCCTTGCCTCTAAGGAGCACTCTGGCCTTACTTCTTCCAACACGGATCTGGTTGTCCTTTCAGCAGCCCATGGTACTTTCAATATTCTTCTCCAGCACCACCTTTTAAATGCATCAATTCTTTTATGGTCTTCCTTATTCAATGCCCAACATTTTTAGAGACATATTCAGGATATTCTAGGTAAATTCTATGATAATAACCTTCTGTGTTAGTCTGGGTAGACTAGAGAAACAAACCCATGGACACACATATGTGTATAAGAAAGAGATTTATATATGAGAGCAATTGAACATTGAGAAAACATCCCAGGCCAGTCCAGATCAAGTCCATAAATCCAATTATTAGCCCACATGTCTGATACCAATCTATAAAGTACTCTTCAAACTCATGAAACACATGCAATGACACTGAATGCAGATCACAGGCCAGTGGGTAGAAAGTCTTTGGATCCAGTGTCATTGGAAACATCTCAGCACTGGCAGGGGTCTCTCTGTGGCTTCTCCGACTTCTGAGGTCTGGTTGCATCCATGCATACTTGTCTCCTGCAATGTCTCCCAGGAAATAGCAGAAAGGGAGCGGTATCTTCCGTCTCCAAGGAGGAAGTACCAGATTTCCCAGAATTCTCAGGAGAAGGCCATGCCCACACAGAAGTCTCATTGGTTATTTCCAGATTGACAACTAGACTCCACCTCCACACTCTGAATCCTCAAATTGACAAATAATTATATATCTAACGCACCTTCAAATATCAATGATTACTCAGAAATAATTATTTCTTCTTTTCTTTATATGTCTTAGGGCTCTCCAGATAAACATTACCAATTAGGAAGAGAGCAAGAGAGAGATCAACTGATTTTAAGGATACGTGTATTTTGTTTCGTTTCGGTGCTCACAAGGGGCTTTTCTGTGGCTTATTAAACAATCACCATTTGAAAATCTCAGAATTCCATAATTAAAGTAAACCTCCATTACCACTTAAGTGCTCAAGCTACTGAAAAATGAAAAAAAATCATCTGTTTATTAATCCACTTGTCAAGAATGATCTTTAAAGCACCTAGGTAAAGGCAGGGCTACTTTTGTTCCTTTGACATATCACAGAACAAAATCTATGATACAAAATAATTATAAGTACTTTAGAAAGAGGCCCATTCTATGGAAATAAGCAAACTGAATAATGCGCATGGGAGTACTGGGTTGAGATGATGCATTTTTAGAACTGAAGAAAGAGAGGCAATTAGCCAAGTAGCTAACTACACGCTATGACTGTAAAGATAAGCACGGAGTGTGATGTCGTTGGCACAGTGAGTGAGGAGGCAGCAGGAAGAGAAGCAACAACTGGGTTTAGATTATATAAGCCCCTGGAAGAACGTTGGCTACAAATCTCAATGAGAGGAGTAGCCACCAGAGAATTTTGAAAGAAATAGTAGCAACATTCTCTGATTTAATTTCTAAAAATAATTTTTACTTGTATAATAAAAACAGAGCATTAAGAGATGAAGAGGCGTAGGAATTGTTAAAAGGCAGTTTCAATAACCCAGGCACGAAGTGACGATAAGTAAACCAAGTGAAATGAGTGATACCCTCATTGAGGAAGCACAGGCAAGAAAGCGGCCTGAAGGATGGGGGAGTGGTGTGAAAGGAGCACAGGAACCAAAGGTGACTCTGAGTGTCCTTACCTAGAGGTGGAGGATGAAGTTGCCTTTCATTAAGATGCTAAAGGTTGTAGGCGGTAAAAGGAGTATCAATCTTTTAGATGTGGTCATCTTGAGTCTGAATTCGCTATCCGAGTAAATAATGCAAATAGGCAAACGCTTAGATAAGCCTGGACTTCAAGAGAGAGGAATGGCAGCACATATAAATACGGAATTCATAACTCAGAATCCGAGGCCACTTGAAGCATAACAAGGTCGCCTGATGGATGGTATCAGTTCATGTTTTCACTAGAACATCTGTTTTATATGATGTCTTTTCACATAACATTTGTTTGAAGAAACAACTCTTAAAAATGTCTAAAGGCCACTGATGGGAAGTGTTCTTCTGTGCCATATTAATAAACAGTCCAAGTCCTGCAGAGGACCGCAAATGCTAAGAAATTCACTACCTCATTACATGCTTGGCTAGCTCCAACTTTTTGAAATTTCATCTTAGAATAAGCCAACATTTGACTTCCTAGAACTTTGATCAATTGGTTGACACTCTTTCCTTGGGCTATTTAATTGCTGGTAGAGATTTCAGTTGCTTCCCTCAAGGCAGAAGACTTAATGTTTTGTAACCACTATTGATCTTTGGCCTGCTTTGGCTTATAGCTGGACAAGTAGGTAATTTATTTCTCTTTGAGGTTCTCTGATACTATTTCTGGACCACATTTTCTGTTTTACTATTTAAAGTTTTTAATTCTTCATATGAAGAAATCTGAGCACATGATTTGTGTGTGCATGTGTCTACAAGCTACATTTTTTTAACATAGATACCAATTAGCTGTTAATTATTAAGCTGTGGGTAAGAGGGCACAGATACATATTTATAGCTCAAATGAATGCTTGGGGTAATTTACATTAAATATTATGAAAATCTGTATAACAGTAATATTAGGAAATTAACTAATGAAACAAGCTGCCAAGAAAGGTTGCATAATGACTGTCACTAGAGATATTCAAAGCAGAAATAGCCACCAGTTGGAAAATGAGGGCCTAGAGCTAATTATATCTTCTGGTCATCATTTGTGGATATATATCTAGACTACCCTCTTCAGGTTAGTTTAAGTTTTAGTTATTCTAAAATACTTAATTCCAATATATTTATATAAGCAAATGACTGAACCATGTCACCAATCATACTGGGAAAAAAAAGTTATAAAATGCTAAACATGTTCTAGCTTAGACTCAATTCTTGAGAAATAATCTGAAAAATTAAAAATGAGGCACAAAACTGTTCACTGTATTTTTATAGTAGTACATAATGCAAACAATATAAATGTCAGCACATAATAAAACAGCTAAAATATATAATCTCTACATGCAAAGAAGTATTGGTTAAACAATTAAATTGTATTGACAAAGGGTTTGTAATATCACAGAAATAAGACATTTCATCTACAATATCCAGGTGTTGTTAGATGCCATAGTCAGTTCAGATTGATGTAAAAAGGAGTGAAACACTGCCCAGCCTTGTGCCAGCCTCACAATTGTTCTTATGTCTGAGCCCATTTTGCAGCCATTGTGCCAATCCACGTTCTTGAGGGCCCACCTCGTTTACGTTGCTTCTCTACATTACCAAGCATGATGCCTTTCTCCAGAGACTAGTATTTCCTAGTAACATGGCCAAAGTACATGAGACAAATTCTCACCGTCCTTTCTTCTAAGGAGCATTCTAGCTGTTAATTCTTCCCCAAAAGATGTTTGTTCTTTAGGCAGGCCATGGTAGTTTCAATATTCTTCACCAGCACCATAATTTAAATCCAGCAATTCTTCCCTGATCTTCCTCATTCAATGTCCAGCTTTCAAATGCATATGAGGTGATTCAAAGTCCCATGGCTTGTACTAGACCCATTTTAGTCCTCAAAGTAACATTTTACCTTTTCAACATTTTAAAAAGTCTTGCACATCTGATTTACTCAATATGTGTCCCTTGATCTCTGCAAGATGCTTTCGTAAGGATTGTTTGTGGATCCATGCAAGATTATTATCCTTGACAAGTTCAAAGTTTTCTCCATTTACCACGATCCTATTGGAGCCCTGGTAACCTAGTGGTTACATGTTTGGCTGTGTATTACACAAGGTCAGCATTTCAAAACCACTAGGGCAGTGGCTCTCAACCTTCCTAATGCTGCGACCCTTTAATACAGTTCCTCATGCTGTGGTGACAGCCCCCCCCTCCAAGCATAAAATGATTTCCATTGCTACATCATAACTTTAATTCTGCTACTGTTAGTAATCAGGTGACCCCTGTGAAAGGGTCATACAAACCCCAAAGGGGTTGCGACCCACAGGTTGAGAACTGCTGCACTAGGTGCTCCTTGCAAGTAAGAGAGGACTTTCTATTCCCATAAAGAGTTACAGTCTTGGAAACTCAAGAGAGGCAGTTCTACTCTGTCCTATAGCATCCCTAAGAGTTGGCATCAACTTAATGGAAGTGAATGCGGGATTTTTTATTTTTGATTGACCCAATTATGTGGACTTTAGTTTTCTTTACATTGAGTTGTAATCAATACCAAAGGTTGCCATCCTTGATCTTTATCAGCAAGTGCTTCAAATCCTCCTCACTTTCAGTAAGCAAGATTGTGTCATCTGCAAGTCTCCCTCCAATCCGGATGCCACATTCTTCTTCATATAATCCAGCTTCTCTAAGAATGTGTTCAGCATGCAGATTGAATAACATGATGAGAAGATATAATTTTGACACATATCTATCCTGATTTTAAACTAGTTTTATTTTCTCGTTCTGCTTCCACAACTGTTTCTTGATCCATCTACAGGTTCCACATGAGCACAATGAAATGTTCTGGAATTCCCATTATCTCAAGGGTATCAACGGCTGCTATGTCCCACACAGTTGAATGCCATTGCATAGTCAAGGAAAACACGTAAACTTCTTTCTGGTCTTCTCTACTTTCAGCCAAAGTTCCATCGGACTTCAGCAAGGATATACCCCTTGTTCCACAACCTTTTCGGAATCTGGCCTGAACTTCTGACAGCTCCCTGTCAATATACTGCTTCAAAAAGGACTTATTGGCCATTTTTAATTGGAAACTCACATGGTTTACTATTCAGGTTATTACAAAATCAACAGGAATGGTATTGCATTCATCATCAAAAAGAACATTTCAAGATGTATCTGGAAGTGCAAGGCTGTCTGTGATAGGATGATGTCTATCTGTATACAAGTAAATCTAATCAATACAACTATTATTTGAATGAAAGCACCAACCTCTAAATATAGTGATGCAAAAATTACAGAAATTTACCAAAACCTTCGGTGTGAAATTGATCAAACAAGCAACCAAAATGCATTGATAATTATTGGTACTTCAATGCAAAAGTTGAAAACAAAGAGGAAGAAACAGTAGTTGGAGAATATGGTTCTGGTGACAAAGAGGATGCTGTTGATAGCATGATAGAATTTTTAAAGACAAACGACTTATTCATAGGAAATACATTTAAAAAATATATAAAATACATAGGCTTCTCCAGATGGAATACACAGAGATCAATTTGGCTACATCTATGGGAAGAAAGGATGGAGAGGCTCAATATCCGCAGCTAAAATTAGACCAGAAACCTACTCTAAGCAGACTATCAATTACCAATATGTAAATTCAGGATGAAGCTGAAGAAAATTACAACAAATTTATGAGAACCAAAATATGACCTTCAGTCAACCCCACCCAAATTTTGAGAAAAATCTGAAGAACAAGTGTATTTCATTAAACACTCATGCTAGAAGACCCGATGAAGTGTGGGATGACATCAAGACCATTATACAGGAAGAAAGCACAAGGTCCTTATAGAAGGCAGGCCAGAGAAAACGGTCAAAGTGAATGTCGAAGAGACCCTGCAACTTGCTCTTCATTGTAAAGTCACCCGGGCAAATGGAAGAAACAGTGAAGTCAAAGAACTGAAGAGCACATTCAAACTTCAGCTCCAGTAGGCAAAGTAAACTGCTAAAAGGTAATGTGCAAAAGCTTAGCATTAGAAAACAAACCAAAAAAACCACCCCAGAATCAAATGCTTACATAAAGAAATCAAGAAAAAATTCAAGCCTCTATTTTCAATATTGAGAAATTGTGTGAGAAAAATTAGTGAATGATGTAGGGAAATCCAAAAAATTAGAACAAATACACAAAGTCACTGTACTAGAAAGAATTCGTCTACTTTAAACAATTTCAGAGGTAGTATATGAGCAAGAACCAATAGTACTGAAGGAAAAGGTCCAAGCTGCATTAGAAGCATTAGCCCAAAAAAAGGCTTCAGGAATTGGTGGAATATCAATTTTTTTAACAAGCTGATGAAGAACTAGAAGCACTCATTCATTTAAACCAGGAAATTTGAAAGACAACTACTTTACCAACTGACTGGAAGAGATCTATATTTATATCCATTCCCAATAAAGGTGACATAACAGGATGTGCGAATTATTGAACAATATCATTAATGTTGCATGCATTTTACTAAAGATATTCAACGATGTTTGCAGCAGTATATAGACAGGGAACTGCTAGAGGTTCAGGCCCGATTCAGAAAAAGTCAAGGAATACGGGAAATCATTGTTGATTTCAGATGGAACTTGGCTGAAAGAAGAGAATACCAGAAAGATGTTTACTTGTGTTTCATAGATTATGCAGAGGCATTTGACAGTGTGGATCATAAAACCTATGGAGAGTCTTGGAAAGAATGTGAATCCCAGAACACTACATTCATTCATTTGAACATGTATATGGACCAAGGGACAGTTGTGTAAACAGAACAAAGGAAATAGAGCAAAGTTTCAAATTAAGAAAGGAGTGTGCCAGGGTTGTATCATCTTACCATGCTTATTTAATCTGTACGCTGAGCAAATTCCTAGAGTAGCTAGAATACATAAGGAAGAACTGGGCATTAGGATTAGAAGGCGGCATATTAAGAATCGGAGCTATGCAGATGGCACAACCTTGTCTGCTGCAACTGAAGAGGATTTGAAGTCCATGCTAATGAAGATCAAGGATTACAGCTTTCAGGAAACCTAAATCTTCACACTTGGGCCAACAGGTAATATAATGTTTTAAAATCATTTTATCAGGGGCTCATACAATTCATAACAATCTATACATACATCCTTGGTGTGTCTAGCACATTTGTACATCTGTTGCCCTCATCATTCCCAAAACATTTGCTCTCCACCAAAGCCCTTGGTATCAGCTCATTTTCCCCCTCTCTGCACTCCCCCTTCCCTCATGAACTCTTGTTAATTTATAAATTATTTTGTGATATCTTACACCGTGTGACATCTCCCTTCACCCACTTTTCTGTTTTCTGACCCCAAGGAAGAAGTTATATGTAGATCCTTGTAATCGGTTCCCCCTTTCTACCCCACCTTCCCTCCACCCTTCTGGTATTGCCACTCTCACCACTGATCCTGAAGGGATCATTTGTCCTGAATTCCCTGTTTCCAGTTCCTATGTGTATCAGTGTACATTCTCTGGTCTAGCCGATTTGTAAGGTAGAATTGGGATCATGATAGTGTGGGGGGAAGAAGCATTTAAGAACTAGAGCAAAGTTATGTTTCATCGTTGCTACATTGCACCCTGACTAGCTCATCTCCTCCCCACGATGCTTCTGTAAGGGGATGTCCAGTTGCCTACAGATGGGCTTTGGGTCCCCATTATGCACTACCCCTCATTCACAATATGATTTTTTGTTCTTTGATGCCTGATACCTGATCTCTTCGACACCTTGTGATCACACAGGTTGTTGTGTTTCTTCCATGTGGGCTTTGTTGCTTCTTAGCTAGATGGCCACTAGTTTACCTTCAAGTCTTTAGGACCCCAGATGCTATATCTTTTGATAGCCAGGCACTATCAGCTTTCTTAACCATATTTGCTTATGTACACATTTGTCTTCAGTGATCGTGTCTGGAGGGTGAGCATCATGGAATGCCAATTTAAAAGAACAAAGTGTTCTTGCATTGAGGGAGTACTTGAGTGGAGGTCCAATGTCCATCTGCTTCAGTAACATCTCATTATAAAGAAAAAAATAAAAAGATCAAATTTGTCAAAGATTTCATCTGGTGTGAATCTACAATCAATGCTCATAGAAACAGCAATCAAGAGATCAAACCAAGCATTCAGTTAGCTAAATCTGCTGCACAAGACCCCCTTAAAGTGTTAAAAATCAAGGGTATTGCTTTGGAGAGGGTACCCCAATAAAAGGAGGGGTACCCCAATAAAACCAGAATTTTGCTCAGTGAAGCAGAGCTTTTGTATTACACATTTTCCTCTACTAGGTGGGCATCTACCAACTCACTCTGTATGAATGCACCCAGTGGTGTCACCTGGAAGAATCTCTCTGGTCACAGTGAATTTTTTTCATAAAAGCAGTTGTTCTCGAAACTCATTTTTTGGTGATGGCCAACTTAAGAGATCAGCATATGGCTGTAAATTTTGTTTCCTGCTTGGGGAAAAATGTTGCAGAAACTATTGTAATGTTGAACACAGTTTACAAAGACAGTACTATGGGAAAAACTCGTGTTTGAGTAGTTGTCTCATTTCAAAAAGAGGCGAAATGTTTATTGAAAACAAACCTCATTCTGGATTTCCATTAACTTTCTAAATGCATGAAAATGTTGACTCAGTGCATTTGGAGTTTGTCCCACCAGGTCGGTGTGCTAATCAAGCTTTTGATTTAAAGGTTCTGAAAAGATTGTGTCAGAGTGTTCGACAAAAAGGGCCTGATTTGTGACAGATGTGGGGCTGGTTTTGCCAACACAACAATGCACCTGCTCACACAGTCATCTCAGTGCATCAGTTTTTGGCAAAACAGCATGCCTCTCTTCCCCCACACATGTTACTCACCTGACCTTACTCTGTGAGACTTCTTTTTGTTTCTACAATTGAAAGGGGTCATGAAAGGACAGTGATAGGACAATGTCGAAGAGATGAAGAAAAATACAAGGGAGGTGCTGTCAGCCATCCAAACAGATGAGTTTGAAAAATGTTTCCCAGAATGGAATCACAGATTTGACAAATGTATTACATTTGATGGAGAATATGTTGAAGGTAATAAGGTTGTTTTGTAAAAAAATTTAAATATAGAGCTTTGAAAAAAATGTTTTTTTCTGGATTTTTTTTTTGGGGTGGGGGCGCAGATACATACCCTTGTATGTAATCATACGTGTCCTGGTTCTGTTTCTCTAGAGAACCCTGCCTAAAATAATGGGTCTGACCCAAGGTATTTTCTATCTCTTCACATGTATGTGAAAGTTGGACACTGAATAAGGAAAACCAAAGACAAACAGATACATTTGGATTATGGTGTTGGCAAAAAATATTGAAATTACCATGAACTGTTTAAAAAGCAAATAGCTATGTCATGGATGACGTGTAGCCACACTGCTCCTTAGAAGCACGGATGAATGAGCTTTGTCTCACATCCTCTGGACGTGGTAACAGGAGAGAACTGTCTCTGGAGAAGGTCATCGTGCTGGTAAAGCGGAGGAGCTACGAACAAGATGAAGGTCCTTCAGAAAATGGTCTGTCGCAGTGGCTACAACAATGGGCTGAAACGTAAGAACCACTGTGAGGTGGCACAGGACAGGGTAGTGTTGTGTTGCATTGTCTGTAGGATCTCTATTAATTATAATTGATTCAAGGAACTTACTCCAAAAAAAAAAAACAACCACCCACTCATTTCCACCAAGGCCATTCTGACTCATAACAAAGACAAAATGTTTTTTGTGGCAATTTCTAAGTGAAGGATTGATTTAGTGTTTTTGCCTTTTAACTCCTTCCTACATGCACACTTTCTTAGTTTTATTTAGTGAGCATGTCTTACTTTTATTATTAAAATAAAATTAATTTAATTTTTAAGAAAAAATCTCTTGGCAGATTCTCTACAGATTTCTACTGGCACTAAGTTGCCATCACCCTAGAAAAATTAATAGTTGTATCTTCTGGGGTCTTACTCTGCTGACTGCTAACATTGCTGCTAAGATGATCATCAGAATCCATGGGATGGAACGAATTCCTGTCCTTGCCTTCGATGTCCCCCTAGAATAAACCTTCTCTAAATAATCAAGTGGACGCACTGTATTGTATTTGTTTATATGTAAGTTTGATTGTCATATGCATGTAGTTTACTTTGTTAAAGTCAGATTGGTGTCACCTGCCTGTTTCTGAAAGATTCTGGTTTACTTGTGTCCCTCGAATTATTGAAAAGAGTTTTATGTGTTCCTCATTATGCTTAGCTTTGAGATTGATAGAGTGTGGCTAGAGAAAAAAGATGTGGCAGAAATTTTATAATCAGTACAAACATCCAATTTATCATGTCAAAAGAGAAAAATAGATTTCTGATCCCCTGAAAGCAAAACTGTGTACCCACATCTTCTCTGCCACCAGTTATGCTTACTTGACACAATTTACACCTAGTTTAGTTATATTTTGAATTTTTTTGGAAATAGTTATGTCAAAATACTACATTTACTCCATAGTCATTTAATATACCAGTGGATGGTTATTCAGGGTTTTTTTTCAAGACCTTTTTAAAACTGGTGCTTGTAGAGGAAGTGTCATCTTCAGCATCTACCTCCCTTAGGCTGAGAAAAAGCATGATTTTCTTATATGTAACAGGCTTCGGTAGCAAGCAAACCCAGAAGATTGTTCATAAATTCTGAAGGCTGTCTGAAGTTAATTAAAAACCAGTACTGTAAAGTTCGCAGAAAATGATAAACTTGCTTTTCTGGAATGGAGGAAAGAGAAATAAACAATGAAATTTCCCTATTTTTTCAAGACCATTATATACATCTTTTAAAGAAAAAAAAATCAGATCAACTGATTTTAGAAGAAAATAATGTTATAAAACATTCAGGTTTCCTAAAAATCCTTATCACGTGAATTTTCAAGGTATTGCTTCTTTTATAAAACACACACGTGCACACACTGAATTAGATATTCTATTGACATGTTTTAGAAGGAAGGAAGATTAAGCTAAGTGTTTTGAGATTCAAACCGACTGTTCTATGGTTTCTAATCATTGCAAACCTGATGTTTTAAATCATTAATCCATTCCCTCTAGTTTACCATGGGAATATATTTCCATATAGTTTGCTGTGATATATTGAGAGAGATAAGAATTAGAATTCATTTGCCATTTAATTTTTCTCCCATAGTGACTTGAAAAGGTCATCCAATGCCCACATGTCTTCCTATTACTCGAATATTTTCATTTCATTTATCAGAAATCTTTGTGTCAAGGTAATTTATTTGACTAGACCCTTTCAGCATCATAGCTATATTTATTTGAATAAATCCAGAGTTTCATCTGATCCTAACCAACAAAGTAAGGGGAAACAGACATGGTAATATTTAACAACAGTAATTTATCATGAAATTGGTCCCACTAATTTTTTTTCTTCATTGAGTAAATCTTTAAGAAAAATAAAATTTTATTTTTAATTTTCATACTAACTACTCTTGAAGCTTATTTTAAGTTACTGATGCATCTCTGATTTAAAGCAAATCTCCTAAATTGTATTTTTATTTTAGTTTCATAGTTTGTGATTTCTGATATATAATCTCTTCTCCACTGTCAGTTCTCCCACGCCCCAGTCTCTAATGTTCTAGGAAAATGGAAATGAAGAAAGCAAAAGAGAAGTGTAAGCCTACAAGAAATCTGGGGTTTGGAAACTCCGGAAGCACAGTCTGGGGAATTTTCCAAAGCTAGCTGGACAGGAAACGGGCATGCTGGCTCAGAAATCATTCCTGAGCGCTGCACATATTTTTTGAGGTTTACCGAACTTGTAGCTGATTGGACTCTAGGAAGAGAAGTGAAAAAACACTCAGGTTCTCTCAAGTCCCCAGACCCTAGCTTGCTTGAGCATCAGAAGCTCAAAATGATCTGATAAATAGAGAAATTAAAGGATAAACGAACAAAATGAAATTAAATCAGAAAGGTATATGGACTAAATCCTAAAACTATCTCACAAACCTCTTTCCTTCCTTGTATAAGGAATTCCATGGTGCAAGTTCTACTGCAGTGACACAGCGATATTATATCCTATGACCAGTGGCTCGTTAATATTTAAGAATTTTTACAGTAAACCGTAAGTGTTGGCTCCCAGGTCCATCACCCAGTGACTATGATTCAGCGGCTTAGGGACAGGCTATAAAAACCTGCATTTTTATAAAGTACTCCAAGTGATTTGGATTCAGCCATTTGTGGAACCAGAGTGAAGTGAAACTTCAATAAGACTCAGTGTGTGAACAAAACTTAGAGAATGCTGACCTGCTTGGATGAGATTACTTTAGTTTTATTGAGGATAAGTTAATGTGTTCACATAGATGTCAAACGAATCATAACTATGAAGGGTTTGGTTTGGTTTTGGGGGCGTGGAATAACAACATGGGGACATCGCATGTCTAAGACTGTGAACCCTGTCCCCTCCAGCCTCCAGGTGGTCCCATCCCAGGCCGTGCCTGCGTGCATCAATGCTACCGCCATGTACATGTGGCTGAACCGGAACGACGTGAGGCAGGCCCTCCACATCCCTGACTCCCTCCCTGTCTGGGAACTGTGCAGCCCCGAGGTTAGCAACCAGTACCAGAGGCAGTACTTGGACATGGCTCCTTTCTACCAGGAGCTGCTGTAGCATGCCCTTCACACCCTCGTCTACAGTGGGGACACTGACATGGCTTGCAACTTCCTGGGTGGGGAGAGGTTTGTGGAGGCCCTAAAACAGCCGATGGTGAGCCCCTACCAGCCTTGCTATTGGAACGATCAGGTGGCCGGCTTCTTTAAAGAATACAAGATCACTTTCCTCACCATCAAGGGCTCAGGACACATGGCGTCCCAGTACTGGCCTGCCCGGGCTCTGAAGATGTTTGAGAGCTTCTTGGAGATTAGTCTCTCCTCTGATTATCCACCGTTGCCGATTTGCCTGGTGTCCATTGACTACATCCAGAGAGCAGGACTGGGTCACCTATATGCGTGACAGGCCACTAAAAGGAGGAGTTTACCCAGAGAGAGTTCTCTTAAAGAGTCATTCATTCATCCATCCAATATGTTCAAAACTCCTCCTAAGCATCAGGCTGGGTTTGAGTATTAAACACTGAATCGTGAGCCAAAAAAAAAAAAAAGTAACTATGCACTCATAGATTTTTTTCCCTGGAAAAAATACTCTGTACCACTCTCTTACTTTACCCATTGTCATCAGTGGATTCCGGCTCCTAGTGGCCCTATGGGACAGAGGCGAATTGGCTCTCTGGGTAACTCTTTAAGGGATCATCGTTCTCCTGGGTGGTGGCTGGAGGTGAGAACTGCTGACCTTGAGTTGGCAAGCCAACTCATAACCCACACCACCGCCAGGACTCCTTTTACGATTTATTAATAACCATCAAATTTGCAATTCCCTACCCTGGAAGCCCAAAGTGACTTCCATGACTGCTACAGATCCACTCCACAGAAAGGACTCGGGGATGACCTGCAAACATGGTATTAAGTCCCACATTAACTGCTAAACTGTGTTTCCAGCTCATCTTGATATTCAATTAAAAGAAAACCCTTGAGAACTTTCTCTAAATAAAATCATAAGATTTTTTTTACCATAAAAGATAAGGTAGGCAATGAAATAACCTTACCTACTCTTATTTTACCTATCCTGGTCAACCAAAATAATTGAGCATCCTTCCTGGAGGTCACGGTCTTTCCCCCCACTCACGACATCCATAATCCTAATCTTCAGAAAAAATGTTCACTGGAAATCAGAGGTAATTCCTTCAAAGCAAATGTATCCTAAAAAGAAATAGAATCTGGACTCTCATCATATGGGTTTAACCAGCCAATGTGTATATCAGAGTTCTTCAAGCATATATTACATGGATCTTTCCAAGGGTAAAAGAGACATGTGTCATTGCTCAATGTACAGGCAATTGCACATGAAATACATCTGTGGCTTGCTGCCGAAAAGTCACACCTCTGATCCACAGCTTGACTTAATTTAACCATTTTTCAACAGGTTAATACATGCACTGTTTTAAATTCCTACTTAGTGGAAAGTTTCCCCATTGAGCATCTGATGGAATTTTGTCTGCTTGGATGCCCTTTAGGTAAAGGACACCATTCAGTATCGGAATTAGAAGCATTCATTTTTCTCCCTGCAGCCAGGGAAGGAGAAAGAAGCGCGCAGAGAGGCAGAGACTCAAACAAGTCTAGATGCAGCAATTCTCCAGCCGCTGAGCAATGAGGTTTCAGATGCTGCTAGAGGACCCATTCATCTTAATCCATCTGGAAAGAGGGCTATGCGCAATATTTCACAATCTAAGTACTTTCTGACAAATCTATTAATTATGCACTCAAACAAATTATTTGCTGCCTGTGGAGAATTGCGACTGGATTTTCTCTTGTGCCGGAATCTGTGTTGTTGTTGTTTTCTCTTTTATTTTAACTCATTGCTGTCATTGGTGCAGTCATATTAGCCTCTGCTTTTCAATTGTCCACTATGTTAAATTTAGATGCAATCACAACTGGAGGGAGACTAAGCCAAGTGAGTGAAGATAGCACAGCACCAAATTGCTGAACACGTTTTCTGCCTCCTTCCTCGTCCATTTTGTCTTCTGTTCTGATTGTCTAAGTCTCTGGATGATGCGTACGTGTGGAACCAGTTGCTGAGGACATTAGTTCAGTGGTTTACTGAGGGAAACTTCCAGACAGATTCCTTTCTTTTAGTTCTAACGACAAATCCTCCTCCACAACTCACAAATAACAATTTTCTGAAACATGAATGATATTTGGATGGAAACAAAATAGAGTTGTAATAGATCCTCCCTGATTTGAAGATGAATGGGCTCAAATTATTTCTAGTAATTCATTTTCTAGCCTTCACTATAACTGGAAAGTGCCTCACATTAAACGACCAATGGCTCGTCTTATCACGGGCACGATGGAACAAAGATTGTGTCCTCAAGTTCAGAACCATTATAAAACTGTTTCTGCAGGAATGCAGAGGTTTAAGCAATGACCTCTTCTAAGCTTCCCTATAAGCTGTTTACATAGGTAAGAGTTTTTGCCAGTTTACATCTAAGGACATTCATGTGCTAGAGAACCACAGAGCTCGATGTGTCAAAACCAACCCAATGGCAGTGGTTTTGGTTTGATTTCTCAATAGAGCAGCGGAAAACCATTTTTATATATAAAATTTTTCTTAATTATCAAATAACACAGTTATTTTTAATTATAGTTAGTCATAGCACCACCATTTCTGTACTTGTACCTATTCTAAAGAATGACACTTATTTTCCTAAATATAATCGACAGCCTTACTTTCAAGTTCTTTTCTCTCCCCTCAAAAAATGTAAGTTTGCTGATCATTAATATAACATTTCTGCATCAGGTGAAATAATGTATTATAAAATTCGTGTTTTACTTTTTATAGGATTATATTTAATCATTGATAGGGAACTTCCAGAGGTTCAGACTGGATTCAGAAGAAGTAGAATAAGAGACATCATTGCTGATGTCAGATAGAGTTTGGTTCAAAACAGAGAACACCATAAAGATGTTTGCTTTTGGTTTATTGACAATGAAAAGCCATTAGACTGTGTGGACCATAATAAACTATGGATAACCTTGAGAAAAATGGGAATTCAGAACAACTTATTGTGCTTATGGGGGACTATACATGGATCAAGGGGTAGTTGTTAGAACCGGGGAATACTACATAAATTAAAATAATGGAGGGTGTGCATCAGGGGCGTATCCTCTCACTGTAATTAATCTGTAAGCTGAACAAATAATCAGAGAACTGGACTATATGAAGAATGTGGCATGAGGATTGGAGGAAGGCTTATTTGCAACCTGCTAGATGCAGATGACACACCTTGTTTGCTTAACGTGACGAGGACTTGGCACACTTGCTGATTAAGAACAAGGATTATACCCTTCGGTATGGATTACAACTCCATACTAAGGAATTTTTTCTTGTCTGGGTCCACACTCAATGTTCTTGGAAGCAGCAGTCAAAGGTTCAAAAGATGTATTGTATTAGATAAATCTGCTATACAAGACCTCTTCAGCATATTCAAAAGCAAAGATTTTACTTTGAGGACCAAGGTGCACTTGACCCAAGCTATTGTGTTTTCCATTGCCTTATATGCATGCTAGAGTTGGACACTGAACAAGGAAAACCAACGAATTGGTGCCTTGGAATTGTGGTGCTGGAGAAAAATATTGAAAGTACCACAGAATGCTAAAAGGACAAACCAATTAGTCTTTGGAAGACGTGTAGCCAGAGTGCTTAGAGGCAAGATTGGCACCACTTCATTTTACATATTTTGGATTTATTATCAAGGGAGACCAGTCCCTGGAGACGGACTGGGAAAGGAGAGGGGGTAAAGGAGAAGGAGAAGGAGAAGGACTGGAGAAGGATTGGTAAAGTGGAGGGGCAGTGGAAACAGGGAAGGATCTCAAAGACACGGTGACTGCAATAGTGGTTTCAGGCATAGGGGGACATAGGAACAACTGTGAGGATGGCTCAGAGCCATGCAGTGCTTTGTTCTGTTGTGCATAGTGTCTTTATAGGTTTGAACCAACGTGATGACATCCAATAACAACTTATCTTATCATGAGTATAGTACTCTTAGACATAATACAGAATGTCAATCAAATAGTGTTTGAAAACAGGAAAGACCAGTCACTGAGACAACAGGTAGATATAGAATGGTATACCAGGGCATTCCCAAGCAAAATGAGAATCGCTCTCGAAGCAAAGCTTTCATAGTGCACATTTTCCCCACCAAGCAAGCATTGAGCAACTCACTCTGAGTTAGTGAACCAGTGACGTCGCCTAGGAAGGTTCTCTCTGGTTACAGCGTATGTTTTCATAAAAGCAGTTGCACTCAAAGCTCGTTTTTTGTGATGGCCTATTTAAGAGAACAGTATGTGCTGTTTCCTGCTTGTGAAAAAATGGCACAGAAACTGTTCTGAAGTTGAACACAGCTTTCAAGGAAAGCTCTATTGGAGAAAACTTAAGCGTATGAGTGGACTTGTTTCAAAAAAGGTGAAATACTGATTGATGTCAAACCTTGTTCTGGACATCCATCAACTTCCTGAACAGATTAAAATGTTGACTCATAGTACATTTGGACTTTGTTCCACCAGGTCAGACTGTTAATAAAGCTTTCTATTTAGAGGTCCTTAAAAGATAGAATGCCAATGTGCAATCAAAAAAGGCTTTGTTTTTGGAAGACGGGGGACGAGTTTTGCCACCATGACTATGCACCTGCTTCATGCAGTCTTCTCAGTGCACCAGTTTCTGGCAATAAACAGCATGCCTCTCCTGCCCTTAGCAAGACCTCACTCACCTGACCTCACACAGTGCAACCTCTTTTTGTTTCCATAAATGCAGAGGAACATGAAAGGAGAATGATTTGATGACATAGAAAAAGCAAAGGAAAAAACGAGGGCAGTGCTGTCAGCCATCCAAACAGATGAGTTTGAAAAATGTTTCCAAGAATGGATTTGAAGATTTGACAAATATATTAAGTGTAATGGAGAGTGCTTTGAAGGTGATAAGCTTATTTTCTTTTATTTAAATACATACTTTGAAAAAATAATTTTTTGGGGGGGTACCTCCTGGTACTAACTGCCCCAGGTTGGGACTGTCCATAATGTAACATTGAAAGGTACTGTCCTTCCCAGTATATCCTTTTGCTCAAAATGCCATAGTTTTTTGTTGTTGTTTGTTTGTTCATTTAATTTGTAGGGAAAGAACAAAGGAGTGGAGCAAAGGATCCTTGGAGCTGAGAGTAATAATGAATACTATGATAAAATACTAATATAATACTATGATACTATAGTACTATTAATAATAATTCATACATAATACAATTTCTGTACTCCTGCACTCTTATCTTTAGTGTGCAAAAGAAAGTAGTCCTCAGTCTTAAAGAAAAGAGTATTAGCCCCCAAATAGAGGAGGCAGAGGCTCAGACTACAAATAGGGTTGTCTCGGAGCCCCATGGCCAGGGGAACCTGAGCTCCAGTACAGGGGGCCCGGGGAAGAAGCTATACATCGCATGCATCAGAGTATCCATGAGTATGTAACACTAGTTTTTTCCCTCTTGGTGCAGAAGAGGAAGACCTTGGCAGGTCCCCGTGATGGTCTGCTAGCCAAGCAACAGCAGGAAAGCAGTGCTGCTGTCTCTCAGGTGAACTGTTTGTAAAGGACCTCATGAGGGATTGCTTGTTTATTAGCAGGTGGCGCTTGGGTGCTATTGCAATGATGACAATAATGTTAATAAGATGGAATCAGGGGTAACTATCCAGTCAGGCCTGGACCATAAAATTCCTATAACATTTTTCTACTTTCAGCATCTTGAACTCACTGGGTTTCTCAAAGCTTTCCTGTGACATGCTCCCAACAATATATTTCAAACAACTGAAGCATTTACGGAGGGAAGCTACACACTGTGCCATCCTCCAGGGAGACCTTTGGAAGGCCAAGCTTCTGTAGAAGCAGAAAGCAAAATGTATCTCGTATCAATGTGTCATTTAATCCACTGCCTCATTTGAATCCTCAGCAAGATCGACTAAGCAGGGGGGCAGGTGGTGGGGGGAATTAAGTTAGAGGGAAGAGCAGGATCAAATGTTAACTAAACAACTTCACTGTAGCAAACCCTGTGCAGACATTCACCAACGTTGGCTCATTTACTTTTCATATCTATTCCTGGAGGAAGGATTAACCCTCTGACAGACGCAGCTGCAAGGTCAGAAACATTTACAAATCCTCCCACACACACCCCCAGCCTTGGAAAGACTATGTTCTCCTTTCTCTTATTAATGGAAGCCTCAAGGCCATTGTCTTTACCCTACTTTCCTGTGTCCCCTTTCTAGTCTCAATGTGAGGTGGGACTTATGTAACCTATAAGCAACAAGCCTGCATGCTGGTCTAACATGTAAGCAGGAAGCTTAGGAATCAACTACTGTGTACATCCCAACTATGGGCATATTGGATGGCAGGCTAAAGAAATTGACCCTGGTGAACTTGAACACAAAGCTAATTTTTTTTGAGGCATATTCAGTATCTTACATAATCAAAAAGAACTAGAAGACTTGAGGGTCAGAGAGAGAGAGAGAGCGCGAGCGAGTAGCTAGGTGAACTCTTGGGAACAGAAACAAATGGGCCATCTCTTCAAGGCTCTGCTGTCAGGATGAATCAGCCCCAGTCCCTTTCCATGGTCATGTTGCCTGCTCCATTTGATAGACTGATTCAGGGAGAGGGAGGCTGTGGCCCTGCCTGGGTCCTGTGCTCATGGCTCACAGGGAAGGAGCTGGCCCCTTAATTGAGTGCATGGTAGGCTGCAGGCAGCAGGGAGGGAAAGTTCCCCACAGGAAAATCAGAGTGCTGGGCTGGCGAAATAACAGATCCCCACTACAATAACGAAAGGTCTCCTGTGCCCTCACAAATGTCCTCCCTTGTCACATTACAGTGAGTGGTTTCTGCTTACTCACATATTCCTCACACAGAGCCCTCTGCAGCTGAGGCTAAGCCACAGAGAACTCTGTCTCCCTCACTATCGCCACACACCAGAACTATTTCCAGCTTTGATTCATTACACACATCGCTTCTATCTTACCCACCAGAACATGATATATATGGTAATTTATTTCACTGCTTTGTACTTGCTGCCGCCCCCTCACGTCCTATATCATTTAGGCTGAGTTCTGCATCAGCAGCAGTGAACATTAGGACCCACCCCTCGGTCAGAGGGAGAAAGGAGCTGTTCCCTCCCCCGCCCCCTTCTCTCTTTACAGGCGGCCCAACTACAGCCCAGACAGTCCAGACAAGCCGCAAGCCCTCTGCCAACATCTCCGTGAGACTGCTGACTTCTACAAACCGGGGGAGGAGAAATCAGCAAGCAAAGTGTGTAACTGAAATCGAAGCACACGGATTGCTCTGGAAGCACACAAAAGCATTCCCACGAAGATGCCCTGCTATTGAAACTCAGCACTATAGATTGTCCAGAGGTCATTGTTTAGACATTTCCTGAACAATGAGGCAGAATTTGCGATTCTAAAATAGCGATAATTCATTTGAGTCACCCACTTCACTAAAATACAAAGTGTTTTCCATTTATTAATGATATTCAAAATAAAAACATGCTGAAATGATGCCCTCACAAATGAACAGAAATGCGTACGGGGTCGAGAGGGGATCATTGACAAGATCTATTTTCTGACAAATGGTATGTGATGCCATAGAGACTTTGGATTTGCCTCATGGCCTCTGAGGCGGAGTGTACGGCATGGCCTTAAATCTGGTTTTAGACCGAACTTTCCAGGGAGTTCCCTTCCTGATATTAAATAGGTATTACAGCTTGGTTAATGAACAAACAAATAAGAACTTAGACTGCCTGCAGGACCAGAAAGGGAGCAGCAACAGTACACAGTCTAGCAATCTAACTCTCGGTCCCGCAAAACTGGCCTCACACAGGTCAGGGTACCCCAATGTTCTAAATGGGGTCAGGGAACAGGCGTGTACTACTCTGTTAATAAATCACAGGTGTGTACTTGACTTTACTATTCATTTGATGGTTGTTTTGAGGAGATAAAAGAAAGGAAAACTAGAAGTACTAGCATTTTCAAGACAAAGATGTCTAAATATCACTATTAAGTGTTTGTATGCCAACAACATAAAGCTCTCCATCTCCTGGAATTTCAGTAAGATCTACTCAACATAAAATAGTCCTTTTAAGCAGAAATCGATGTGAGAGGGTGGGGGCAGGGTAGGCAGTCCCAATTAAAGATCTGACTCTCTCACCATTCATTATAAAACTCTCTCCCCAAGCTAGGGGGTTATACTTGCTCCGTTCCACGTATATTTCATTCTTGCTAGAAGATATGACATTTTAGATCTCTCCTCGTACATGGAATGCCCAACTTAAATGCGTCCTCTTTAGATCTTACTTCATGATTCACAGCTGGATTTCTGTCCCAAGTCCTTTAACATCATGAAGCCTGAGCTAATCTTTTTGTTGTTTTGATCCTTGCCGTATGAGTCTACACTTTAGAAGTTAACTATATAATTGTTCTGCCTGTGTGCTATCCTTTAGCTACTTATTCATTTATTTTCATAGATAGATTATGGTTATAAGGATAATAGCAAAGTCTTCCCTTCTTTCTGACTCTAAATTCATGGAACGAGGGTAGAAAGGCACACTAATTAAAGGTCTGATGAGTAAGCAGGTAATCATCTTTAAGTAGGAGCAGGTTGGCAGAGGAGTTTGAGTACCTACTATCCTGAAAGCACAATTTGGGGGAAGAGAAAATGGGGTATGGAAACATTAAGTAGAAAACATCGTCCTGTCTTCTGTGAAACCATTTAGACCAAAACCTATGTGAAAATAACAAGACTACACACGTTCATGCATATGCCCACCTTGGGAAAATGTTCACAGGTGCTTCTATATGTATAGTGAAGTTCGAGGTTCCAGGGATTGACTGAACCAAGAACACTCCCCACCCAACACACACACCCACACACACCCGCACACCCCCACCCCCACACACCCCCACACACACAATGTCCCGAAGGAGTGGGAAGCTTCAGCAATCATGACTGTGATCATTGAGGCCATATAGCTTACTGAGAGCATGGCTGTCAGCAGGTGAGGGCCCAATCAAAAGTGGGAGGCTGTTAGGTATAACCCAGGTTCTTCTCTTATTCAGCTCTCAAACAACAAAACGAGAAAATCAAAAACTACTCTTCTAACTGATAGCTCTAGAGGGATTTAAAAGCACAAAATGATATCATTCCAACACTTCCAACTCCTGGTCACTCCATATGTTACACAATATAACCACCCTATGATTTTCTTGGCTGTATTCAATGGAAAGGCGTCCTAGTGGCATAATGGTTACAAACGTGCGCACTGTGTTAGTCTGGGACGAGTAGCAAAATAAATCCAGAGACACTCACAGGACAGTGGGCGTAAAGTCTTGTGCGTCCAGTGGTAGTTGAAGCACCTCAGCCTGGTGTGGGTCTCCAAGTGGCTCCTCCAGCTCCAGGGCTCTGGCTCCATCAGCGTAGCTCCATGCGACTTGTCAACAAGAAGGTGTAGCAAAGAAAGAGGGAGCTATTTATCGCCTTCATGGATCTAAATGAGGTATCAAGCTGTGCCCTGATTGACAGACTAGACTCCACCCCTTCCTCGAGTTGTAAATCGATTATGTAACTGCCACGCCTACCACCTAAAGGAACTGCAGTTCAAACTCACCGGTTACTTTGGTGGAATAAAGTGTGGCGAGCTGTTTCAGTAAAGATTTACAACCTGGGAGCAGTTCTTCTCAGTCTTTTGATTGTCATGGTTGAAATCATCTCCAGGGCACATCACAACAACAATCTTTATAGAAGGAGTGAAAAGTGTGTCACCCAGGGTCCTTTAAGAAGACTACTAAAAGATTAAATTACAAGTAGCATATGCCACTGTATAGTGCACTGCCCTCAGAGGTGGACAGAGAATTATGTGTGGCATCCAGAAAGGCAAGGCTGCAAGCTACTCTTTTCCACAGGGTTCTCCAGGGGACTTTAATGGAGATCATCTGGGTGGAATTTCACCTGTTGTGTGTTCTAACCACTCTATCTTCAAATCTATTATCACAAATATTTGTTTATTTTTACCTTATCTCTCCTACTACCACGTGAGAATAGAAATTTAATCTGTTTTGTTTGGCCGCTTGTAAAACAGAGGTGGGCACTTTGTAACTACTCACAAATATTTGCTTAATGAGATAAATTATTTAGATAATTGAATTGAATACATTAAGAATCATTCAAAAACTATTATACTTTACTTTGTAAAATAGCCTTCATTTAATGGAGAGGTCCTCAACTTCATGTGATATTCGAAGGAGAAAATATAGTTACTTTTTGAAGTGGTTCATAGGACTAAAGAAACAACATAATACAGTGCTCTCAATTGGAAAGTGGTTATTAAATGTTTGTTTATTTTGACCCACAAGGTACACCTGAATCTCCATCTCCTTACCTCCTTAAGAGTAAAAAAATGAGGAGCTGACACCAAGAGCCTAAGTAGAAATAAAATGTTTTAAGAATGATGATGGCAACAAATGTATGAATGTGCTTGACACATGGATGTATGTATGGATTGTGATTAAGAGTTGTATGAGTCCCCAATAAAATGATTTTTTTTAAAAGAGTAAAATACCTTACTATTTGTCTTCAACAGTGACTAAATATCTTGTTTCAGATATTTTTACCTTTATAGCCTCGAGAGATAGCTCTTGCTAAGTGCTCTAAAGTGTGCTCAGTACATTAATTAATGAAGCTTATACTTGACATTCTCTAATAGAACGATTGACACATTTTAGCATAATAAAACTTAAATGCCTATATATTGACTAATGCTAATATGAATTAAAATAGGCTAAATATAACCAGTCTTCAAATTTGACAATTGCATTATTATTAATATTTCTGTTAAATTAGAAATAAAACCGGGTATTTTTCTCTGCTTTCACTTCTTCCTTCACTTGTTTTCACAACTGTTAGGATGAAGAATCTACACCTACTGATGATAAGCAGGAGTTCAGAAAGACCCGGAGCACGGCCTCGGTTTTTGCCCTTTCAGGACTTCCTACTAGGTTCTCTCTCTCTCTCTCTCTCTCTCTCTCTCTCTCTCTGTGTGTGTGTATGTATGTTTAGCCAGAATACTGTGACAACAAAACATACATGACATTTTACTGCTTGGAGAAAAGAGTGGCACATTTTCTTTTCTCTCCCTTGCTGTGCTTAAAACTATGTCTTTTACCTTGTAGGGGTAAAGTTTAGGTTTTAAGGAATGCTGAACACACAATGGAAAGGGTTGGGGGGAAAGCCACTGTGAAGAGTAACTAAACTAAAGATATCTTGTTCCGCCTCTTTTTAGAAATGCATATTTCATCCAAAGAGGCAAATTTATTACTTCAAAATATTAACTCTTAAGAAATCTGTCCAGCTGATTAAATTTAGAAAGAAAGCAAAGAACTCAAGAATAATTTATGTATGTTAAGTATTAAGGTAGCAGATGGACATTGGGCCTCTACTCAAGTACTCCCTCAACACAAGAACACTTTGCTCTAATAACCTGGCATTCTGTGATGCTCACCTTCCTGACATGATCACTGCAGACAAAATGGGTGCATAAGCAACTGTGGTGAAGAAAGCTGATAGTGCAGTCTATCAAAAGATATTGCATCTGGGGTCTTAAAGGTCTGATGATAAACAAGCAGCATCTAGCTGAGAAGCAATAAAGCCCACATGGAGGAAGCACATCAACCTCAATGGGATCAGGTATCAGGCATCAAACACCCAACACAAAAAATCATATCAATGTGAATGAGGGGGAGTGTGGAGTGGAGACCCAAAGCCCATCCGTAAGCAACTGGACATCCCTTACGGAAGCGTCACAAGGAAGAGAGGAGTTACTCAGGGTGCAGTATAGCACTGATGAAACATACAACTGTCCTCTAGTTCTTTAATGCTTCCTCACCGCCACTATCATGCCCCAGTTCTACCTTATAAATCTGGCTACACCAGAGCATGTGCACTGATACAGATAAGAGCTTGCAACACAGGGAATCCAGGACAGATTAACCCCTCAGGATCAATAATGAAAGTAGCAAAGTTAGCAGGGTAGGAGGAAGGTGGGGGGAGAAAGAGGGAACCAATCACAATGATCCAATATAACCCCCTCCCAGGGGGACAAACAACAGAAAAGTGGGTGAAGGGAGACAGCAGTTGGTGTAAGACATGCAAAAAATAATAATTTATCAATTATCAAGGGTTTATGAGGGAGGGAGGCGGGAAGAGGGGAAATGAACTGATACCAAGGGCTCAAGTAGAAAGAAAATGTTTTGACAATGATGATGGCAACATATGTACAAACGTGTTTGACACAATGTATGTATGAATGAATTGTGATAAGAGCTCTAAAATCCCCCAATAAAATTATTTTTTTTAAAAAGAATAATCTATGACCTGGGGTCCACAATAATTCATTTTATTGTGACTGGGATATTATTCTCCCACTAAACTTCTCCCTCTTCCATTCATTTCTGGCACAGACCAAAAGATGTGAGGATATTTACCTCGATAGTGCTTGGTTGTTCCATATGATCATTTTGATGGACGCAGAAAGGACATTTGAAAAAAACCTAACACCCATTAATAATGAACACGCTCCACAAAATGGGAACAAAAGGGAACATCCTCAACATAATTAAGAGCTTCCATATCCAACCAACAGTCGTATTATTTGCACTGAAGAGAAACTGAAAACAGTTTTTCTTGTGAACAGGAATTAGAAAGGGATGCACTTTATGACTACTTCTACTATATATTTTGCTGGGAATCTTTGCCAGAGCAATAAATGCATCCAAACTAACGAAGGAGAAGTAAAACTCTGTTTTGCAGATGATACAATTCTATACATAGGAAAATTCCAAACATTCTGCGAGAAACTTATTTTGACTAACTGAAAGCTTCAGCAATCTAGCAGGGTGTAATATCAATATATAAAAATCAATTGAATTACTATAGACTAGCAAAGAGAGCTCTGAAAAAAATAGGGGAAAAAGATTATTTAAAAATAGCCACCCAAAAGATGAAATCTTTAGGAATAAATCTATACATAAAAATAAAAGATCTACACAAACAAATTACAAAACTCCCATAAGGAACCTACATAAATCAAAGACTATACCATGTTCATAGATATAAAGATTTAACCTTGTGAAAATGTCACTGTGACCTGAAGCATCTTCATATACAATACAATCTTAATCCAGATTCTAAGATCATTTTTAAAGATATAAAAATATCAACAACTTTCTAGGGAAAGGAAAGAGATTCTAGATGACCACAGCAGTACTGATGAAGAACAAGAGGCTGCCTCTCACTGTGACAACTTACAGCACTCAAAACAGTCTCATGCTGGTACAATGACAGACACAGGGACTAATGGAATAGAATTGTAAATGCATCAACCTACAGACAGCTGATCTTTGAGAAAGAGAAAACCCTCATGAAATAGACCTGATATAGTCTCTCTAACAGATGGTGTTAGCAAAACCAACGTTTCCATTTTGGAAAAATGAAAAGAGATCTATATCTCAGCCATACACAAAAAAAAACTCACGCTGAATAAAAAACCTAAATTAAAACATGGAATTATAAAAATCATCAATGAAAAAATAGGGACAAACTTAGGTCCCTAATACAAAGCATGAATACACTATCAAGCATAACAGAAAATACACAAACAGCAGAAGACAAAATAGACAGCAGGAACTTTCTAAAATATATTCTGTGCAGCAAAATATTTTGCCGAAGGAGTAAAAATAGAACCCACAGACTGGGGAAAAAATAGTTGGAAATTACATACTGGACAAAAGACCAAACTCTAGTAGTAATAGAAAATGCCAATACTCAACAGGAAAGAGACAAATACCCAAATCTTGTAAAATGAACAGATGAGATGAATAGACACGTCCCCAAAGAAGATGTCCAAACATACTAGTGATGACTGAGAACAATAATGGGGTGTAATCGATTCCAATACTAAACCTAAAACACTAAATACCCAATACTAAATACTAAAGTTAATCCTAAAGCTAAAACTGAAAAATATGAAAACACAGAAAGCCACAAATGCTGGTAAGCCTGTGGAAAATTGAAACCCTTATATATTCCTTGTATGATTGGAAGATGAGTAATACTATATGACCCACTAGTCCTTCTGCTTGGTATGTACCCTAGAGGAATCAGAGTCATGACAGAAAAATATACACCCATGTTAATCGCAACACTACTCACAATAACAAATAGATGGAAACAACCTAAATGCCTACTAATGGAGGAATAGACAAACAAGCAGTGATATACACAGATAAATGAATATTATGCAGTATTAAAGAATAATGATGACTCTATAAATATGTAATAATGTGGATTAATATGCAAAACATTCTACTTAGTGACATGTCTTTTTCTTTCTTTTTCATTCCCCCCTGTTTCTGTTTAGTTGGCTACCATATGTATCCCTGGATTTGGTCTTGCTCCTGCCATACTACCTGGACCTCACCCCAGGAATGTTTGTATACAGTAGCTTCATCCCTATGCCCCTTTTGCATCTGGCATCTTAAAGGCTTGAAGATTAACAAGCAGCCACCTAGCTGAGAAGCAACAAAGCCCACATGGAAAAAGCACACCAGCCTGTCTGATCACCAGGTGTCGATAGGACCAGGTACCAGGCATCAAAGAACAAAGAATCATATCATTGTGAATGAGGGGGAGTATGGAGTGGAGACCCAAAGCCCATCTGTAGGCAACTGGATATCCCCTTACAGAGGGTCACAGGGAGGAGACGAGCCAGTCAGGGTGCAGTATAGCACCAATGAAACATACAACTTTCCTCTAGTACTTTAGTGCTTCCTCCACCCCACTATCATGATCCCAATTCTACCTTACAAATCCGGCTAAACCAGAGGATGTACACTGGTACAGATCAGAGCTGGAAACACAGGGAATCCAGGATAGATAAACGCCTCAGGACCAATAATAAGAGTAGAGATACCAGGAGAATGGGAAGGTTGGGGAGAAAGAGGAACCGATCACAATGATCTACATATAACCCCTTCCCTAGGGACGGACAACAGAAAAATGGGTGTAGGGAGACATCAGACAGTATAAGACATGGAAAAATAATAATAATTTATAAATTATCAAGAGTTATCAAGAGTTCGTTGGGGAGGGAGAGGAAAATGAGGAGCTGATACCAAGGGCTCAAGTAGAAAGAAATAGTTTTGAGAATGATGATGGCAACAAATGTACAAATGTGAGTGACACAATGGATGGATGGATGGATTGTGATAAGAGGTGTACGAGCCCCCAATAAATTGATTTTTTAAAGGTGTTAAAGAGCAACAATGTCACTTGAGACAGATTCTAAGATCATTTTTAAAGATATAAAAATATCAACAACTTTCTAATTGAGGATTAATTTGCACCTGCTCAAGTCATGGTAAAGTTAAACTTCAGGAAAACGAGGAAGACCCACAGGGGATGGATTGGCATCATGACTGCAATGGACTCAAAGACACAATATGTTTGATGTGAGATGTGGCCCAATCAATAGTGGGCAGTGTGCTGCCTTCTATTGTACACAGGATACCATTCCAAGGCACTTCATAAGAAAAATAACATAAAGTGAACAATAACATGGAGTTAAGCACCCTTTACAATAATCAACCAATAATCAAAAGGGCAACATTATCCAATGGGCAATGTTCAGAAGGTTTGGGAAAGAGAATGGAACCAGGAAATGCCTGAAGTGAGAGAAGTGATGCTACCTGAGGGGATTGCACTCAATGAGATGGAACAATGCATACAGATTGTGAATGGAAAACTGACCTATTCTGTAAACCTTCACTCAAATCACAGATGTTTTTTTTTTTTTAAAAACACTGTGTCTTTATTTATAAGATTGATTATATAATTGCTGTGTTATGCTGGGTTCTCTAGAAAAACAAAACCAGAGATAGACACAGATACATATATGGGAGAAAAATTAGAACAAGAGAATAACTTGCACAGCTGTAAAAGTGAGTAAATGCAGTATAGTTCAAGTCTATGGATCAGAAATTAAGGTAAATACTTTTCCTGACTCGTGCAGCAGCTGCAGTTGACAGACAAGGAAGCATGACGATGGAGCAGGAAGACTCCGGCTGGCGGATATAGAGATAGATGAATCCAAGGTTGGCAGGTCAGATGATAGGCTCTGATGGCTCCCAGGTTAGCAGGTAACAGGCAGACCAGTGGCTCAAATCCAAAGAACCAAAGGCTGATGAGCCACACGCAGGATTCAGCCCTAACACAAGGAAAGCAGCCCTCCTCAACATGTCCTTATATAAAAGTAGGCTATACTCTGGAGGAAGCTTCCCTTCAATTGCACTCCAAATCTTCCCACAACTTCTTGGAGGCTCAGGGCAGAACCAATCATGTAGCTGATTACACGGTGTCACATGATTGGGATTTCCAGGCCCCAGCTACCAAACAAATGAAAATTCTTGCCAATTCTTACTGACAGAACCTAACCATCACAATTACTATCCGAAATATAGGACATTATACTTATGCATATATTTTAATAGATTCAATGTTTTTGAAAAAATAACTTTATTTTTTAGCCTTGTAATGGATTCGGTTTCCTATAAACGATTATATTCTTGTCTTAGAAAACATCTATCTATCTATCTATATGATTGTTAAATACATTTCAGTAAGACCTCAACCACACACACACACACACACACACACACACACACACACACACACTCCGTAAGTATAAACTAAACTAAAGCTATTCCACAGGTTCAAACATCTGTGTTTTGAGTTCTGCATAGCTGATTGCTCAAAGATTGTTTGTTGAGGAAGCATGACAACTCCGAAAGAGCCTGCATCTATCAGATGAGAAATCTAAGGTTCAGAAAAGCCCACAACTGAAACAGATTTAAAGTTAAAGATTTAAATTTAAATCTCTCCATCATTTTATCTTCTGAAAAAGTTTCTGTTTTTAGCATATTTTTCAACTACCTTGAATAAGTTTACTACATCCAATTTTTCACTATTTACTATATATCTTTGCAGTTGTCAATAGTTTCCAGACAGTTTGCTTGCTTGTCACTCAACCAAACCCCGTTGTTCAATCTTTATTTTATTTTTAAGGAAATTAACAGGTTAAAATGAAAGATGAAGACAGTTCTTTGATCAGTACATTCTCTTTCCAGTCATGCCTGAAGGCAGACATCTCTCTGGGCCTCAGCCTCTCAGGCACTTAACCCCTTAGCCTCTACCTGCTTGGACAAGTGTTAGAAAGCTCTCTCCACCCAGTAGTTTTATTTACATAACATCCAAATATCATATATTTCTATAGTTAAGTCACTTTTTAAAAGAGTTGTATGTATATACATCATCACAACCTGTTCTAGTGCACCCTCTGCCCTCCCACATTTATTATTTTCTCCTCATTTCCCCTCAGTCTCTGCCCCCACATCTCTGCTAAAACTACTGCATCAGTGATTATTTCTATGCACCCAATCCCCTTGTGTCCCATAAACTGGGAAACATATTAGAAACAATAGGAAACAAAACCCAATTAAAACAGAAAAAAATCAAGAAAGAGGAAGAAAAGATCTTGAGCAACATTAAAATAACCTAGGGAGAAAAATCACGTCATGGAACAAGTGAGAAGTATTAAAACCAAGTGCAAATTCATGTTGGGTCAAGAGGGAAGTCAATAGACCAGGTATCATACCTTTGTTTAATCTACCTTAATCAAGTTTACAATAATCTCTGTCCGATAGAAAAGATGTTTGTTTACCTCTCCTGTGACCAGGGGGATCTGCCAGATGCTTAACCCTACTAGGTACTCAGCAGATGGACTGTGACCTCCTGCTGTTCCCTATGCCTTCTACAAATTGGGAGTTCATGAGTTAAGCACTGATACCTTTCTCTTAATCATATTTGGGTTCTGTTGTTTTTTATCTTTGGATCACTCAGGCTGGTGTGCGACTTCCATGTCATGGTAGTTGACACCTCATTTAGATGGCTGCTTGTTTGAGTATAAGCCTTTAAGACCCTAGACCCTAGACCGATTCAAGCTGGGTACCCTCTGCTTTTTCACCGCACTTTACTGTAACACCCATGTATTTAGTCATTACTTCGTGAAGGTGAGTATTGAGCAGGGTCATGTTATAAACACTACATGTTCTTGGATGGGGCTGGAATTCAGTGGGAGCCCAGAGACAACTCTGGTGTCCTGTAGTGGCATTATTATCCTAGCTGATGTGAGGTCTCCTCTTCTAAGGTGGTTCTTATAAAGTGAATATAAGAGGGGTTGATATGCAGGCTTTCTACCCCTTTGTTTGGGAATTGGCCTCTAAGTTTTAATTGGTGTTTCTCCTTATCGGAGTCGCCGCATTCTGCATTTGTACTTCTGTGTTTGACGGACTTCACTCAGCCTAATGGTTTCTGGGTCCCTTCATGTCATGTATTGTTTCGTGTTTTCATCACTGTTTTTTTTTGGGGGGGGGGGCAGTAGTATTGCATTGTCCTATGTACTATGGCATTCTTCTGTTGGGCATTTGGGCTGTGTTCAGTTTCTTGATATTGTGAACTGTGCTGCTATGAACATGATAGAGCATGCATCCACTCATATGTTGTCTCTTATTTCTTTGGGGTTTATGCCTAAAAGTGGTATTTTTGGATCATATGGGATTTCAATTTCAGTTACTTTAAGTATTCATATTGCTTCCCATAGTGCTTGTATGTATATAGCCCAAGTAGACTAGCGAAGCAAATTCAGTGACACTCATATGTGTAAGAAAGAACTTTATAACAAACAATAATTGTATATTAAGAAAACACCCTAGCCCAATCAAGATCAAGTCCATATGTCTGATATTAGCCCATGTGTTCAATACCAGTATATGAATTCCTCTTCAGACTCATGGAACACATGCCGTGATCCAAATGCCTCAAGATCGCAGGCCAGTGGGTATAAAGTCTTGTTGATCCAGTGGCAGTGGACGCATCTTAGCACTGAGAGGGTCTTCATGTGGTTCCGCCAGTTGCAGGGCTCTGGCTGCCATCAGCATAGCTCCATGTGGCTTGTCAGCAGGAAGACAAGCAGAGAGAATATATGTTCTGTGTCTAGGGAGGAAGACAGGAGTTCCCAGAATCCTCAGGAGAAGGCCAGGCCCACACAGAGGTACGATTGGCTATGATCTGACTGACAGGTTAGACTCCACACCTTCACACAAGATGACAGGAGATTATGTAAGTGTCACAACATACAAGTCCACCAACAGTGTGCTCAAGTTCCATTCTTTCCACAACCTCTTCAACATTTGCTGTTTTCTGGGTTTTTTTATTATTCTGCATTGGGCTATCGCTGTGGGAGTGAGGCAGTATCTCATTGTGGTTTTTAATTTTCATTTCTCAGATGGCTAGTGATTATGAGTATTTTTCATGTGTTTGTTAGCAATTTGTATGTCATTTTTTGGTGATCTATCTGTTCACTTATTTTATTGGGAGCTCTTACAGCTCTTATAATAATCCATACATCCATTGTACCAAGCACATTTGTACATATGTTGCCATCATCATTTTCAAAATATTTTCTTTCTACTTGAGCCCTTGATATCAGCTCCACTTCTTTTTCCCATCCTACCCTACCCTCCCACCCTCATGAACCCTTGATAACATAAACTATTCTTATTTTCATACCTTACACTGTCTGCTGCTGTCTCTGTTCACCCATGTCTCTGTTGTTCCTCATGCAGGGGGCAGGGTGGGATGTTATAAGTTGATCATTCATTGCAATTGGTTCCCTTTTCTCCCCCAACCTTCCCCCTACCTTCATGGTATTGCTACTCTTATTACTGTTCCTGACAGGATTGTCTGTCCTGTCCTGGATTCTGTGTGAGAGCTCTTATCTGTACCAGTGTACATGTGCTGGTCTAGCCAGATTTGTAAGGTACAATTGGGGTGAAGATAGTGGGCGGGGTGAAGCATTAAAGAACTCAAGGAATGCTGTATGTTTCATCTGTACTCTGCTGCACCCTGGCTGGCTCATTGCTTCCTTGTGACCCTTCTGTGAGGGGATGTCCAATTGTCTACTGATAGCTTTGGATCTCCCTCTGGCCCCCCTTGTTCACATCAATATGATTGTTTGAGGTCTTCGGATGCCGATATCTGATACTGTCGACACCTCATCATCACACAGGCTGGTGTGCTTCCTCCATGTGGGCTTTGTTGCGTCCCAGATAGATGCCATTTGTTTATCTTCAACTTTAAGACCCCAGATGCTATATCTTTTGATAGCCAGTCACCATCAGTTTTCTTCACCACAGTTGCTTATCCACCTGCTTTGTCTTCAGCAATCATGTTGGGAAGGAGAACATCACAAAATGCCATGTTATTAGAACAAAGTGTTCTTGTGTTGAGGGAGTACTTGAGTAGAGGCCCAATGTCCATCTGCTACCTTAATACTTAACATATAAATCTATGTACAAAGACGGATAACCCTATTGTTATATATAAATATATTTACATATAACATTGCTGTAGGTAGTATTGACATGTTCACAGTCTTAAGTTTGGCTATCCATGAGCAAGGGTTATTCTTCTATTTATCAGAATATTTTATGATTTCTTGTAGCAACATTGTATAGTCTTCTCTGCATTGGCCTTTTGTTTCTTTCAATAGGTATATTCTTAAGTATTTCACCTTTTGAATGATTATTGTAAATATTATTGCTTTATTATTGCTAAATATTATTCTCATAACTCTCCTTGCTGGTATACAGGAATCTGATTGATTTCTGGTCTTTAATTTTATATCCTGTTACTTGGCTGAATCCCTCGATTGTTTCCAGTAGGCTTTTTGTGGAGACTTTTGGGTATTCTATATATAGGATTATATTTTCTGTCAATACCAGACCTCTTTGCCTATTTGTATTCCTTTGCCTTTTTTCTGTTGTCTGATAGTTCCACTACGATTTTGAACTAAGAGTGATGATAGGGGTTGTCCTTGTCTTCCCCCCCTTTTCAAGAGGGAACATTTTTCTTGTTTTCCCCATTGAATATAATTTTGGTTGGTTCTTTTTCATATATGGCTTTTAATATGTTGAGGAATTTCCCTTCTATTCCTATTTTATTGAGTGTTATCACAATATGGGTGCTGAATATTGCCAAATGTCTTTTCTGAATCTACTGATAGGATGATGTGGTTTTTATTTTTTGCCTTGTTTAGGTGGTAGATTACATTGATAGCTTTTTGAATATTGAACCATATCTGCATCCCTGAAATGAATCCCATGAGGTCACGGTCAATTATTTTCTTGATATGATTTTGGATTGTATTCAATCTTTATTTTAAAGTTTAGTAGTAAACACATTGTGTTTCATTTTAAGATACTCTGTTTATATGATAGCTTACCCAGAATCACATTAATAGCTCACTATGAGTTTATGCTTATGTTGAAAGGAAATACATAACTTGAACTCTCTAAAAGTTTATCAGTTAATTTCTTTAACTCAGAATCAGTACTCTGATACTGGTGAATATTAGCCACATTTGAGACTGAAGAGACTGGACCCAAGGAGATATAAATGGCAGATCATGAGACCCAATGCTTAGGGGACACCGAGTTATGTTAAGGATGATGGTATAATTTGGGAAGTGGATAAAGACGATGGATGAACAATGTGATGGAAATCATTTTTATCACAGAACTATACATATAAATATTGCTGAAATAGAAAACTCTTTTAGGTGCAACAAAACCAAGCAGGCACAGATCTCTAAAAATACAAAGAGAGATACAAAATAGAGGTTACCTGCAGGATGGTAGCAGTGTGTATGCTGAATTTCCCGGCCCTTCCTGTAAAAAGTTGGTTACACTACTTAGTGTTTCTATGGTCTTTATACTCTGGCCCTATATCTATTTGACAAGAGTTGACTCTTATTCCACTGCTCCAACTTCTCAAATATTCTCAACCGTAGATGTTCTTTTTTTCTGCTCACACTGTGCATGCCCGAATGTTTCTTTACATGGATACAGTTTATTTGTTTACATTTTGTTTTCAAATTCCCATTTTTGCATCCTCTCCTCACTCTGTCACAAGTTCCGGCAGAGGCTGTCTAGTGGTGGGTTACTCAATAAGCAAGGTAAGCATGAGCTTACTGGTTCTTGCTTACTCACTAAACTTCAATGAACTGCTTCACTTTTTTTTTAACCACATCAAAAATTCTGCTTCTACGGTTGGTCAGTGTGAGAGATGAAAATAATAACAATGTACAATCTATGGGGGGGGCGGGCTATGAGGGTGGAGGGTGGAGGAAGGAAAAAAAAGAGCCGGTACCAAGGGCTCAATAGAAAGTAAATGTCTAGAAGCAAATGAGGACAACATGTGTACAAACATGCCTGATTCAATTGATGTATGGATTGTGATAAGAGTTGTATGAGCCCCCAATAAAATGATTTAAAAAGAAAAAAAAAGTCTGCTTCTAGGTGTAGCAAGGATCTGTCTTTCTTCTAGTTCCCAAACACCTCCCTGTAGAATCAAAATCTTTTTGATAAAATCCCGCACAGGGACAAAATACCCAGGAAGCAAAACAAACATAGGCTTAATAGTGTGTAATTATTCATCTAAGTATAAGTAAAGCTATGCTTACATTTCATACTGAGTAATCAGCCCCTGGGTTGGGTCAAAGCCTGACATTGCAGCAGGTCAATGTCTGCTGTCAGGTCTGGGGCTTTCCCTGTTTGAATTTGTCAAAACACAGCTTATGAAAGCTGTACTCTCAACTCACTAAACAAGAATTACTGATACTCTTGTTTATATTTTGCCAATATTTTTGTTAATGCTCCCAATATTCTCTTTATCAAACACTAAAATGATATACTACTTACCCCACCTCCCGACACACACACACACACACACACTTTTTCTAGCACAGTTTTCCAGTAGAACCTTATGAAATGATAGAAATATTCTATCTGAATTGTTCAATACAGTAGTAGCCACTAGTCACATGGTTCTGAGTCTTTGAAATGTGGCTGGGGTGACTAAGGAACTGAATTTTTTAATACGATCTAGTTTTAATTTAAATAGCTATAAGTGGCTCACTACACCATAGAGTAACATTGCTGGTCACTCACAACACAATTTGAGAAGCTCTGTCTCCTTTTACTTAAATTTGAAAGTTTTCATATGGGCGGGTAGGCTAATGAATGTTGTTCATCTTCCTGTTTCAAGTGCTTGGTACTCAGGATATAAGCCCGCAAAAGTTCTGATGGAGTGAATGGATGTGCCTGTGATTGGATGGGCCAATGGAAGCACTGGATGAGTAGATGAGTGCACGCATGTAAGGCAGGACCTTCGAGACGGTTCAGATAGTTGTGTGATCCATCGTTCACAGAGGGAGGCACTGATATTTGAATTAGCAGTCTTTTGGAGTTGCCTTTCAACCTCCTGAAATGGTACCTCTGGTCCCCAGTGTTTGAATTACAGAATAGCGTTACTGACTAGACTTTGTTTGTGATTATCTACCCATCATCAGTGTTTTCTCTTCCCATTCGGACATAACATGATCCTTAGCCCTGACAGAAGCCAGGTCTACTTCAGGTATCCTGGGACAAATAGCATAACAGAGGGTACGCATCATGGCTTTCTCTCCTGGAAATTGGTGGAGCAACATTGCTGCAGTGAGCAAGGATGCTTTGCCATGCGGGTTTCACAGATTTCCTAAGAAGACTTGTAAGGTAACAGTTTCCTTCTCAATGATTTGTGCTCTGCATATGAGTTTTGATTTTATCTAGCATACAATACCAGAGCAGCAGAATTCATGAATATTTTACTTATAGAGCAAAAGGGAAAGCTACCTGCCTAAATGGCTTTTATTTTGTAAGGCTTTAGATTTCGTTTTCTTTGCTTTTTCCTCTTGCTGGGTTCCTTTTTTTTTGTTGCCTACATTAAACAGCTGCTTTGAAAGTTTCTCTCTCCCTTTAAGTGTTTTCACATTTACAGACTGTGCTCCTATGATCTAATAAAATTAAGCTATCAGGAGGAAATCATCGCATCAGAAAGGGCTGGGGAAGCACTGTAACGCACCAGACAGCTCGCTAGAAGAGCCTCTCTAGGGAGTTTGCTCTGGGAAAGAAGCGGTGGGTGGAACCTGCTGAGTTCCTGGTCTGTTAAGCTGATGCTTGCCTTCCCACACTTGTCTTCTTTACATAAGCATTTTCCTTTTAAGGAAGCCTCCAGGCAGCCCTGGGAGAGAAGCCTCCGGGCGCACCAGTCACATCTAAATATTCTAGAGAGGAGATAAAAATAAAACATCCTACCTGAGTGAATGACCTTCCAACTTCTCAAATCCTGAGGCACTTTATGGAAGTGCTTTCATTTCCCAACTTATTTCCCACCCCTACTCTCTGATCTACTTGTAAATTTTACTTTCAGGAGACAGAATATGTTTCAGATTGTTCACAGCTAAAGCAGCAAAAAGACCCCCAACCCCTTTTTAGTACGGAGTGTTTCATAAAATCTAAAAATGGGAAGGAGGTCAGACCTCAACTGCAACTCACTGGCGATTGTCCCCCCTAATGACTACTCATCTGGACAAGCCAAAGCGCTCATATATTCACAGCACAGCTGGCTGCTGGTCTTCAAGAATATATGGCAAATGGAAATCAACTTTTCAGACAGTCAGTTCTCAAACATTAGTACATAGATGAGTTACCTGAGATAACTGTATAAAAGGTAGATTCCCGGCTCTTGCTCCAATTTACTAAATAAAAATATCCGTGATATTTTGAGAAATACACTCAATAGACATCCCGAGAATGTATCAAAGGATGGATAAGAATTAGGAAAGATTTTAATTTAGTAATTTAAAACATACCAGTAAAATCAGACATTAAAGCTTGGATCAAATCCTCCCAACACCCCCAACCAGCCCAAGGTGGTCTTTTCTACTACATATTTATTTTGCTTTTTAACAAATTATTCAAGACTTTCTACTACATATTTATTTTGCTTTTTAACAAATTATTCAAGACTTTCTACTACATATTTATTTTGCTTTTTAACAAATTATTCAAGACTTATGTTTAATTCCTCCATGAAAATCTACTTTGTTATTCCTTATCTGCAATACAGTGTTTTTAAAAAGCAGTTAATGGGAATATCTCGGTGGTTCAGAAGGTTTATACTCTCTCAGACACCCCAAAGACTGCTCTCCAAGTCCACCCAGAGGAGCCTTGGAAGAAAGGCCAGGCAGTTCACTTTTGAAAACAAACTATTGGAAAAATTTCATGGAACATAGTTCTATTGGATATATATGGGTTGTCAAGAGCCAGATCAACTAAAGCAAACCTGATTCCGAAGCCTGCACATCTTAGTGCAATATCTGACGATGGCGAAGAAAGCAAAGAAGCGAAGCTGTGAATGGAAGGCTAAGACATCATCACAAGAGACTGGGCTAAGTCATCGCTTTTGAAAGAGCTCTAAAGCACTGTTGGATTTGGGAGCATTATTAATATATTTTTCTGTGTCCTCAGAAGAATTATTTACTGCTATCATTGTGTGGGATATATTTCCTTAATTAAATCGAATCCGCTGAGGGTGGGGTGGTTCACTCTTTGATGTAAACAAATAATGTGGTTCTATGTTTGTTTTGTGTTTTGCTGGATCTTTAAGGGAGTGTGAACTAACAATGTCCAAGTAGTAGCAGAAGGGAAATTTCACAAAATTTGTCATGAAAAGAACAACAAGGATTCTTGGCAGGTATGTTAAGAGAAAGCATTTCACACTCTGAAATAAGGACCTTTTTGTCTTTTCCCCGTGCTCCCTTTTTTCAATCTCCTTCTCTTTCTTAAATATGTATTTTGGCCCTGACAAGACACAAAGTAATCATCAGAGGTATCCACAATCCATGACGATTGGCCTCTGCATCAAATGGCTAGAACAACAGCATCGTCTCTGAGCATCTTTTTGTTGTCATTATTGTTGTGCACCAGGGCACCAGTTCCTACTCACAGTGACCCTATGTGCAATAGCACCAAACACTCCCTGGTTCCGGGCCAGGTTTGCAATTGTCATTCTGTCTGAGGCCACTGTTATAGCCCTTGTGTCCATCCATCGGTCTAAAGTCCTCCTCTTTTTTGATGACTACCCACTTTCTAAGCACTGTATTCTTTCCTAGGACTGGTCCCGCCCAGATAACTTGTCCAAAGTATGTGAGAGGAAGTTCCTCTCTCCTCACTTTTAACGAGTGTTTTGACTGTATTTCATTCGAGGCACTTGACCATAATACTTCCACCATTCTCCACCAACACTGTGCTTAAGTGCCTCCACTCTCCAGTCTTCCTCCTTCAGTGTCCAGTCTTGAAATGCATATGAGCATCTAGTGGGAAATAAATAGGATAATACTAAAAGATGCACATAGATAAGACCTAGTATATAAAAATATATGTCAGAAAATGTTCACTGTCCTAATTGTACACTTACAGGGATTAACATAAGTGTGGGTATATTTCGAATAAGAGCAAGAGCCCCAACTTCAAATGCAAACTCTGAGAGATAATGCAGGACCATGCCAGAAGTAAATCTATATCAGAAATATAACAATGTCAATGACCATATGGAGTAATTTTTCCCCCTTTTGGATATCAGGTCAGAGGCACTGCAAACAATGAAATAAAATAAAATGGTAGGAGAGTATTCCATCCAAAAGGCATCATTGGTTAAAGAAAACAGAAGGGCTAAAAAAAGAATATATGGTCCCAATCATTTGGCTGATAAAGAATAAAGATCTTCAATTTAGAAAGCATACAGCTCCAAATATGTAACTTTCACCTTCTGAGTAACCACTTTGATCCAAGAATCTGGTTGACAATAGCTTACGTTTCATTTCTCTAATCAAGCCAAAGACATCTGTATGCCTTTCATCTCTTACAAATGCCAGCTCTTCGTAACCCAAAATAAATGAAAGTTCACATTTTGTAACAATTTTCTTAAGAGGAAAGTACATGTGCTCAGCTGAATACAGAATAATAATAAGTTATCAAAAGAAATTTTCTCTCAAATATATATCATTATGTTTTATCATACTCTTTTTTTTTTTTTAGAATTTTGTATTCTGAGCAGTCTGGTGGCATTAGCAAGAGGCTATACAAGAAAACATTTTTAGCAACTTTTGGCTGCAAAAATCACATTGTTATATACCCATTGCAGTGTCCAATGAATAAAACTTATTTGCAAAAGGTTAATGCGCTCCCAACCCAAAGGTTGGAATTTCAAGTCCACACAGAGAAGCTTTGGGAGAAGACTGGAGATTTACTGCCCACTAAAATCAGCCATTGACAACACGATAGATCAACTTTGACAAAATTCAGGTTGTCATGAGTTTGTGGTAACTTGGTTGTTTATGACACAATGAGACATTCAAATTCATAAAGACTTTCAAAATAACTTATTTTAAGCTGGCACAAATTAACTTTTTATCCAGTTATCATTTTGAAACCTTCCTATAGATTGCATTACAAAAATGGATTTTGCTAAGTGGCTTCATTTCTCTGAGCCTTTTCCCTGAGACACAGACTGATTTTGACATGCCATTGGGTTTTATGGATAATATATGTCATGCCATCAAAGTGTGGGATGTGGTTTCGTTCCCATCCATGTTTTTGTTTTGTTTCTTGCTTTCTTTGATTTCCTTAGTGCTCTGACTTTGGCAAGAGGAGCGTGTGCTTCACCTAGCTCCTCCTCAGAAGCGCAGAATATTTTTATGCTGGGAAGGATGTAAAGAACGTCGAGTTCAACATCCTCATTTTACAGATGAGAAATCTAAGTCCCAAATGGTGCCCCAGGTCACGGAGCTAGTTAGTAAGACAGTTGAAACTAAAAAGGGTGTCTTCTGAATCTCACTTTAGGGCATTTTGTATTATATCACATTGATTGGAGTTGATTTCTTTTTGCCCCCACACTTCGCTCATTTTTGTGTCTTTCTTTTCTGTTTCTGTTTCAATTTAAAACGAATGACCCTACATCCATCCATATCTCTAAATTTGTGCTAGATTCACTTGGTAATTTTCAGACAGTCGATCTGAACTACACATAGATTATGGCAAAGAGCTCAGGTGTTGGAACTAACAGATCTGAGCTTGATCCCTCAATCTGCTATTTATTAGTTGAATAACTTTGGGCACATCATTTAATTTCTCTGAAGTTCAGTAACATCATTTGTAAAATGGGAAATATAGCACCCTCCCCAAAGAGTTACTGTATGGATTAAAAATGGGCTAGACTATAAATACAAGAGGCCAATGAGAATGCACCAAGGAAGTCCAGGAAATGAAAACTTTCTTTCCCTCTTCCGGAGTCTGCAGCATGAGTCCCCAAATGACCACAGCCTCATCCTTCCGGTCTCCACCGAAACACCTAAGTCGAGGTGCAATGATAGGGGCTTGGGCCATCATGATTGCTAATAGAATTCAGACTATCAGTTTACGCTTGTTTCCAAAGTTAAATAGAAACGTGGGCAGCTTTAAAGTGTCTTTGAAATGAACTGGCTTTCGTCTGCCCCTCTTTCTGTTGAAAAATCACACAGACATTCCTCTTTTTTTGATAAGGAGAGAAAAGAGAACGATCAGCAGGAAAACTTCACCTGTGATTGATGCTTCCAGTCAGCTTGAAAGAGCAAGTATCTCAGATGTAAAAATTCTGACACATCACTTTCTGACAAAACTGCATAAAACAGCCACAACTTTAATCTATTAGCTCAACTCGGCAGAATGACAAAATTAAGTCTTTGATAGTAATAATCTTCAAATACTTCTTCCTCTCCCCATTTCCCACCAGGTCCTTTTTATTACTGTTCCATCCATAGGGTGGGGTTGTACTGTATTCTGCCTTTGGGAGTGACAGCATCGATAGACACTGTGTAGGTTTCCTTAGACATCAGACTGGGGTCTGGAACAGAGCCGTCACAGGGCAGTGGAGCCGGGTAAAGGACGCGAGAAAGGGAATTGCTTGCTGACAGCATCCCCAGCAGATAGGGATATTTTCAGGTGTCCCTTATTGTTTTCATTTTTATTTCTTAAAACACATTACGAAAAATATCTGTGTAAAGTAGGGGAATATATTAAAATTGACTTTTGAAGCATGCAAAAACTGAGGTGAAGTGTTACAGTAAATCTGCCTGAATTACACAGTGTGTTCAACGCATTGCTACCAAGAGAGCTTCTGATTCTCAGTCCAGGAACCAGTGGGAAACTAAAATACACAAAGAAGAAACAAACCAATTCTTAAAGTATCAATAAAAGGACAATATCGGAATATTAGGTTACTCATAGGTTTGGCCCACCACAATAAGTTAAATATTCTCTTTAAAATAGCTAATATATTAAAATAATTAAAATCATATATACATACACCAACATATATGTCACACCACTGCATATATATGTATATGTGCATATAGAAATACATATGTGTGTGGTGTTGCCGTCAGGTTGTTGGGTGCATTGAGTTGGTTCCGACAGAATGAAACACTGTCTTGTGCCAGCCTTGCAACTGTCCCCATGCCTGAGTCCATTATTGCAGCCACGATGTCAATCCATCGCATTAAGGGCCTTCCTCGCTTTCATTGCCCGTCCACATGATGCCCTTCTCCAGGGACTGGCTTATCCTGACGATAGGTCCAAAGTATGGAAGATTTAGTATTGGCATCCTTGCCTCTAAGGAGCACTCTGGCTAAATGTCTTCCAAGACAGATCAGTTTGTTTTTTAAGCAGTCCATGGTACTTTAACTACTCTTCACCAGCATCCTAATTCTTCTTTGTCTTCCTTGTTCAATGTTCAACTTTTACATGCACATGAGGCAATGGAAAAGCAGGGCTTGGGTAAGACACAGCTTAGTCCTCATAGTAACATCCTTGCTTTTCAGTGCTCAAAAGAGCTCTGATGCAAAGATTTACCCAAAGCCATGCTTCATTTGACATCTTGACTGCTGTTTCCATGAGTGTTGATTATGGATCAGTCCTTGACAACGTCAACCTTTTCTCCATTTAGCATGATGTTACCTATTAGTCTAGTTATGAGGATTTTGGTTTTCTTTACACTGAGGGATAATCCTGAAAGCTACAATCCTTGATCTTCATTAGCAAGTTTTTCGAGCCCTGCTCACTTTCAGCAAGATTGTTTCATCTGTATATCGCAAGTTCTTAATAAGCCAATCTTGATGCCACTTTCTTCGTCACATAAGCCAGCTTCTCTGATTATTTGCTCACATACAGATTTAGAAAGTATGGTGAGAGTATGTAACCATGAATCACACTTTTCCTGATTGTAAACATTTGCTTGTTCTCTTCACACAACTACCTCTTGATACGTGCACAAGACCCTTATGAGCATAAGCGCTCTGGAATTCCCATTCTGCTCAAGGTTATTAGGGTCCACACAGTCAGATGCCTTTGCATAGTTAATAAACAAAAGTCAACATATTTCTGGTGTGTGTGTTATATATATTGCATATGTATCTGAATATATATAGCATATATAACACGTGTGTTTGTATTTAGTGAGTGTGTTAGGAATCAAACTCAGTACAAGTTGGTAACAGCAAAGGTAATGAATATGCTCATGGTTCAGAGTTAGTGTTAACGGTATTTGCTGGTAGAATGAGGATCAGATGTAAGGTATAAGAAAGAGAATGACGACTGATCAAAGCACACAAGAGCAAACAAAGAGGTAAGGAGAGTGAGTGGAACACATCCTGGCGGTCGACCAAGCCCTGAGGATGATATGCCTGCTCAGAGCAGACAATGCACAGAGAGGACCACAGGGCTGTCCTCACCATGAGACATGATGTGCCTTACTGAACCTAGCTCTACAGGTCACAACACTGGAGACACAATGTGGGAATTGTGCCAGATCTGACTCCATCACACTGGGGTGAAACACTAAGGGCATGCAACAGAGCAACAAGGAGAGCAAAGCATTGACGTTCCCGGGGAATACCAAAAATAGACTTTGGGGACAGAGCGTGGCACCCCATCAGACAAAAATGGAAAACACTCCTAAAGGTCAAACAAACAGAACTGGAACTATTTATAGGGTTTCCCTTTTTTGTCATTGGCTTCCGTGTTGTTGTTGTTGTTGTTATTTTGTTTGTTTGTTTTGTCTTCCTTTGTTGTTTGGTTTGGCTTTGCCTTGTTTTTGCACTTATTATTGGCTCTTCATGTCCATCTAGATAAGATACACTAGATAAATAATTCAGAGGAGAAAACAAGGACACTGATGGTTCTGGGGGCGGGGACACGGGAGAGGAGGAGGTGGGAGAAAGGGAGAATAGTGTCAACCAACCCTGGTACAAGGGAACAATAAGTGAACTAAAATCAATGGAGAGAAGGGCATAGGATGCCTAGTGGGGTTTAATTAAGGGCAATGTAACTGTGAGGAATTACTGAAACCCAAATGAAGGCCGAACAATTAGAAAGTAAAAGGAAATAGAGGAAAGAACTAGGAGGCAAAGGACATTTATAGAGGTCTAAATAAAGCCATGCATGTGTAAATATATTTATATATAATGATATGAAAATAGACCCATGTACTTATATTTATACGTTAAGTGGTAAGGTAGCAGATGGGCATTGGGCCTCAACTCAAGTACTCTCTCATCCCAAGAACACTATGTTCTACTAATCTGGCATTCTATGATGCTCACCTTCCCAACACAACTGCTGAAAACAAAAGGGGTGCATAAGCAAATGTGGTGAACAAAGCTGAGAGTGCCTGACTATCAAAAGATACAGCATCTGATGTCTGAAAGGCTTGAAGATAAACAAGTGGCCATCTACCTGAGAAGCAATAAAGCCCACATGGAAGAAGCACACAAGCCTGTGTGATCATGAGGTGTCAATAGAATCAGGTATCAGGCATCAAAGCTCCAGAACAAAAAATCAGATCAATGTGAATGAGGGGAAGTGTGGAAGCCCAAAGCCCATCTGTAGAAAATCGAACATCCCTTTACAGAAGGGATACAAGGAAGAGATGAACCAGTGAGGGGCAGTATAGCACCGAAGAAACACAAATTTCCTCTAGCTCTTTAATGCTCCCTCCTCCACTCCCCATCCCACCCCCCTCACCATCATGACCTCAATTCTAATTTACATATCTGATTAAACCAGAACATGTATACTGCTAAAGATAAGAGCCCACAAAGCAGGGAATCCAGACAGATAAACACCTCAGGGTTTATTAATAATTAAATAGAGATAATAATTTAAATAGAGATACCAGGAGGGAAAGGGGAAGGTGGGGAGAGAAAGGGGGATTAGATCACAGTGATTGACATATACCCCCCCCCCAAAAAAAGCGGGATGACCAACAGAAAAGTGGGTGAAGGGAGACAGGGGATGATGTAAGATATGAAAATAATAATAATTTATAACTTACCAAAGGTTCATGAGGGAGGATGGGTGAGGGAGGGAAAAATGAGGAACTGATATCAAGGGCTCAAGTAGAAAGAAAATGCTTTGACAATGATGATGGCAACATATGTACAAATGTGCTGGACACAATGGATGTATGGATGGATTGTGATAAGAGTTCTAAGAACCCCCAGTAAAATGATTTAATAAAATTTTTAAAAAGAAAGAGAATGATTCAATATTATTATCCTAAGCAACTGAGAAATTGGAGTTCCTAGGAGCAGAGATCAAAAGATTAAAGGAGGAATAGAGGAGGAAAGGATTAAAGGAGGAATTTTTCAGGAGATGCATGAGAATTACAAGCCCCTTTCCAGACATGCTAAGTTTTAGTTTCCTATTTTACAATTAGGCGAGATTATAAATTATTAAATCATATTGCCACCGTGGTGAAGTGAAATTTCTTAGTATGGCTCTTCTACCCAGTTCTCTATAATCCCCCAAAAATGACTGGGGAGGACTTTGCAAACAAGGTATGTGTAGCACTAATAAGGGGATTTACTAATTTCCATTACTACTTCCCAGGCTAATACAATGAGCCATCTGTGAAGCCAAAGAGAGAACCCATGAGTACTTTGGGAGACTGTGTTCATGATCTCTGTTTGAAAAGTCAGAGGCCACTAAGACCGGATGCATAGACTAGGACGTACCTTCTCCTTTTTTTTTTTTAAATCAATTTATTGGGGCTCATAAAATTCATCACAATACATAGATCAATTGTGTAAAGCAAATCTATACATTTGTTGCCTTCATCATTCCCCAAATTCGCTTGCCTCTTGGGTTCCCGGAATCAGCTCATTTTCCTTTTTCCCCCCTCCCACTCCCTTCCTCTGCCCCCCTCCCCCATGCACCCTTGATAATAATGAACTGTGGGAAAGTGTTAGGCAGGCTAGCTCCCTAGACCATGGAGGCAAAGGCCACAGGCTCATGTGGATGAAAGAATGAAGACCAGATAGAGACTTGGCTGCTGGTTAAGACCAATGACTGTATCCTTACTGTTTGCTGATCCTGACTGGTGGCAACCTATTACCTTTCCTAATAAACCTCCTAAATTGTGAGTATTGTCTGTGAGTTTGGTGTAGCCATTGCAATGAATGATCAAACTCGGCATAGATGTAGAGTGTTGTGTGAGAAACCATTGGTGTCAGCACAGGTAAAGAAGGATGGGCCATGGAGACTTGTCTCACCCCTGCATCATGGCAATAGAGAAGCTAGAGGATATCAGACATGGTCCTCTATTGCCCTTATTTCAGCCATTCTGTCAATTCTTACTCACAGTGACCCTATCTGACGGAGTAGAACGGCCCCTTTTGATTTCTGAGGCTGTAAATCTGTGTGTGTGTGTGTGTGTGTGAGTGAGTGAAAGCCTCGGGGTTTACATTATGATAGGCTGACTTCACTAAGCATAATATCCTCCAGGTATATTCATGTCATGAGGTGCTTCATCGTTTTCATCATTAATTTTAGTGGTACATGGTATGCTATTATGTGTATGAACCAACGTTTCTTCGTCCATTCTTCCACGGAGGGGCTTTTGGACTGTTTCCAACTTCTTGCAATTGTGAACAGTACTGAGATAAACATGGGAGTGCATATGTCTGTTCATGCTATGTCTTTCATTTCTTTAGGGTATATAGGCAGCAGGGGGATTGTTGGAATTTCTTTTAGTTGTTTAAGATAGCACAATATCACTTTCCACAATGGTGGTACATTTTTACAGACTTGCTAGCAGTGTATGAGGTTCAAATCTCTCTGCAGTATCTCCAAATTTTGTTGTCTTATGTCTTTTGTTTGTTTTTAAATCAGGTGTCATTTTCCAGAAGGTGTTAACTCATTATTGCTTTGATCTACATCTCCAAGATGGCTAATGATTGTGAGCATTTTGCCACATGTTTGTTCACTATTTGGATGTCACTTTTGGTGACCTGTCTATTCTTTCCTCACTTCTTAATTCTTTGTTCTTTTCTTACTGAAATATTGAAGTTTTCTATAGATTTTAGAAATAATTTCCTTGCCCATTGTTTTGTTCCCCAAAAATAACATCCCCCAGTTCAGAGGTTCTTTTCGTTTTTCACTCTTTTGTTGAAGTCCTTTGATACACATAAGTGTCTTATTTTTAGTCTGTTCTCTCCATCTATCTATCTGCCTATTTATTTAATACTATGCATTCTTCCTTCACTATGTTTGATAGTATGTCTATGTCCTATAATAGGGCCTTTAAGTTCTTGAGTTCCTTCTCTGGATAATATTGACATTTTTACAATGATAAGCCCTCTTATCCATGAACATGGGATATCCTTCCATCTTGTAGATCTCTTGATTTCCTGTACCAGTATTCTATAGTTTTCTTTGTACAAATCCTCTGTTTCTCTATTAGGTTTATTCCAATGCATTTAATCTTTGATGTGGAAGCTGCACCTTTAGGAGAGCAAAAAGCCTTATTTCTCTCCCTTCAAGCAGCTAGTCCTTTCTAATTGGTGACCTAGCATCAGAAGCCCAATTCATAACTCACTACATCATAAGGGCTCCTTTAGGATATAAATAGACAGTGCAATATTTGAATCTGGGATTCAGAGTCTGAGGGAATGTTCACACGGATATGTTTAAAATATTTACTGCCATTAGACTGAATAAGATAACTAAAAAGTGAGTGAGGACAGAGAAAGAAAAAAAAAATTGGAGCCCTGGAGCAGTACCAACCTTAGAGGTTGGAAAGAATTAGTAAAACTGAAACATAAAAGTTTCATCCAGTAAAATGAGAAGAGAATCACTAAAGGGAAATACCCGAGGGATTAATTAAGAAGTTTATCAAGAAAGAAGTTCTCTGTTCTGCCCAGTGATGTTAATAAGGAGAGTAAGAGAAAAACTTAGAATTGAATAAATTTGGAAACTGGAATGACATTGATATTAAGACCACTTTAGAGGGAATAGTAAATGTGCAGGCCTCTTTTGAATACAATGAAGTTAAGAAAGCATAGGAGAGAGACAATGGGGTAAGCACAGCTTTCCCAAGGAGCTTGTTGAAAAAGTGAGCAATATAAGGGCAAATCACAAAAATAGACATGTGGCCAAGAGAATATTTTAGTAGGAAATGTTATTCTATGTATAGGTTAGCAGAAGAGATGTACAGAGAACTTAGTAATATCATTGACAAGAAAGACAGACTCTTAAAATTCTAAAAATGAAAAGTAGAAAGATTAGCAAAAGGAAGACTCCAAACTTATTAAGAAGGAAGGCAAAATAGACATTAAAAATCAAATACATTGGTAGCCTGCTAGTAGATTCATGAAATATTTTGATCTTTTGTCTTTTGCATTTATTTCTATTTTCTTCATGAAACAGCAAATAAACAAGAAACAAAACATATTGTAGATGGAAAAGGAGATGTGGGAAATTGGAAAACAAAGAGGATGCAAAATTTCCACCTACAAAAGTGTGAATCTAAAGAAAATTTAAAGGATTACCAAGCAGCACAGATTGGTTTGTGAATTTGAAATGCTACCAGGCATCAAGGAGCAAGGCTGTGTGTGGGCGCACGCGTGTTCGTGTGCGTGTTCCCATTCATGTTTATCTGTTCTAATACATTGGAAGGCGCCCTGGTGGTGGTGTGGTTACACGTTGGGCTGCCATCTGCAAGGCTGGCCATTGAAAAGCACCAGCTGGTTGGTGGGAGAAAGATGGAGCTTTCTACTCTGTGAATAGTTAGTCTCAAAACCTCATGGGGACAGTTGTACCCTTCACTATGGACTTGGTATGAGTTTCTCTGAACTAGAGGACAGTGAGTTTGGATACCGCAGCGAATACACTGGGTAGAGGCGGGAATTAACCAAGTGAGGAAGATAGAGGAAGAAAGAAAAGGAGAAGGAGATAGAAGAAATGAAATCTTGTGCAGAAAGTTCTTATAAGGATGGGTGAGCCTTTTAATATAAGTCAGACAATAGGGAAATTGAATTAAAGAGTAGTCAAGGTAAGTGAAAGGTAGAAATGGTAAAATGACTTGGAAGGAGTAAAGGTGTTGAAGAGTTGCTGGCTTTGGAAACACTAAAGTAAAACCAAATTGGATCACATTGAGTAGATTCTTACTCATGATGACATTATGTGTTACAGTGTAGACCGGCTCCATAGCGTCTTCTTGGTGCAATCTTTATCAGAGCAGCTCACCATCTCTTTGTTCTATGGCGCTAATCTTTAAGTTAACAGCTAATAACAAACAATGTATGCCCCTCAGTTACCTTTGTGGAACATAAAGGGAGTAAAATAAAAAGATGAGAGGGTTGACTGGAAGTTGTATATTTGGAACTGAGATTAAGAAAGAGATGAAATTATCAATAATAAAATATCTAATATAACTATAGGAGCCCTGGTGGTTACACGTTGGGCTGCAGTAAGCATAGTTGGCAGTTTGAAACCACAGGGAATCACAGTGAGTCTACATTGACACAATGACAGTGAGGTTTTTTTCCCCCATTTTAAGTTTGTTCTAGTTTTTCCTATTTTCTGCTTTCTTTTCTATTGAAAATCTTCCCTGTTAGTGTTTATTTTTATTAGTTTTTTGTTTTGGTTTTTAAAAATGTCTTTCTGTGTATAAAATCCAGGATAGATAAATCCATAGAGATAGCAACTGGAGTAATGGTTCCTTAGGGGTATGGCACAGAGGGCTGGGGGGAAGTGAGAAGCTAAGAACTATCTGTATAAGAACAAATAAGTGTTCTAAAATTTAGTGGTGATGATGTACAACTCTTATTAATAAAGTTGAACTATTGAGTTGTATAATTTGTGAATTACATGCCAATAAAACTTAAAAAAGAAGTCTAGGAGATTTTAAAGAGGCATGAAACAGAAGTAAATGACAAATTTGAAGAAAAGCAATGGAGAATGTGTTCCTTAACTAGAACAACCATTATTTCATCCTGCTCAAGACAAAAATACAAGTAACTCAATTTAAGAAACGAGCAAAGAAGATGAACTCAAACCAGGAAAGAAGACATTCCTTAGCCATTAGGGCAATGCAAATAAAAATAATGAGATACCATTTCATTTCAGAATTAATAGCAAAGTTCAAAAACAAAAATGAAAAAATCGACGCAGAACACAATAAGGGTTAGTGAGTGTGTAAAGAGATTAGAAAATTCAAATACTGCCAGTGAGATTAGAAAATGATGCAACAATTTGGAAGATGATATGGCACTTCCTTACACAGTGAGAGATACAGTATTATCCAGCAATAATCCACTTCTAAGTATATCCTAGAGAAATTATATATGTAAATACACACACACACACACACTCATATTCACCCTAGTATAATAATACAATAAATGGCCATCAATAGCTGATTGGATAAAAAAATATGGTGTATATATACATACAATGGGATATTACATAGCAATAAATAATAATGTTTTCATGGCATGAATTAGCCTGGAGTATATTAAGCTGAGTGAAATAAGTCAATCACAAAAGGCCCACTATAGTATGAGGCCATTATTTTTAAAAAGTGAATATTTTGCCTCTCACCCTAGGCAAATACCTATCTATCTTTTTTCAATTTTGATTTGACTGATCACATAGAAACAACATGTCAGGGGAAGAAATCAGAACATGAAGGAACTAGAAATGGGAATTATACAAATAAAAAACAAAATTAGAACTATAGTAATTATATTTATTTCATTTTTAAATGAATATGTAAATTGATAAACATGATTTTAGAATCAGCATTTTAGAAAGAAACATGCTAAAACCCTTGGGAAAATTGAAAAGATAAGTTTCATGAGATTTTATAGGTAGGATAGTATTTGACGAGGCGTTGGTTTCTCACCATTCACCCTTTTTACTGCTTTTTAAACAGTAGATGAAAACATTTTCATAATTAGCAGGGGTTGAAAGTGAATGAAAGGTCAATCACTGACTCTAGGTAGACAAGTGTTACCTTAGGTGAAGAGGAGGGCACTATAAAATAAAAAGGCCCTTGGCAAAAAATAATGGAGCTAGGGCAAGTCACTGGGAAGTTTTCAAGAGTTAAAGGCAAAAGAAACAAATACTGTTAAGTACAAGCCTTGCAATAGTGTTGATCTACAAACAGATCCTTGGATAGACACACAGGCTGAACAGGTATGAGCAGCAGAGTGAGAATAAACACACACACACACACACACATTTATATGCTGAGCAAATCATCAGAGAAGCTGGGATGCTTGAAAAAGAATGCAGCATCAGGACTGGAGGAAGGCTTACTAACAACCTGTGATATGCAGATGAGACAACCTTGCTTGTGACAAGCATGGAGGACTTGAAACACTTGCTAATGAAAACCAAGGATTGCCGTCTTCAGTATGAATTACAACTTAGTGGAAAGACCAAAATCTTTACAATTGGCCAGTAGGTCACATCATGATCAATGGAGGAAAGATTGAAGTTTTCAAGGATTTCATCTTGCTTGGATGCACACACAATGCTCATGGAAATAACAGTCAAGAGAGCAAAGAATGCGTTCCATTGGGTAAATCTTCTGCCCCAGATCTCTTTAAAGTGGTGAAAATCAAGGATGTTCCTTTGAGAAATAAGGTGGGCCTGACCCAAGCCATTGTATTTTCAATGGCTTCATAGGCATTTGAAAGTTGGACATGGAATCAGGAAGACCAAAGATAAATCAATACAATTGAATTGTGGTGCTGGTAGACTGCCTAAAGAACAAACAAATCTGGTTTGGAAGCAGTACGACCAGAATGATCCTTGGAGGAAAGCATGGTGAGATTTTGTCTTAAGTACTTTGGACGTGGTATCAGGAGAAACTAGTCCATGGAAAAGGATATTCTGCTTGGTAAAGTGAATGGGCAGCAAAAAAAGAGGAAAGGGCTCCACAAGATGGATTGGCACCACAGCTGCATTGATGGGCTCATACATAAGGAACAATTGTGAGGCTAGCACAGGACAAGGCAGTGTTTTGCATTGTTATACATTGGGTCCCTCTGAGTCAGAATTGACTATATATCATCTAACAACAACTGTGTGTGTCTGGTGTATATGTGTGTGTATGTGTATATTTGACAGAGGACATTTGTATAAGTGTGTTTAATTTTGCTATAAATACAAGGGGGTACCCCCCCAAAAGCAGAATTTTTTCAAAGCTTTATTTATTTATATATATATATTGTTTTTTTTCAAAACAACCTTATCCTCTTCAAAGTACTCTCTATTGCACTTAATACATTGGTCAACTCTGCAATTCCATTCTTGGAAACATTTTTCAAACTTATCTGTTTGGATGGCTGACAGCACCCCCCTCGTTTTTTTTCTTCACTTCTGCTATGCTATTAGATTGCTCTCCGTTCATGTCCCTCTTCATTCACAGAAACAAAAAGAAGTTGCACAGAGCAAGGTCAGGTGAGTAAGATGCTTGGGACAAGAAGTCATGCTGTTTTTTGCCAAAAACTGACACACAGAAATGGCTGTGTGAGCAGGTACATTGTGGTGGTAGTAAAACCAGTCCCCGTCTGCCACAAATCAGGCCTTTTTTATCACAAACTGTTAGAGTCTTTTCAGAACCTCTAAATAAAAAAGTTGATTAACAGTCTGACCTGGTGGAAAGAACTCCAAATGTAATATCCCCCTCACATCAAAAATACAAATGAGCATCATCTTGATCACTGATTTCACTTGACAAGCTTTTGGGGGGCGAGGTGACGATAGTGTCTTCCACTGGCTTGATTGATGTTTGCTTTCAGCTAGTAAGAATAGGACCATGTCTCCTCGCCAGTAATGAGCTTGGGGGGAAAAAAATCTGGGTTGTTTCAGAGCTGTTCTTTCAATGTGTGGCATGTTTCCACTTGACACACTTTTTCCTGGTCAGTCAGAACCTGAGGCAGAAATTTCACCATGACCCTTCACATTCCCAAATCTTCTGTTAAAATTCACTGAACTGAGCTCAAAGATAGTAGATAACTTCTCCATTTCTTCAATGGTCCATTGTCAGTCTTTGAGCACAAGTGCATGGATTTTGTTGACATTTTCATCCACTCAGGAAGTTGATGGATGTCTAAAATGAGGTTTGTCATCCATTGACATTTCACCTCTTTTGAAATGAGAAAACCACTCATACATTTGAGTTTTTCCCATAGTACTGTCCTTGTAAGCTGTGTTCAACATCACAACAATTTCTTTGGCATTTATCCAAGCAGGAAGCAAAATTTCACAGCTGCAAGGTGTTCTCTTAAATCAGTCATGACAAAAAAAACAAGATTTGAACGAAACTGCTTTTATGAAAAAAATTGCTGTGACAAGAGAGAACCTTCCCAGGTGACATCACTGGATGCCCTACCTCAACCTGAGTTGCTGGATGTTCACCTAGCAGGAAATATGCCTACTATGAAAGCTCCACCCAGCCTAGCTCTTTTCCTTTTATTGAGGGGGGAAGGGGTACCTGGTACCCCCTAATACATCCAAGTGTATGATGAAGCATACAGGGGGAAAAGTTATGAAAACTTCTGAGACAAAGCTGTATACCTTTATGAGACCGAGTCACCAGACCTCAAGGAACACCAAGTTTAACTGATATAGCACAATTCACAAAGATAATGTTCCACATCCTTCTTTGATGAGTAATTACTGTGGTTTTAAAAGCTCATGAGTGACCATCTAAGTTCCAACTCTGTCTTTCCATTGAAAGGAAAAATTTATGATGAAAAGCCTAAAGATACAGGGAAAAGATAGTCCAGTGGACTATTAGGTCATGCAAACACTAACCTGTTCAACCTGGGACCAGAAGAACTGGACCATGCTTGCCTACCACTCCCAACTGCTCTGACAGAGATCACATTCGAAGGCACTGAATAGAGTGGGAGAAATTCACAGAACAAATCTCAAAATCACAAAAGATACCAGCTTACTGAACAGATAGAGACTGGTGGATCACATAAGACCACAGCCCTCAGTCACTCTTCAAACTGAGAAAGAGGAGGAGTTTGATACTGTATTTGTATATAAAATTTTGCATCAGAATGAAAGAATAAAGAGAAAAGTTAACATGACTAGACACAAGAAACATGAATTACACATCAATAAAAATGTCTCCCTGAATTTGTGGAGATATTAAATAAACTTTTCTTGAGCCATTAAATTGAGAGAAAAGTGTCAAACTAATAATATTTATTTTGAGAAAAAGTGAAAACCGAGATCATTTATGGGAATGAGAATCAGATCTGAGCTTTGCTGTAAGTTGGGCCTGAAGATATTATGTATTGAAATATATATATATATATAATTGATATCATAGGTTTCAATACAGAATTTCTATAATTAGCACTGTAAACTGGACTTGAAGCATTCTAGTTGGTCAAGATATGTAAGAGAATCAACAACCATTTGCCAGTATTCATAAATAAATTATTCATTCTCAATCTACTGAAAGCCTACAATGGATTCCATTCACTATATCAATCCCCGGTAATACAAGAGTGATCCTTGCCTTCATGGAGAAGTACAGGACTTTTACCACAACAAGCTCTAGTTGTATAAAGGCAGCATGGTGTGGTAGAAAGTCAGTGTGATTGAGAACTTAGGTGATCCCTCAATTCTTTAACTAGCTGCATCTTAATTTTTTTAGGCCTTCATTTCTTCATCAATATGAGCTTGTTGAATGGATGATATCTAACATAGTTCTTATAACTCTAATATCACATAGCATAGAGTTCATTCTTTGTAGAATTCTCAGAAATGTGTCATTATAATGGGACCAGTAGTGAATATGTAAACATGAAAACAGTCAATGGGTCCCATCACACTAAAGATGATGCAACACCCAATTCAAAATTAAGTCTTCAGAAAAGTGATATGCTTAGACGTCTTTGTGGTACATTAAGCACTGTGAAAAGAAAACAATGCTAACATATTGTAACCAATATAATAATCCTATAGGTAAGGTAGGAACTTTTAAAGCTTTCCAAATGAACTCTCACAGGAACCCAAAGTATGTGAATGATTAAACATCTCTAAGGAATACTAGTACAACTGAGGACTCGACATTGGCTGCCAACCACAAGATTGATGGTTCAAATCCAACAGCTGTTCTGTGTGTCTGCTCCCCGAGAAAGTTGCAGTCTCAGAATCCCTATATGGGGTTTCTAAGAATCAAAATTGGTTCAATGGCACTATGCTTGGTTTATTATAAGGATATAAGAAAATCAAGGTCAAAAGCAACCATACCTATTGCAACCTCACATGGCTAGAGAAGAAACTTTCCCTCAAATGTTCACAAGCCATTCACTTTGCTCCTCTCACTGTAGCCAACAGATTTTCACATGGAAAGCTCATCTTATTTTCCATTTGAGTTCTCTTTTTTATGTCGCCTTTCTCCTCTCTCCCCTACAACCTCGCAAGAGGAGGGAATGGGACAAAATGGCAAAGAGATATGTTATCAAGCAAGTGAAATGTTGTATCTAGTGGATTATGGAAGGAGAAAAAGAGAGAGATTCAAATTCAAAAGAAAGAATTTACAGTGTTTCTTAAGAAGGTCCCAATGAACATACCCTCTAATATACAAGAAAATCATTATCAAAACTGAATCTATCTTTACATACTGTGCCATTAATGACACAAGTGCGGCAGAGCTTCTCTGGGATATTCTGTTTGCACCTGGAGTTTAGATGAAGCTGAGCACTGAGTACATATGACATGGACAGTTATTTAGATCATATTTATTTTCCAGTACCATTCCATCTCTTAGGAAGTGTCAGCAGGAAAAAAAATAGCAAAGTTTCCCTCTGACTTAGCTATAAGAAAAATGAGCTTTCAAGAAGAGTGCCAGGTTCAAGGACAAAAGGGAACAAGGGGCATCATAACTTTTCTTGCCTCTCAGTGAACATCGTTGACTGGTTCTGCCCTCATTGCACACTTTACAGGGTTTTGTAGTTATCACTGAATATTGTGTAAGGAGTAATCTCCAATACCAAAAGGGTTATACTGAAGAACGAAGAAGGCTGTAGGTTGCCTAAGAACACGCATTAATAAGTGAGGAGCTAATGAGTACGGCAGGACAAATGGGAAGAAAACAAGTACTGGGTAGAAAAACAAATCTATTGAAGGAAAAAAGAAGATAAAGAGAGTCCAAGACAAAGAAAAGAAACTGAATATTAAGAAAAGTATACTTGTCTCTTGGAATGATATAAATGATCTTCATGAAATGCCAGTACTTACATGTTGTTCAAAAGTACATCATTCATGTATGTTCCACACACTTCACATTAACACTCATTTTAAGGAGTACTTCAGTAAGTTTCAGGCTGTCTATGAATAAATGCGTGCATTTGAGCTATTATGAATATTAATGTAAATAGTAAAAACATTCAACACGTTACTCCTTTTTATTTTAAATATATATTTCTAATTTTAAGTGTAATTACAATTTGCAAAAAGCATTAACCATATGCAGGCTCTCTCTGGTAATATTTATTAGCTTCTAGGTTTTCTATATTTGATTCATAGATAGTTTAAAATAATTCCAAATACAGCTAAAGGCCTAATCATCTCTAACCAGAGTATCAGGCAACACTCTTCAGACTTTGATATAATTCCCATGCATCATCATTACCCACTTGTATCTTCCTTTGGTATACCCTTTGAACTTTGAAACATGTTAATTTAATAGAAAGGTGGATGGAGATTATCTGTCTGTCCTATTCTCCTCTCTGTAAATTCCCTCCATTTAAGGATATGCTTTTAAAAAAATAAACAGTTTAGGATGTCTTTCAATAAGAGAAATAACATTTAAAAAACATTTTAAAGATGGGAATAATTATTTTAAAGTCTGGTGTTATGCTTTTTAGTATGTATGTATTCCAGTCTTATAGTTATTCATTTGTTTTATGCCATCTTTATGATAGCTATACAAAGCTCTTTTCTAATTCACTGTGTGCTTTTACACCTAAGAAGTCGAACTTTAACAGATTACGCTTTGTTTCTAAATTATTTGTTTACTGTCAGCATATCAGTGTCTGATATACTGTAGACACTAAAACTTTTTCAGAATACATGAATGAATGAATGAACAAAACACATGAAGTTCATGAATGAATGAATGATTCATTCAAAATCTATAGCCAGTACTGACAGAGCCAGAACTAAAACTCGGAAGCTTCTCAGACTGACTACGTGGCACTCTGCCTAGTTAACTATCAAAAAAGACCGCAGAAGTTTGATAATGCTGTTCATGTTAAATGGATGTCAAAGAAAAAATGCTTTTCTAAAAGAAGATACTTGATTTATTTTTCATACTCTTTTTTTTGTATTTTGTATATTCTGGGCCCACAGAAAATTCATAGCTGAAATTCCCTATCAGCCAGTGTCAAATCATTCCTGTATATTTTTCAAGAGTTTGGTTTTAGGAGTGAAACAAATGGATCATGGAGAATGAATGCAGTAGATCATTTCACAAGCAATCAGTCAGCATCTTTGCCTACCCATTAAGGTTACTGAATGAATAGCTCAGATTTATAATAGCTGCATTTCATGCCAGCATAAAAACCACAACCTAGCCTGAGTTATCATGAGACATTAGGAAGAAACCATGGTGATAATATATCTATCCAATTGCTACATAAACGGAAACACTGTGAAAAAGTTGGCTGAGCACCTTGATAACCTAATTCATAATGTCTCCAAAAAGCCATCCAATGACTTAGGGGGGATAATGAATGCCAGAGAAAGCTATATATAATTCAAGAGATGTGTGTATCATACATATTTCAGTCTTTAAACTTACACAGCGTAGTAGGTTTGCCCACAAAAAGCTAAAACGTTCTGATTCCTTTTCTACTGCTGTGTCGAGACATCCTCATTCAGTTTCATTAAGGTTACTAAGCTTGACAATTTACCTTCCTCACATTTTCCTAAGTAAAACATCTCACATAAAAATATCACATTGGATTTCAAAATAGACCAAATGAGTCCTGTCACATGCTAGTCATCTTTCCGCTGCTTCAAGTCAATCCTAAACGATAGTAGCCCTCTGTGAGGTGGCGACAGCTATAAATCTTAAGAAAAGCACCAGCTTCACCTTTCTTCTGCAGAGTGGCTGATAGGTTTGAACTGCCAATGTTGCAGTTAGCAGACCAATCCCCAACACCATCAGAGCTCCTTTATAATTCACGAGGTCAGTTATTTAACTTCTCCAAAGTGCAGCTTCTCTTGTCCTAAAATTAGCATCATCATACTGCAGCATAAACAAAGCGAAGCCTTCAGCCAAACCTGAATTTTCCCTCGAAGAGTGGCTGAGGACTTCTTTGCCTTCTTTGCAGCTAGTTTCAGCCATGTGACTAAACTGGCCTATGAAATGTCAACGGAAGAGCCATGAACTGGCCCTGGCCCTGCAAAGCCTCCTTCACAAAGCTCCAGAGAGGGTGGTGCAATGAGTTACACATCGGACTGCGAACTGTAGGGCCGGCTGTTTAGACCTACCCGTTGACAAAGTGAAGCTTTCTTTTCCCATAAAGATTGACACATTCCGCAGCCCACAGGGATATTTCTGCCCTGCGCCATAAGGCTGCTATGAGTTGGAATTGACTTGAGGGAAGTGAGAGTTTCTGTAATTCCTTTCTTCTTTCTTAACATTCTTTCACCTACTAACCCAATAAGGAGAATCCAGTATAGGAACTCAAGGACCTGCAGGGTGATAGATGTATCTGACTGAAGGGGCCACCTCACTGCTGCTCACCCACCCACGGGGGGTTTGTATTGTAAGGTCATCCGTCTTCATTCACCCAGCCAGCCCGTCGGGTGCCTTCCTCTCCCCAGTTCTCAGGCCAGACCACGGGGGTTTCCGCTGCAGGAAGTGGGAGCTGGGGGCGGCAGGAGGGAGGGGGATCTGGTGAGGGGCAGGTAGGGCGGAGCACACCCTCGTCTGGGAAGGCCCACAGAGCTGCACTGGCATTCTTTACTCCGCCCCCCACTTCCTTCAGGGCAAAGAACACAGCAGAACCACATGGGTATTTTAGTACTTTTTTTTATATCTATTAAAAGAATTCTAATTTGCAAGAAAAAACAAACAAACAAAAAAAAGATATCTAGATTCTGAATGGCTCTAATGAACTTAACTTCCCTTTCCTAGCCTCCATTTGCCCACCCTTCACCGACCTATCATAGCATCATTGACAGTGATCAGAGAGAGGATGGGATGATTTAATTAATAATAAAGCATATTTTACAGCATCTTGCACTTAGTAGTATAATAGATGCTCTTCTTTGCTCCTCTGGGGAAAAGCAAAATGTGTACCTCCCTAGCGTTTGTTCCCTGACCCTTTGCAGTCATGGGTAAAAGGATAAATGTAGTCTAAGGACAGCAACTCAGTGTACAGTTACAGTGTACAGTTGTTTCAAAGAGTATATCATTTTACAATTATAATGTTCCATTGTTTCAGAGTACATTGTTTATTCACCGTCTCTTTGCACTTTTTCATCTAAATCCTTTTGACACAGATAGATATATGATTTGAAATAGTCTTGAGACTTAATGTGATTCGGAATGTATTTGAATTTATGTATTCAAGCCTAAACTTACTTGAAAATCATCCTAGATAGATTCGAAGGAATTTATAACTCAGATACATTTTGCATAATTGTGAACAAGTACATGTGTGACATCACATGACAGCAATGCACTAGCCATTGCCTTCTTGTACCTATAGAAAACGAGTTGGATGGCAAAAAGGCTCTTGACAACTTAATTCTTACTAAAAATATGTGAAGAGATTCCCAAAAAAGCCAGAAAGGTTCAGTCTATTAGAAAAAAATTCTCTTTAGCAAAACCCAATTTAAACTGAAAATAAGCAATGCTGGAGCAAAGCCATTGATCTAGGCTGAAGGAATTTATGGCCTGAAACACCCTAAATTTTGTTTTGAATTGCCCTGTGTGCATTTCACACTTTGAAATGAGTGTCTGAGGAGTTTTATATATTTATATATATGGAGAGGCTTGTTGTCATTAACACAACTTGTTTTTCTTAGTGGGTTATTTGCTAAAACTTTGCAATTGTGACCTCTACATTTAGAATGAAAATATTCTTGAAATTGGGCTGCAACTTTAAAAGCCAAGTACCTTTGTTGCTTTACCGGTGGGGCCCATTTTCTTTTTTTTTATTGAATGACTCTTGTGAAGCAATCTTTTAGGAGCACTTTACACTCCTCGTCACTCTCTAAGCTAGATCTTGGTGTCAATCGCCCTGCTGTACAGAAGAAAACAAAGACTTGGATGGCTCAGTGACTTGATCTTGATCTGACCTGGGATCTTTCTTTTCCAAGTGAGAAATCTTAATGATGGACTTTGATAAAGGCTTTGGATTTATTAGGGTACAATTCTGCTGCAAAAGAAAAATTGTCCCTTCTTTCTATTCTGTCATCAATAGTAGAGGAAGGGTGTATATCTGTCTTCCTGTTTAGAACCTCTTTTTATTCCCACTCATTTCTGTGGGCATAGGCACTGGGTGTTATGCTTTGGGGGTACAAAATTGCTGAAACGCTGAACACACTCTAACACTGCCCACGGCATTGGAAACGTCATGCTACCTTCTTGTTTGTCACTACCTAGAAGGTCATGCTCATGAAGCCACTGCAGCTTGGCTATGAGCTATTCTGGTGCCCACACCCGATTCTCATTAAGCCCCTTACCTCACACACCTGAAACAACATTTAAGGTAATCAGGGAGCTCCAGAACTAAAGATGGGTTCAACGGCCTGCAAAGTCCAAATTATTGTTGTTATGTTTGAGGTCAGTGTTGCAGCCCTTGTATCCATCCATCTCATCAAGCATATCTATCATCTAGCTACCTACTGATGCCCTTCTACTTTACAAGCAAGAGGTCCTTGTCTAGGGACTCGTTTTCCTGATAACATGTCCAGAGTAAGTGAGATGAAGCCTCTCCCGAGCCTTGGGTCTAAGAAGCATTCTGGCCATACTTCTAAGATAGATCTCTTTGTTCCTTTGGCAGCCCATGATGCTTTCAATATCCCTAACAGAGAGATAGTTCAAATGCCTTGACTCTTCATCGGTCTTCCTTAGTAAATGTACAACTGCCACTTCTATATGAGGCAATTGAAGATACCCTGGCTGGGGACGGGTGCATCTTAGTCCTCAAAGTGACCTCTTTGCTTTTCAACACTTTAAAGAGATCCTGCATGACATATTTACTTGATTCAATGCATTGTTTATCTCTGGACAGTTGCTTTCATGAGCACTGGTTGTGGATCTAAACATGGTGAAATTCTTAACAACTTCAATATTTTCTCCACTTGTCACAATGTGATCGATTAGTCCAGTTGTGAGGATTTTGTTTTTACAGTGAGTTGCCATCTATATCTCGGGCTGCATAAAGCCCTCGATCTTTATCAGCAAGTGCTTCCAGCCTTTCTCGTTTCTGCCAGCAAAGTGATGCCATCTGCATATTGGAAGTTAATAATAACCTGTCCTTCAATTCCCTGACCTTATACTTCTTCAAGTGATTAGTACACATTAAGTTATGTTGGGCCATTATTAAAGTTACTAGTTTCCTGACTAGATTTCAAGAGAAATACATATATATATTTAATTTATACTTATTTAGATAACTATATTTAATCTATAATTCTATATAATTTACTATTTATTATTATCTCCAAATAATAATACATTACCCACAAATCTTATTTATATATAAATAAAATATATTTAATATATACAATTCCATATATATAACTTACTACTTGTTATCAATTCAAATAGGAAGGGTATTTGAACCAGAAAACCTAGGAAAGTCTTGTCCTTGAACTTGAAAGTTAAACTTAACTCCATGGAATACTCACTCCACAGTCCCTAATTATTTTTGTCACACTGCAGATTGGTGAAAGCTGCAGGACACACTGGCCCTCATCCGTGGGCAGATGTGTTGACAAACAACAAATCATGTATCCAGAGCCACTCACTGTGATCAGAATTGACTGTCCTACAACTTCTTGACACACTTAAACCATTGTGTTAGCAACTGCTATGTTATGGTAAAATAAAGGAAGCAATATTTGGGGCACCGTTAGTGATACATCAAACTCCCAGTCAACTGGAGGGCCCTACACATGACCTTTGACTTCAACAATCAAACAATCATCGATTACTGAATTTTTTTTACAATTATGACCATAAACTTTGTCCATTTGGCCCCTGTGTACGGAGATTACTGTAACTGTTTAATTCACATCTTAAATTAAAGGTGACATTCAGTTTGTGACACATAATTAAACATATCATAAGGGCCTTGGCAAGGTTAATTGAAAAATTGTTACGGGGAGCTCCTAACATGTTCAATAATGCAGGACTGGTTAAACATATTTTGGTTCGATTACACATTTAAAAATTACGCACCCATCAAAATGAATGAAGTAGATCTACATGTCTGGATATGGAAAGGCGTACTAGAAAGATTACTTTCTATCACAAGTTGGTGCCTACTCACGTCTACCCCAAGCACAGAAGGGGCTGGATATGGTTTTCATTGCTTAATGTTCAGAAGTAGATCATCAACAGGAACTCCATCCTAATCTGCCTTATTCTGGACATTCCACTAAAACCTAGTTAGCATTCTAGCAACATGCAAGCTTTCACTGACAGAAGTGGTGGCTGCACCTGAGGTGCATCGGCCAGGCATTAAACGCAACCTTTTCATATGGAATGTGAGAAGTTTACCCTCGAACCGCGGATGACTCAGGAGGATTGAAAAGATTGTAAAACATCTGGCATCAAAACTAGGGTGATTTGAAAGTGGAGCTCAGTTGGGACTCGACCAGAGCAGCTGTTCATGCACAGCCTCTCCATGTGGTCTTGGTTTTTCAAGGACGGCAACCGGGGTCTGAGCCAGTGTCCCAAGAGAATAGCAAGCAGTCTAAGAACACAATGTAAGCAGAGTATGGCTTCGGCTCTGGCTGAGCAGCCCAAGGTCTTTTTCTAACCACATTTTACCGATGACAAGTACGTCACAGAGACTTATGTTCCAGATTTAAGAGAGGAGAATGAGATGACACCTTTTGAAGTTGGTGTGAAAATGCCACATCGCCCAAGAATATGTGAGATGAGAGCTATTGTTGCAGCCATTTTTGGAAAATACGACTTGTCAGGAGTCTTCTATGGTTTACAAGATGTATGTATATATAAAGATATACACATACAGTACTTGAAGTAAGATATGGTACCATCTTACTTCAGATCCCTTAGGTATATTTGCAGCTCAATTCCATGATCCCCTCTTATAATGAATTGTGTTGCATAAAGACACATATATAAAACAAGACACATATAAAGTACAATAGCAACATATCCTTTATGCAGTACAAACTACAAACTCTGACTCAGAAGTGAACATATGGAATTATTATCTCCATCCTTCAAGATTTATATAACTGTTTTCAACAGATTCTTATATTGGACATCCAAAATATAATTGGTACATAGCCAGAGGCAAAACTCAAATAAAATAACATAACTAAAACCCAAAGTGAAGTTTAACAATGCAGGAAATTCCTTTTTTTAAAATATAATCATTATCACCTATTTCTTACTTTTAAAATATTCAGCTCGATCATTTTCAGAAGAGCATCTGTGTTTTCTCTTTCTTTTCTTTTAAATAGTGAACATTAAAAAATATACATATAATAAATAGTGAATATTAACAAGAAGCACCGCACTAGAGAAAACGTGAAAAGTAAGATTAATCTAGGGAAGATGACCCTTCTCGCTCAAACTTCTCTTCTTTTTATATTTGATTCTATCAACTCCTTCTCTCTACAATCTTGGAAATGGTTAATTTCTTTAAGTCATGCAAAGTCTCTTTTCAAAGAGATATACCCTACCTGGTATAAAGCAAAAAGTGTATGAGATTTTTTTTTTTTAAACAATGAGCAGATACAACTCAGCCACCCAGTTTTTATAGATTTTTTTTAATTTGGACCATAAATTAAATTAAATATTTATGCTACAGATACCAAAACAAAGATGAATCGCTCTAGCAAAAATTCTCTTAATAAAATGCAATCACTGTAATGCATACTGCTGTCAAAGGGTAAAAGCAAGTTAAGTCTTTGAAAAGTTTTGCTTCATGATCCATGAAGTTAATAACTCATGTCATGGACACTGATAATTGAGTGCACCTTTATATTCTTTATTACTCCTTTGCATTCTTGCAAGGCTTTCCTAGTATGATTGTTATTTTTTAATGTACAAGTATATCTCTCAAAAGAGGCCGTTTCAGAGTTAAAAATATAATTATATTTCTTATCTAATTAAAATGTCAATCAGTTATTTTGGCTATGAAATATAATGGCGATTACCCAAGTTTTCTTTTCGCTTAGATCCTGATTGTTTTGCAATGTCACTCAAAAAACTGTGCTTTGCAACTTGTCCAAGACTTCCCCTTCATTTGCATAAAACATCTTAGAGTCCTACTGGTAGCACTTTATCTAGTGCAGAAAATTATTTGGATAATAAACAGCTGGAAACCAAAATGTTATACTGGCAGGGAAAAAAACCCAGATTAACAATTATACAAAATGAACACAGATTTCCTTTCTCTACCTTCCCTTATAATTTTATATATTGAGTTTTGGAATAAAAAAATATTAAAGCTGATACCAAGGGCTCAACTAGAAAGCAAATGTTTTGAGAATGATGAGGGAAACAAATGTACAAAAGAGCTTAACACAATGGATGGATGTATGGATTGTGATAAGAGTTGTATGAGCCCCAATAAAATGATT
>NW_022103922.1:25516911-25611078 GCF_000313985.2 Echinops telfairi
TATATATCATATATATATCAAAAGTTTTAGAAAGGAGCTCCAGCGCTGTAGTGCGTGGCGAGCGGGGCTGCTGCTGACCACAGGTCTGTAGCTCAGAGCTACTAGTTGCTCCATGGGAGAAAGATGAGCCCTTCCGTTCCCTAACAATTTACAGCCTGGGAAACCCGCAAGAGCAATTCTCTTTCCTCTAGGGTGGCCATGAGTTCGAATGGACTTGGCAGCAGCCAGAAACTTATTGGAAGAGTCTATTGGATGTATTTTCATTTTCCCCTTTTTCTTCTGTTGGTTACTTTTAAACCACCTCTTTCTTTTCCCCACTCATCTTTCCTTTGTCCTCATTGTCAATTCTCACTGTAAAAAGGAAAGATCTGGAAAAATTACACCTAAGACCATTTCCAGCTTTAATATTTCTGCTTTCCATTAATTTTTCCTCTCATGATAAAATACGTTAAAGAAACGGAAGTGGGGATCATGTTTCCATCTTCTTTTAATCCCTCATGTTAATTTCTTCTTCCATTCTCTTGTTTCTATGGTATTTATTTTATTTCTTCCATTTCCTGTCAAGCAACAAGAATAAACTTCCTTTTTAAATCTATCTCAATTTAATTTAAAGGTAAGTGAAATATTACTAAGATATCTCTTTTATATTGCACCTCCTACCACCACTACCGCCACCAATTGCTTGTTTTGCCATTTTTTCCAGGCAATTTTTAGGGGGGGGAAATGCATGAAGAAAATATTTGTATATTTAAGATCTTACAACCTGAAGCTCCTATGCTTAGCTCTCCTGAAAATGACACCTTTCATTTGGAGGAGACTATCATCTGAAAGAAAAACACCAACTACCTGCTGTGTAATTGCTAGCTACTATAAGAATGGAAAATAAGCACGCGCACACACAAATGTTGACGAGTCCGCAACTGCTACCCAGGATTGAAATTCTGATGTTGAGATGAAACAGCGGAAAGCCAATACTTCGCACTCCAGATCCACAAAAATGCTCTTAGCTGCTCCTGGGCAATTGAATCCCAAGTGTTATCACCATTTACTAGAGGAAAACACAGTTGAATCAAGTTTCTACCCAAATTAGAAAGAACTAAGAGTGTGAGCACTGTATTAATATTAGGAAAAAAAGTGGATCTTTTAAGAATTGTATAAAATAGACAATTCATTTTATTTACACATCATGATATTTATAATACAAATTTTCAGTTTCACCTTAAGTAGACTGTGCTGTAGAAAATACATAAACACAGTTATAACTCAGGAAACAAGGAGTGCACTGATTCTCCTCTGAAAACTGTGATTTGGAACAATACCTGCTCGTTTTAGAGAACAGCTGTTACCTGAGATGAATGCCAATGTACCGGGACTTTGTGCCTCAAAATAATTCAAAAGTGGTTTCATCTCTCTCTTTAATTCCAATGCTGGATTAGCACACACACACACACACACACACACACACACACAATAGTGCGATATCAACCAGATGTCTTGGCGTGTCTAGCATCTTGTGTGGCCTCAATGACCTCAAGACGAATCTCTTCGTTTCCCAATAGCTATATTCCAGGATGCTCAGAGTTTAGAACAATATGGCCGGAGACCTCAGTCTCACTCACCCTACTTCCCAAGCTGGACACCAGTCTAGGTTAAAGAAGTAAGATATGCTATGCTCTGTTCACAATAATGTTGGGGCTCAGGATCAATTCTGAGAAAATTCAGCAGGAGTTCTTCTGTCTCAACAGTTTCCATTTCAAATCCTTCGATCACAGTGTGCAAAGTACAAATGTCTCTTTTCTGCAAAGATCTGAGTTCTGTTTTTATTTGACATTAATTCAGCGGCTGGCAAATATAAAAATTATTATCCCCTTAAATTGTCTTTAAAAATAAATAAATTGTCTTTTAAGAGGGCAAATTTTAATGCAATAGTACTTTTCTTGGTTTCCAGCCTCCAAATTGTTCATTCATGCAACCACTTCCTGAAAGCTAACATTCAAGAAATCCTCACATCCACTTCATCTTCTTGTTCAAAAAAGGGCTGGTGGGATTAAATATTGATTAGAATACATTGAAAAGAAAAATGACCAACCAAACATAACTCTGCCCAAGGATTTGAGTTCAAATGATCATTTTGTGTTATAATATACACAAATTTCCTGCAAATTTTTACAACCTTTATAACTTATTTGGGTTTTAAGTGCTTCTGTAGGTGCTCAAGAAAACTCATGGAATAGTTTTTGTTCAATAATTCTTTTTTTTTTAATTAGTCTGATACTCCTGACACTTCAATTTAGGTATAAGAAGGGAAAAATAAATAATTATTATTTCAGAACATATGACTTACCTCAAAACAATTTGAAGTAATTCCCAAGCAATTCCGCTTCCAACTACAAAAATATAAAGCCTTGCCACTGTTAATTGTTTACTCTGTAAGTTACTTGGGCAGAATCTATAGTTAAGACAGGTGGACATTTTTTATCTAAATTATTCTGTCACTGACAAATCATTTATGAGTTACTTGAAAAAATTAACCATTTACTTATTCCATATTGACTATTTAAATGAACAAAACTATCAAATCTGACACATTCAAAAGTGAGCTATTTATTTAACTTATCTATAAAAAAGGGCTTTTTTGTTTTGTTTTTAAGATTGGATTTTTAAAAATTTAATCATTTTATTGGGGGCTCATACAACTTTTATCACAATCCACACATACATGCATTGTGTCAAGCACATTTGTACATTTGTTACCATAATCATTCTCAAAACATTTGCTTTCCACTTGAGCCTTTGGTATCAGCTCCTCATTTGGATTATTAGTGGTAGATGTTTGGACCAAGGAGTGAAGCTACTGTAAGTAGCTCTGGAGCTATCCATCAATGCTTAGAAAAACATTTAAGTCTCCAGTGTAAGAGTACCGTATACACTTGATTATAAGTCGACCCGAAAATCAGCTGAGGTACCTAATTTTACCACAAAAACTGCATAAAACATGTGAGGATAACTCAGCTTATACAGGAGGATACACGATAAATGGATTTTTTTATGTTCCTAAAAGATATATAATATGCTTATATTATTTTTTCCTCTGTATTAGAAAGGATGTTGAAAATAGTTGCAATTTCCCTAGCACAATGAAAACTGGCTACCTAGTAAATGTGCGATTAATTTGGTGAATTAATGAATGAATTCATTCATTCATCCATTAATGCAATGAATTAATTAATGCAAGAATAAATAAATGTTATGTGTGTACATATATTAAAACCTCTTGATCATAGAAGAATATTAATCTACATGCTTGGATTATCTATTCTCCCTTACAATTATGCCCATTACTGTAGTTGTTTTCAAAATTATCCTATATGAACATCTTTGAGATGAGGAGTTCCAATCTGGATAAACTGAGTAATAATAACATAGTAGGTAAGGATTCTGAGTGTGACAAACTTGGCTTCAAATCCTGGCTCAGTTATTTATTTAATGTGTAATTTTCAGCATGCTATTTGATCTCTTGAAACATTGTATCAATAGTCAGATAGAAAAAATAACTTACTTGATGTAATCATTCTTATCATTAAATAAGAGTGAATATAAATAAATTAGCACAGAATCCTGCCTTTTAGTAAGTACTCAACAAATACCATTAAAACTACTAACAAAAAAGTAAAATGAAAGCTATCGTATTGACAAGGTAACTAGGCATTAGATTCTTAATATGTATCAAATAATTATTTATAGATAAAATAATTTTCAATATTTTATAGATAAATATAGATAAAATAATTTTCAAATGTTCAATATTTCAGGAAGCCTTGGAATATACATTAAAAATTTTTAATTACTATATGAGCAACATTCCTTTTTAAAAAATGAAATTCACAAATTCAGAGGCTGAAAATCTGAAACATTTTACCAAATTATTTATTTGTAAGACTAAAATCACATTTTTAAAATGTATTTCTAGTATATTAAAAGTTATTAGTATCCATAGCACTAACATCAGAGTGCCTATATCTATACAACTTCTACATATAACTGGTACAGAGAGTGATCAAGGAAGAATAACTGGAGGCCTTTATCATACCGATATATCCCCAGGCCGGGCAACTGGTCTGTCCACTCACTAGCATATAAAGGGGTTTCTAAGTGGAACACCAAGTTCATATTTTCTTCTTGGTTCTGTCTTTCACCAATTTATAGTCATCGAGGTACAGAGCATGTCCAACCTCAAGTCTTCAGAAAAAGAGGCCAAAAGATGATTAGTTCCTCTAATTATGTTCCCTTTAATCTTGTGTCTACTTCTCAACCTATACTGAGATAGGTATTTCTACTCACTCTGGATTTTCAGCACTCGGTGCAATATCTTTTATGTTATATTCCCCCTCCTGACCAGGAAATTTCCTTTCCCATTCTTTAGTTCTTAATTTTTTTTCTTTTTGTTTTGTCCAACATCATTTACCCTCATATTCAATGCATCCCTCTAGTATAGAAAGTCTTTATTATAAAAAATAATCACTTTGTAGTAACTAAAATGGTATATGCACCTAAGAAAGAAAAATGTAGCCAATGAGCAGAGGAGTTGAGGTAGGTAGGGTAGTGATCCTGAAACCCGATGGGTCAGAGTCCACACCAGTAAGCATCTGTGCAACACTTAGCACCTCTCTCTCCACGGAGACATCGATTGTGTGCATACCGTTGGGAAAGGTAGAAAAGGAGTACAATGGCTTCAATAAGCCAACTCAGCCAACTACTAATCTGACAATAGTTAATACTGAGTCTTTCCCTATTCTTATTCTTCCTTTGGCTTTTGACAGCGCACATACATCTCCTGAAGTGAACCTGCTGTGTTGGCAGTGGCTTTGCCTACCTAATGCCAAACCAGCTACTTCTTCATACCCAACTATAAATCAATCCCAATGTGAGTAAGAGGAATCCGTTCAATGGTTAATTGAACTGAATGAACACTTTGGTAAAAAGAGTTACTGGTATGTACAAAGCTGATAGCAGACACAGGTTTTTTGCACTAAAGAATGCACTCAATTCTAAAAAGAAACACACAGCTTTTGTTGTTGTTATTCAAAAGATCATTAGAAAGAGATTACATCAAAGAGCAAGACCTCACTGAGGTCGCATTTTCCAGGCATTGTTATAATTGGGTGGCTTTTAAACTAAACAGAGGAAAGGAAGACACTGGTTCTGGATCCTTCGGATTGGAAATCTCACGAAAACTCAGCATATCTTAGAGGGCACTTCACTTGCTCCCTGGGTTCATCAGCTCAGTCACTAAACTCTGTTCTCAAATTACTCAGTTCTGGAATCATGAGGCATGAAGAGGTTGAAGAGAAAATCATCCCAGAATTTAGTGCAAGAAATAAATACGTATTTTTCTCTAAAGCTTTGATTCCTTGTTGAATAATATTAAATTATCAAATGCCATTTACCACTCAGGCGATAGTAATGAGTATCGGCAAATGCTATAATCACTTGTGAAGTTAACCTTTCCTCTGATGAAATCTCCAAAACATTGATTATATTTTGACTAGAGTTTTGATTTAAATATCAAATTTTATTTTGCTGTAGTCGATTGGGTAAGAGTTTTATAATGGCCCCAAGATGGCGACTTAATGTTTAGGAAAGGGGCTCTGCTAGCGTGGTCAGCTAAGGACTGCTAGCAAAAAGCTGCTGGTTCAATTCCATCAGGTCCTCCTCTGGGGAAAGAGGAGGCCGCTGCATCTCTAGTTTTACAGTTGCGGAAACCCCACAGAGTTGCAATGCGTCAGGATTCACTTGGTGATGGCGTGCTGGGGGGTGAGTGTAAAAATAACGGCTGCTTTCTTTTTTGGTTTGCTTGTTTCACCTTTGTTTTCAAGGGAGCTGGTCTACATCAATACAAACCCTTCCCAAACTGAAGAAAATCTTAGTATCTCCAAATTAAAAAGCCTTGTGGTACAGTGGTAACGCGCTGAGCTGCTAACCCAAATCCGTTGAAGTCGACTTGCTGCTGTAAGGTCAGTGTGCTTCCCCAGCATGGAACAGATCTATTCTGCTGAATCGGCGATGCTGAGGGAGAATTTATCCAACAGCAGTGGGTCGTTTATGCTTTGGATGGGACGATGGTTCCTCACTCAGGGGCTACGTAGATAGTTGGTGGTTTGAATATACCAGCCAGTTGAAAACACAAACTTCACTGCCATTGAGTTGCTTCCACATCCCCAAAGAACAGATCTAGCCAATCATTTCTTTGAATAGTATAGCCTCAGAAACCAAACATATGGTGCAGCTCTGCTTTATCTGATAAGGTCACTGTGAGTCAGGATAAACCAACTGGCACAAGACAACATCCCCCGTGAAAACAAAGCATACGATGGGCGAGTCCATTTGACCGCATTGCTACCCTGTAGATGGTGTAGAACTAGCCGGAGTGCTAAGGCTGTGATCGGTACAGAAGCGAACTGCTACAACTCTTCTTTGACTGTACAAAGTTAAAACATCTGCTTGAGAAGCAAGAAATATTTGATTTAGCTTAATTTTTATATTAGAGAGTATCATCAGGGAATAACTTCACCTTGAAAAGTTCAAAGAGTTTAAAGACCAATTGTTCAGAAACATCAATATGAGAAACATCCACTTTCACGCATTAGCACCTGATTTAATGAGCAAGGTTAGGAAAGAGCAGGCAGGGTAGTCAGGTGACAGATTGAGTGTCCAAACACTGAAGATGCATACAAGGGGTACAAGGGCTTCTTCCTATCTCTCCATATCAGAGTAGGAGGTAACAAGACAGCAGTGAAGGATATGTGAAAAATTGCTAGGTGCAACCCATAGAGTGGAGGGAAAAATGCTGATAGACAGGATATGGCAAGAGAAGAAGGATGGCAGAGAGTGACAAGATGTGCTTGCGCAGTAAGCTTTTTTAGTGCACTGCTTATTTATTTTATGGCTGTATTAGTAATCCAAGTGCAATTGAAATACTATGATCTGATTACATCCTTGAGTATTCAGATTACATTTCTTTTATTAGAAGCAATAAACCAAGCTTCTTTTTTTTCCCTTTCCTTTTTTTTTTCCAATAAAGAATGCAGTTAAATGTACGCAGAAAGGAAAGAAGAGCATTTCACTCAGGGGAACTGAAGAGTTTCTATTTAGAAATGATCCCGAAGATGAGGTTATAGCACTGAGAATGAATGGTTTCTGGAAATTCAGAAGCATATTTCATGACTATATTTCATCCTCGAAGCTGATGTGAACTTAAAAATAAATCCATAGGAAGACATTGGTAGGTATACAAGAGTAAAAGGGAACAATGATAAACACTATTACATACACAATCCTGAAATAACAGTAAGAAAAAAGCAATAATCTAGGGGTGGATCCATAGGTAAGCATGCGAACTGACCAGGTGTTAGAATGCAAGTGGGAGTACACGTACATATATATACACACATACATACACAAACACTGAGAGAGGGAGACTTGACGAAGGCTATTTCTAGATATGTACATACTGCAAATATATTCATGTATATAGTAGAGCATGTGAGGGGCAAGATTATAGAAACGTCTTAGCACAGCCAAATACCTTAAGAACCGGAGTCACTGGACTTGGGGCTTGGAACCACAATCTCAGGTAACATCTAGATCAATTGGCCTAGCATAGTCCAGAGAGACTACGTTCTACTATGGTCAGTAGTGACTGGGATCTAAAAGGCTTGTAAATGACTGTGTAAGATGCCAACTCTTGATCACTTTCTGTCCCGAACAGAGAATGATGAAGGACATCAGAACCTCAAGGAAACAGTTAGTCCAAGGGACTGAAGAACCCAGCAAACTACAGCCTCCACTAAACTGAGACCAGAACTAGATGGTGCCCACTGACCGCAGCCATGTACTCTGACTGGGCTCATAAGAGCCACAGCGAGGCAGACGTTCTTAGACTGCCAGAGCTGGAGCTGCAGCTACGACCTTGCGACTGGCTGAAGGACAGTCAGAGCAGTGCCTCTCCCCCCGTATTCCACTTCTGTGTCTGGGTTCCGTTGTTCACTGCCGTGGCCACACAGAACTCACAGACGGCACTCACGGTCTTCCCACCTGGCATGTACTGTCTGCCCCAGATGTTAGAGGGAGCCAGCAGTTTGGGATTGTTTGGCGGGCAGTTTCCTTTTCCAGTGGCCAAAACGGAGAACTGCCCTTCCCAGGCACCAAAAGTTTCCCCAACATCTGAACACTACACACCTCAGAACGTAATATGACCTTTCTTTCATGTTGCCAAGTATATTTTTTGTGCATTTGTATCAGAATGTTTAGTTTACATGTCTTGGGCGCTCCCTCTGATGGTGTAATTTGCTTTGTGGGGGAAGTAATTAACTTTTTTTTTGAAGCTGCATTTGACATCAAAATTACCTTGAGTCACTTTTGATCATTTCCATCTGTGGACAAAGCTAATAGTGGTTTTTTAAAATAAAAAAAAAGACAGCACTTGCCTGAACATGAATTTAAAGAAATTAATATATTGATAAAATATTTTTGAGACCTTACTGGATTATTTTAATTGCACCATTAAAACCATTTCAACTTAAATTATTTGACCATTAAAAAAAGTGAAGTGTTTTAGGGAAGTTAACAGAGTACAATTCAAGTGAGAAATGCTCAGGGTACACTTGTTTAGTCAGGGCAGTTACTTCTCTGCCCTTCCTGCAGGCAGGCTCTCTCTTGTCCCCAACCTCTTGGCCTGGCGAATGCCCTGCTTGGGCAATGTTACAAAACTCAAATGATGTGCCCCAAATGATATGCCCTACCCACTGTAAGCCTCACGTCAAAAGCACTCAGCTGGAGTTTCCTGGGTCAGCACACCCAGCTCCCCAAATGAAGTGCCCCGAGGCCGCCTGCTCCACAAGCCAGCCTCATGGCTAAACGTACTCAGCTTTACTTGTGCTCTGGGCTGCAAAGCCCACTACTCTGTCTCATGCCAGTCTGGTCCCTGGTTTCTCTGCCACTCCTCTGATCTCACAGTTCTCTCTTGGATCAAGGAGTTTCCATGCCCAGGGATCTCAGGATCCCAATGATATGATCCTCTTCTAGCTTACTGATAGTAAGATCCTCCGTTCCTGCTTGTGAGCTGGTTGAATTATACCCAGCAGTATGGCAATCACATTTAATCCAGTTAACAATCACTCTCATATGAGTATTAGAATTCATATTAATATCTTCTCCCCCTTTCCTTCCAAGACCTATCAGAGACAAACGAAGGTCATTTCATGAGAGTACTACACCTATGATTAGCAAAGCCATATTAAATAATTCACTGCATTGCAGAGGTTGAAGGCAAGGTATCTGAAAATGGGCTCTTAGCAGGAACTGGCAGATAACATACACGTGGGGTCAAATGATTGGTTCTCACTCTCAAAACCCATCACCATCTGGTCAATTCCAATTCATAATGACCCTAGAGACAGAACTGCCTTTGCGGGTTTCTGAGATTGCAACTCATTATGGGAACAGAAAGCCTTGTGTTTCTCCCACAGAGCGACTGGTGGTTTCTAACTGCGGACATTGAGGGTGACAGCCCAATGTGTAACTACTGTGCCACCCCTGCTCCCATGAAGGTTGCATAATTACAAGCATTTGTGCTTTAAAATTATTACAGGATGGTCAGAAGACAATTTCAGGACATGTGTTCCTGGACACATGCATTTCAACCTGCTTTCTCCAGTCTCTCCCCTAAGAGTCCATTGTAAAGAAGATGTGCTGATTTTGCTGTGCATCAAAACCATTCAGGCATAGGCTATCACCTACTGCATCTGCTTGACCGTGGAGGAAAGACTCCCCTAGGAACAAGCTGTGACATCCTGCATCTGCCTGACCACAAACAAAAAATATCTCTCAAGGGTATGTGGTTATATCAGCATAAAGGTTAACCTCGGGAGAGACAAACAGCTGGTAGAAAAGGCAACTTTAAAATTCAACATGGGCTCCAGACTCCATCAAGACTGAAGATGGGGTCATGGCTCCGCTTTTGGGTCATTCTACTTATGTGCACCAGGTGCCTCAGGTTTTAGGCTCTTATACAACATTAAATGGATGTGGCTATATTATGGAGAAAAGTACAAAGTATTTTGCATGAATTTTAAAGGTAAGGCATGAGGCGGAAGACAGAACAGGAAATGGACAGGTGTGTTCATGGTTCCGCTGCTAGGAGCCTGGGAGGCGCTCTCACTGTCCTCTTCTTGTGAAGGGGAAGCGGAAGGTGGGAGGGTCGCTGCCTGATAGCAATCGCAGCAGTGTTCGCTGCGATAATCCTGAAACTCTCTGTTCCCCTAGTTTAAGAAAATCAATTGTAAAAACCTTGTTTGAAAGAGACCTTGTACTAATAGATTTCTGAATTTAGATAAAGTTCTAAGCCCTTACACTCAATCTGGAAGCAGAGTGAAAAGGATAGACCCCAGGGGTCCTTTCAGTTCCTGAATGGGCAGTGATCTATGTAGGCAAAAGGAGGGTGATAGAACCTTTGGAGAAGAAAGAGAGGTAACTCTTTGATGTTAATGTATAAATATATAAGACTGTGGTCTCAAAATAGAAGATGAAGATGGGTGGAGAAGATCTGGCAGAAAAAACCGTGCTAGTATGCAGCAGTATTATTAATTATGACGAGTACTTACTATTGCATGCTATATCCCCTAAATTTCAAAGCAGCCTTGAATGTTAGAAAATGTATGTTCATTCTGAGGAAGACATGCAGAATAGAAAAGTAACTCGAAAGATGGGGTGCAGGTGATAAGTCGATGAGTGGTCTGATTCTCAAGCTTCTCTCTTCACCCCACAATGTAAAATAACCACTCACAGACGTGGAAAGGAAGAAGTGATGCTACTTTGTCAATTTGGAGCCCCAAACACGCAAGTGTATTCTTCCCATAGACAGTACCAGGTCACTTAGCACTAGAAGGCTGAAGGATCAGAATTTCCTCTCCCCCAGCTTTTTCAAGAAAGAACGAATGGAAGGAGGCGAGGAAGGAGAGTACAAAGGGGGTGGGGGTGGGGGCAAGGAAGAAGAGAGAAAGGAAAGAAAGGGAATGAGGGACAAGACAAAGAAAAGGGGAGAAGAGAAAGACAAGGCCGGATTTTCTCAGAGTATCGTGTATTTACCTTAATGACGAATTCCTTCTGCAAATGAAATACTCAGTAAGAGCAATACTAGGGTGAGAAGTATTATCAGCCGTGTGACCGCTTGTGAATAAGTTTCTGCTTCTTTCCTGAGAGCAGGTTTTGAAAAAGAAACCTAAAACAGCCTCTGGTCCCAATGCTCATTGCTATTCCTTTTCAATTTTTTGATCATAGTAAAAATTATTAAAGTAAAAGTCACAGACCATGATATTAATTTATATCAACAATTAAATATCATTTAGTATAGTCACAGCATTGTGTAAATACTTGTATATCGATCCAAAACATTTCCAACACTTCAAAGTAAAACCTTTCAACCGTTAAGCAACTTTCTCCCCTCTTCCTCCATCACACCCCTGACAACTGCCATTCTGCTTTCTGTCTTTATGGAGTTGCACGTTCTGGACGTTTCGCATCACTAGAAACGTGTGCAACCTGCCGTTTTTGTCTTCTTCCTTTCACTTAGCATAATGTATTAGAGGGTCATCCTCATTTTAGTAGGTATCAGTCCTCTTTATAGCTGAATAATATTCCTCGGTATATGGGTAATTGAAGTATAATGCTACACACTCCTACAAACCTTTAGAAACAAAATTATCAAAATGTGAAGGTTTTGATTCTTGTCATAGTCTCCTCTTAGTCTATACACTACTGAAAGTGGGGTGTCCATCTCTCCATTTCTAGGATGGACCTGGTAATCCTTATGCTTGTGAAGTCAGTCAATCACAAAAGGACAAATACCGTATGAGACTACAATTAAAGGGATAAATACCAAGACAAAGGCAGACGTTATTCTCAACAGAACTTTCTAATGCTGCAGTCAGTTTGACTGGTTGGTGGGATATAGAGAAGACCACTCAGTTTGTTTAATGCTATATAAGCATGGATCCATGCCATCCCAAATCAACGGGGATGGTGAGGGATCTTTAATGAAAACTCAAAACTAGAGGTGAGGGGTGATCTCTCTCTCCCTCAGAGAAGGTGATTTCACTGATGTTGGTGCGTAAACCAACCTACCATTGGGGGAAAAGCTTAATATTACTTATACAGACATGCACCCGCCCCCCCACTCCCAGGAGACTATGCCCTGTATTATGTTCCTAATTAGGCACGTTTGATGTCATTTCTATCCAGCCTTGGGTGTCCCAGATTGCATGTCATAGGCAACTGGGACTTTAGAATTTGTCCTCTCGAGGATCATCAGATTCTTCACAGGCCACACCAGAAGGACCTTTTGGGGAAACCCCACCAAGTCAACAGGACTTTACCTCCACTACACCTGTAGCAGATTAATGGAACTGAAATACTTTTGGTTTAAAGACTAGTGTGAGAGGAAGCTCATGACTACTGTCCCAAGGTTATGGAGTTAGACATCATTGGGATTTGGTTCAAAACAGCAGTTTTGGCATCATCAATGGTTCAAATTGTGTTCCTTTTAAGTGTTCATGGAGTTTGGGGAACAAAAAGATATAGGAAATGTTTAGACCAGGACTGTATTTGAAAGTTTACAAAAAAATTTTCTGTTGTCTATTTCCAGAGTACCTCTGAAACAACATAAAATTTAAGATTTGGATGAACCTTTTTTATACTGAAAATAATTAAGTCCTCTTGTTTCTATGAGGCTAGGCCGTACAAACACTCCATCGCGAAAGTTTGTGAAACAAATACGGCGTACGTGATTCAGAATATTTATTCAAACTAAACTCTACCTTTACCCGAAGTATACATTGTTCAATTAAGTTAGCTCATATTTATAGCACTTCTTTTCTGCTTTGGGACATTGAAATTGAATCCTGGAATATTCCCTGGCCCTGACTACCCTCTTTCTTCCATTTTCCTCTTTTACTTTCAGTTTTTTTCATCATCCACCCCAACAGAAAAACTCGGTAAAATAACTGAGGCATCTTTCCCATAACATGTTTCATTAAAAGCTTGTTTTTCATTACCAGGTGAGGCCGTGTTTGCTTCTGCTGCAGTGAGGATCTCTGAGTCGGAACTGACTCAGGGTGCCGAACCACAGCAGCAGTAGAGCTGGGAGACACGGCCTGAACTGCCACCCATTGAGGACAGAGCGACAGTTTCAGAAAGACCCAAGGTTTCATTACTTCAAGGAGAACAATTCCAAGCTTCAAAAAAATCCTTAAATATACACAACCACTTTGGGATGAAATAAGTCCTTTATATTAGTATTCTTTCCACCTAATTACTAGGGAAATAACGATGTCGTCTGAACTCATAAAGTATTACCAACGAGAGAGGAAAAGAATACTGTCTCATGTTTTTTCATTAGGAGTAAACTTGGCTTAGCACCATCAGCAAAAGTAGTATTCACTTCACTCCTCAAGGTAAGACTCTCAAAAATATTCTGCAGGATTACTCACAAACATAAAAATCATTCTGGCTCAGAGGATCTTGATGGTGGCTTTAATGAGCTAACACTTGCTTCAGTTGGTTACACAAAATTTTACCAAAAATAAAACAGAAACTAGACTTTGCCAGGAAGGAGCTAAAGCAGAAGAGCAGAAAATAAGTTGTAGAAATGAAATAGCTCTGAGATATGTCTGAGAGAAAAACCTAGACATTTGGAAAGCAACAAGGACTATGTTCCCTGAACGTCTTTATGGAGCATTTGTAGCGCTTCAGCATTTTCAAAAATGACAAGGAATAAAACTTATCTGACAGAAGCTTGCAAATAATTTTGCAAGTATGTTAGGATGGGTGGTACTAAAGAGACCATTTTGAAAAGCAAGAATTTGTCATCATGAGTGTCTAAATTTCCTCAAATTGCTAAAATCTGTTTAAAAATTTTTCTATGTAAATATATATTAAGATTACACACAAAAAAGGTTACACTATATACAGCCCATGGTTCTCTTTCCTTAGCTTTTCATGAATTTATTCAAAATATCCTAATATCAGAAATTCTCAAATCTAAATGTAAATGAGTTCATATGATTAAAGGAAAGTGAAGGAAAGCAGTAAATTAATGGCCAAGGATACCTAATTACCTCAGTAAGTATTTTGTCTAGAGCATTTCATTTGATCCTACTAAAAACTCAATAAAGGGGACTTTGTGCTTTCTGTTTTCCAATTAGGAACCTGGTATTTGGGGAAGTTAAGTAAGGAGCTGAAAAACCTTCAGCTCTGAAACGACATCTATCTTCTGAAGCTAACGTCATGGTCTTTCTGCCCTAGCACCCTGCCTTCAAGTGTCTGGCAGTTTTGCTAAGAGCAGTTACCGAAATGTCCTAAGAAAGTATCGAAAACTGCAGAATCCCAAAAATCTAAATTAAAACTCCTCCTGTTTGATTACAAAGAATGCTCTTTCGAAGTGAGACGGGTGCGACTTTGTTCCATGTACTTGGGTCATGCTGTCAGGATGGATTGCTCCTTAGAGAAGGACATTAGGATTGGTAAAGCAGAGGCTTGGTGACAAAAAAGAAGAGCTTGGAGAAGACAGAGCAACACTGTAGGCTGCACAAAGGCCTCTAGCAGAGCACCAATGTGGAGGAGGATGCAGGGCCAGGCGTGGTTTTGTTCCGTTGCATACAGGGTTGCTACGAATCAGAAAGGACTGGACAGCACCTAACCACAATGTTTGAGAAATGCTGTGATAATATTATGTATGGTAGCCACCCATTCTTGTCCAAGTTGAACAGAACTTTCAAACAACTTTTATTCCCTACTAATAATTTTAATTCCCATGATGGGATAGCGGTTACACATTGGGCTGCTATCTACAAGGTCAGCAGTTCAGAACCATTAACATCTCTGCAGAAGACAGACATGGCTATTTCCATAAAGAGTCACAGTCTCAGGAACCCACAGGGGAAGGGCTACCCCTGCTCTAGGAGTTGGACTGGACTTGACTTGAGCATCAGTTATGAAGGAGCCCTGGTGGCACTGTTGCCTAATCACTGTCCTTCTGAGAGGGCAGTGGTCAATCCCACCAGCTGCTATGCAGGAGACGGAGGAGACTACCTATTCCTAGGAAGATGTGCAGAGCCTCAGAAACCCTATATAGGGTCGCTATAAGTCAGAACTGACTTGATGGCAGTGAGCTTGGGGTTGAATTGTTAACTTATACTTCTTGGCATGGTTTTCTGGATTCTCAGAATCCAGTTTAGTTTGAAGTGGAGTATATATAAATAAAGTTCTTTTGTAGTATTAGGGAAAATTTGTTAAGAAGCTAGAGACAATACTTCAATTCGGGAAATTTTTAGAGGCTCTACAAATTACTTTGTAGAGCTTTTTGTTTTATACTGTATTTTTTAATAGTCATTAAAAGCTGGAAAATAAATTTTGTTTTAGATTTCATTTTATTGAAAAGAATAAACAATAGCATAAGGACGATTGATAAGACCTCCCTCCTAATTGTTCTACTGGGATAAAAGTAGACCTTTTATCGAAATTATTTGTAGAATTTCTTTATCTCAATTTTTCATTTTTTCTTTATTTGGACAAGACAAATGAGTATTTAGCTCTCCATTCTCTCTTGGCTAATCATAGTCTCTTATATTTAATTATGCTTAACATAAATTTAAGTTATACTAGAGAATCATAAAAAATCCTTTAAAAAAATTTGCAAATGCTATCAGTTTTCTTCTATAGAAGACACATTTGTGATGTCTAAATGATGCAAAAAGCACAAAAGGTTTGGAGCTAATTTTCCCAGTCTATTTAATGCATTCCTGACCATAAACATCCATTACAAAGCACATTATTCAGACTCACTAAAATTCAAAATGTAGATGAGCCTGTGCCAACAATTCTGAGCCATCTCATGGAGAACTAGACATACACTCAATATTTGCTGTGAAGTCTCAACTCATGAAAACTTTCAGTAGAAATTATTCTTTGTAGAAAAATAAAACCCTTTTTACTTAATGCTATCTATAAAAGAATATCAAACTTATTTCAATAATAACAGGAAAAAGCAACTGAATGTTCTAGTAACAAACACTAATTTCTAGGTTATCTGCTCTTAATATGTGGAATAATTTTTTTAAAGAAACAATGATAAGGACTCACAAATAATACACTAATTTAGTTGTTTTCTTTAGAATATATCTAAATTCTTCAAACCTAAACTCTTTTATGAGAACCTTTCAAATATCATCGAGGTTAAGAAATAATATGCAATCCAAAGCATCTGTATGTAGCACTAAAAGCCTACAAAGAGAATATTAAGAATCAAACAATTGTTTTCCCCTATCCAACCAAGCATGCAAAATCTCAGAAATCCCTAATGCTAGATGTCATTTCATTGGACAGAGGAAATTATTCTGTAACCATATAAAACATGCCATCAATAGACATGATCTCTTGTCATCCTATTTATTAAAGGTCAGAGTCCAACATTAGCCTTTCAGGAGGATTTCCCTTCCTTGCTTGTTTGCTGGCTAGAGCTTGTGTCCTTCATATGCTCTGGGGCAGCCAGCTCCCATGTTGTGAAGGCAGTCAAGCAATCCTAGAAGATGATGAAATGGCATGAAATTGGGACATTCTGCCAGGGCCCAGAAAAGAACGAAGGCCTTCTGCCAAAACAGCAATATGAGTGAGCCACCTTGGAAAGAGATCCTCCAATCTCAAAGTGCTCAGATATCAATAACCACACTAGCACCTTGACTGTGACCCCTGAGAAAGCTAAGCTCTTACCATGCAGGAAGGCGCCACCCTAATCGGAGACGCGCGGTAACTGAGATGGTCTTTTTGTTTGTGAGAGGTAACAGTTTATTGTCTTGAACTACTAAATCTCAGCCTAATCTTTTCATATAACAGTGGACCGCTAACACAAAAACTTAACTCTAAAATTCTAATGTATGGAGCTAATATTTATTTCCATATTTGTTTAAAAAAATTTTATTGGGAAATGGATGAAGATGTTTTAATTCAACAACCATAGTTTGTTTAATCTCAGTGTGTAACCCCTGACTGTAATATCACATATTGTGCTTTCTTCCTATATTTCCTGTTTTCATTTCTGCTTCTTTCCTAATACTTCTGAGCATTGCGTGGCTGGAAGACAATACTGCACTTGTGGCAAACTTAGAAGTAAGAAGAAATAGGAGTAATCCACAGCAAAGCAACTAAAAAAACAAGGATGTTCACCACCTAAAATTGATGGTTTAATAGTTTATTTCAATAATTTCAGAATATTGATTCCGTGCTTGCTGGTTCAAAGTCATATGCTTTAGGTTTATCAGCATGCTGTCATTATTGAGTAGCAATTATGATTGGGACTTAAACTGCTAAGTGAACCCAAACCATGTCAAGAATATTCGCAGAGGCCTCAATATGTTATTATTTGCAAGACTCATTCACTCACTCGCTGCTGTCAGGTTGATTCTAATTCATAGTGACCCTCCAGAGCAGGGAAGGACTGTGCATGTGGGTTTCCAAGATTGAAAATATTTATCAGAGTAGAAAGCTTTATCTTTCTTCTTAGGAAAAGCTGGTGGTTTAGAACTGTTGACTTTAACATGAGAAGCCCAATGCATAACCCACTGTGCCACTGTGGTTCTTACAGGATTGTATAAAGCTGATTTAAAACTAAGAACTCAAATCATTTGGCCAAGCACCAGGAAAAAGATCAGAGATATAGAAAATGAAGCTGAAAAACAAAACAAAAACAAAAAAACCTATAGTGGAACAAAGGATTCCAATGACTCAGAAGTAAAGAGATAAAAATGGCTGTAGGCTAAGCCAACAGGTGGGCATTGAGTGTGTCCATCTGTCAAGATAAAATAGAGTAAAAAATCGAGTAAACATAGTGAACAAAGGACACAATTATTTCAGTGATACTGGTCATGAAGTTATCTGTCTTTTATATATTTTTATAGACTCTGCACAAATGTAGGGGTATATGTAATCCTATCCTAAAAGAACTTCAAATGACAGTGGCATGTTTTCCCTAAGTTTCCACTAGTCTGGTCATTCATCCATTTTTCTTCTGCTAATTTAGAAAGGATAATTGTTAACATCTATATCAATATTAAGTGCCAGGCTAAATCATCAAAATAAAATTATTTTTCTTTAATAGACACAAAATCCATCTAAAATGGACACCTTTTCTCCATTCTATAAATAAACTATATATAGATCTGAAATCACACAATTGTAAGGATACAGTCAAAATTCAAACCTAGGTCATGTGCTTTCTAGACTTTATTGCTCTCCATGTTCTAGAGATCTTTTACAAAGGGATACCTCCCCAATGAAATATTTTTCAAAGCCTTGCATTTAAATGTTTCTTACAAAACAACTTTATAACCTTCAAAGTACTTTCCATTATACTTAATACATCTGTCAAATCTGTGATTCCATTCTTGGAAACATTTTTCAAACTCATCTGTTTGGATGGCTGACAGCACCTCCCTCGCTTTTTTCTTTACCTCTCTAAATCATCAAATCGCTGTCCTTTCATGACTCTGAATTGACAGAAACAAAAACAAGTTTCATGGAGCATGGGCAGGTGAGTAAGGTGCATGGGGCAAGAGAGGCATGCTGTTTCTTGATAAAAACTGGCACACTGAGATGACTGTGTGAGTTGGTGCATTGTCATGTTGGCAAAACCAGTCCCCTATCTGCCACAAATCAGGCCTTCTTTTGTCTCACACTGTAATGCAATCTTTTCAGAACCTCTCAATTGCTTAATAGTTTGACATGGTGAAACAAACTCCAAATGTATTACTATTCAACATTTTCATCCTTTCAGGAAGTTGATGGATGTCCAGTACAAGGTTTGTCATCAATCGACATTTCACCCTTTTTGAAACAAGAAAACCACTAACGCACTTGAGTTTTGCCCACAGCTCTGTCCTTGTAATCTGTGTTCAACATCAAACCAGTTTTTGCAGCATTTTCCCCTGAGCAGGAAAAAAAATTTCACAGCTGCACACTGTCCTGCTGTTCTCTTAAATCAGCCACCATGAAAAACGAGGTTCAAGTGAAACTGCTTTTATTTAAAAAAATCCCTATAACCAGAAAGAACCTTCCCAGGCAACGCCACTGGGTGCACTAACTCAGAGAGAGTTGCTGGATGCTCTCCTAATAGTAAAAATGCCTATTACAAAAGTTCCACTCAGCAGAGCTTTTTTTCCAATTTTTTTTGGGAGGTGGTGCGGAGAGCGGGGCTACTCCCTCATAAGTCTTAAATATTCTAGAGGTCTTATATACAAATTAAATCTTTATCCAGTGTGATGATTTTAGAAACTAAAATTGCAGCAATTATCTAGAAAGTTGAAGTTAAATAGTATTACAATGTTTTGCATTTACACTCATTTTATAATTATGAAATAAAACAGTATGTGTCTTATAACCTAGATGACCTCATCTCTTATTTTTTATGCTCAAAGAGTAATTACATATGGTGTTTTTATATTATGTTTTGTGATGCCCTAGTCTCTCTAAACCTTTCCTTCAAGCATGCAGATTCTTAAGAATTCATTACCACTTGCTAGAAAAGAAACTTGTTTTACCAAGTAGAAATGCATCAGATGTCTACCCTATTGAATGAGAAGTAAGAGCTTTCATTCACACTTCTAGAGAAAATACATGAAATAGGTATTTTTAAGAAATATTAAGAAATTAAAAATGTAATACAATTTTTCAAAACCCTCCTAGTGATGAAAGAGATAATACCATTAGAGGAACTCTACTTTCAGGAGGACATTCACATTGACAGAAAGCATGAAAAGGGAGCTAGAGCTAAAAAGTAAAGGCAAGAATATTGTACAGAGAGTGAAAATAAGGATCAAGTTCTTAATCAAGAAATTACTAAATAGGTCAATTAAGGTAATGTTTGTCTTTATACATTTTTTACCTAGATTCTTGACAGGAATGTTATTGGGATATAATAAATAATGCTACAGCAACTCATAAAAAAATTCAATTCCATGACCCACTGCATAGTGGTTATTACAAGTGTGTGCTCTTGATCCAAATGGCCTGTGCCTGATCTACACATAACCACATGCTGTTGGGTCATCTTTGTTTGGAATGGTTACAACCTTGGATCTCTCCCAGTCGGTTGGCCAGGTAGTTGTTGCCCAAATTTCTTGGTATAGATGAGCAAGTACTCCCAGTGCATCAGCCTATTGAAATATTTGTATTGATATATCATCAATTCCTACAGCTGTGCTTATTGCTAACACCATCAACGCACCATTAATTTATTCCTTCAACACCATTCATTCTTGATCATCTGCTTCCACGTGAGATTGTTGAATGTTGACCAGTTCTTTTTGGTACAATGATTCTGTGTATTTCCTTCCTCTTCTTTTGATGCTTCCTGCATCATGCAATACTTTGCCCATTGAATTGCCATTTGTGTTAGTCTGGGTACTTTAGAGAAACAAATCCACAGAAATTCATGTATAAAAGACAGTTTTATATAAAGGTTAAGTCCACAAGAAAACATCCCAACCCAGTGCTGCACAAGCCCACAAGTCCAACAATAGCCCATAAGTCTGACATCAATCCAAAAAGTCCTCCTCCATCTCACGAAACACACACAATGATGCCGACTGCAGGAGGAAAGCCAAATCAGTGAACATGTAAGCTTCTCAGCTCTGGCAGGGGTCTCCACAGGGCTGCTCCAGCACCCAGGTCCATGCAGCTTCTCCTTGGGGATGTCTTGCAGGAAGTGAGCCTTGCCAGCTGAAGCACAGAATTGGCTAAGGTAGCTACACCCTGGTCCCACCATCACGAAGCAAGAGACCCAAGAACTAGAGAGGTGAGGCTCTCCAAGCCATTTATCTCTCTGTCCTTTAATTAACCCCACATGTCTTCTCGGCCAGGTTGGCACAATCAACTTTAAATAACGCACCATTTGAAGCTTGAATTTTTTTCTTCAGTTCTTTCCATTCAAGATTATGTTAAGCAAGTTCTTTCTTTTGGGTTTTCAAATGCCAGGTCCTTGCACACCTCATCAGATTGCTTTGTATTTACTTTGCTTTCATTATAATACTTTACTTACACATTAGGCATAGAAAAAATGTCAAGATTAATTTAGAATCTTTTGATTCTCTGGTGCCAACCTCACCTCGCTATCGGCCAACATTGACATCAACACTACATGTAGCTTAAACTATAAAGTAGAAGGTTTCATAAGTGTGACCTAGAGATCCCTGTACTAAAAGTCCCTCAGCTCAGGAAACAGAAATGGCAAAAGATGACTGAGAAGCAGCAGAACCAGCAACTAACCAGAAACAAATGGGGTGAGCTTCCCAGCCCGTGGCTGGCTTCCCGGGACACAGAGCAAGACTGCTGAGTGCCATCCAGAAGGAAGCCTGCTGAGCAAGTGGGGAACTTCCTGGACACTCACCTGGGGGGAAGCTAGACTTGCTGATCCACAGAGGTAGAACTGAGTGCCTTTGAGCTAACGTTACTCAAGGTGGAGTGCAAGGCCTTTGGGGACTGTATTAGTAGCACTAAAAGAGCTTTGTAGTATTGGCCAAAAGGCCAGAGACCAAGGGGCAACCTCGCTGTTAAGCCAGGCTAGAAAGAGGTAAGCCTTTGGGCACAGCTGACAGGCACTGTCCTGATTGGAGAACCGAATTCTGAGCATTCTTGACATGAACTGTAGCCAGTTACTTCACCAAAATAAAGTGGATAATCATGAATACGGTGTATGAGTTCTGTGTGTCCATGGCAACCAATTTTCAAACCCCGCAGAGAAGTAGAGTGCCATGGGAAACACAGCTGATGTCAAATGTTGAAGGGCGGAGACTGGCTTGATCTCTGCAGCATAAGAATTGGCCTTGGGCTACTTCTAATGGTGTTTGGGGGGGGTTCTCTTTCTCTCCCCCTCTTGAAGTTAGCGATGGTCTGACACCAGCCCTATACTACTTGCTGGTTGACAAAGTATCATATGAGCCCAATCGAGGATACAAAGAAAAATAAAATATGTTTAAGGTCTAGTCATCTATAAATCATTTTCACATAAATCAATGGCCTGGTGAAGCTGTCCCTAATACTTACTGGGGGCGGGGGTGGGGGAGCACTTCCACGGAGCAGATTCCAAATCAAGGTGACCTTATAGTCCACAGAGGAGTAGATCTGCCAAGGTAGTCATTCTGTGATGAAACCAGACTGCCACATATCTTTTCTATCGAGCAGCTGGCGGGTTCAAAGCATCTTGTTTTTGCTTAGCAATATGTCTCATGTTAGAAGTCTCCCAAAGAGAAACCTGGTATTCGAAGTCAGGCTTCAGCTCCACACCTTCTACATACAAGGCATTTAACTAGAACATGTCACCGCTGTTTAAATAAAAATATGCCATTGGTTCACACTGTTCTGGTGAATATTTAATAGATAGAAAGAAAGATAGACACATTTATCGAGAAAACTAAAGAATACTCTAAATAAATGCCTTTTAAAATTCAGGTTTTATAAATTATTATAATGAGAAGTAGGAATTTAATAGTCAAAAGACCATTCAAGTTTTTAAGTAATACTTCTTTTTCCTCACTTCATATCAATATACTGGATGCAGATTTGAGTGCAAGATCTAGGAATAAAATTATTTGTTTAAGCCTTGCTTATGACTACATTAACCCAAAGCAAAATAATAAAAAAATATTTGTTCTACAATGTAAATACAAATTTTTTCAGTTCAAAAGGACAAATACATTTGAATAAATATATTCATTCTGAGCAGCTAGCTACTCTATTTCCCTTGTTCTGTTTGATTTTTAATTTGTGCTTTTATGTTCATCATATAAAAGGTGGGCTTTTGGTTGCTCTCATTTTATTAGAGATCTGTACTAGTCTAGCACATGTTTCATATTCAGTGCACTGCATTCATAAAGACAATTTACATATTCTAAAACTGACTTTAACTGCTCTGCTAGTGCAGGAATTAAAAGTGTTTGGCTGTTACCCAACAGTTGCAGTTCGATCCCACTAGCCACTTACTGGGAAAAGAGATATGGAAATCAACTTCAATAAAAATCTGCCGACTTGGAAATCATCAGGGGAAGTTCTACTCTCTCTGGAATCACTATGAATTGGGAATGACTGATGGGAGATCAACATAACATTTGCCTTTGTTGCCTCTTAGCTGGTCACATTCAAGGCAGAAAATAGACTGTTGGTGTTGAGAATTGAAAATTACAAGTTTTGTCTACATCTCAGCTGAAAAGGCACCCTTTTGATATTTTTACATATTTTTAATGTGCATTTAACTGGTCATATTGGGACAGAAGTTTGTGTTTTTAGTTTAGAATTGAATAACTTTCAATTCTAAGTAGAGCCCACTAACTACAGACAAGGGGTAGAATATTCACTACTGAATTCTATAGGAGACTTCCAAAGGCAAATTTCATTGAGAACCCCTGATTTCTATTGCAATTGCCAACATGCCTTCATCACTGGCCTGTCCTTCACTTCTTTCTCCTTCTTCTGACATTTCCATACTCCTCTGCTCTTTTTTGCTATGGCTACCCTGTTAGGGATTATACCACCTGAGTTTGCTGTAAAGCAACCGGAAAGATAAGAACAACAGCAACAATAACAATAACAAAAACCTGGACAATTTCCACTTTTGAAGGCTTGATGTATACGGGTGGGGAAAAGGAAATACCAAAATAATATTAAAAATGATGAAATAGTGGCATGTGTTTATTTTTAATTTGCTTTTTTATATTTTTATTTTAATAATTTTTTTATTTTTATAAAAATAAATTTTATAAATTGTTATAAAAATAAAAAATATTTCTATTTAACAAATTAACATTTTTTATATTGGCACACACCACACAAATGATAAACCTTGATTGTGTTTTACAAGATAATTGCAGGGGTCATAAAATTTAGTTCACCAAGCATTCGTGGCAGTGGTTTCAGTAAAGAGACACAGGATTAAGGTTCTATAATAGAGATGTTAACTTGAAACACACTATTTAAGCACTGGGCTGTTAATGGGAAGGTCAATGATTCTAACCCACCCATTGCTCCATAGGAGAAAGACAGTTTGCATTTATAAAGATTACAGCCTTGAAACCCTAAGGGGGAAGTTCCACTTCGTCCATATAGGAGCCCGATGAATCATTTTCAACTCTATGGCAATGGGCTTGGCAGCAGGCTTCTATGTACTTTCTCAATAGATGTTAAAATCTAAGCGAAAGGTTCTTCCTGGATGTGAAGAGGCCTGAAGGAAAAGGCCCTCTTGCTCTCAGTGCATCAGGTTTGAGGCCAGCTGTAACCCCGGCATAACAATCTAATACCTGATATAATATAATATATACCTCGGCATAACAATCTAATACTTGATATGATATATACCGCAGCATAACAATCTAATACATGATATAATATAATATATACTGCAGCATAACAATCTAATACCCGATATATACCACAGCATAACAATCTAATACCTGATATAATATATATCTCAGCATAACAATCTAATACCTGATATAATATAATATATACTGCAGCATAACAATCTAATACCCGATATATACCACAGCATAACAATCTAATACATGATGTTGAGCCCTTTATTCTTTCCTACTTCTTGAGCCTGGTTTCCAATTTTATGTAAGATATTTTGTTTATTACAATGCCCTTAAGTCCTGTGTCTAAACTGTGTGTTTTATCATACATAGACTTTGAAACAGTATTAATAATTATAAAGAAAATAATATTCTAGCATGATTTAAAGTATTCTGCCCAAATCGATACTTACGTCCTGGTCCAAAATATACTTTCTTGATTACAACTAAACTTAGTTAATTACTTTAATCCATTGCCAACTAGACATGACTTGTTTGTTGATAGATGCCATCAAGCAACAATGGCTCAGACTTGTGGTGAGCTGCACAACAGAACAAAAACCTGAAGGCCCGTGCAATCCTCCCGTTTTGTGTATGTCTGAGCCACTGTTATAGCCATGTCGTCAGTTCACTTTGTTACGGATCCTCCTTTGGTTTTGCCCCGGCCGTCTATGTTGCCAACTGTGATGTCTTTTTCCAGAAACTGTTCCCTCCTGATAAGATGCTCAAGGGCCATGAGGTGGAGCCTCACTATCCTAGCTCCTCAGGAGAATCTGGCTGTCCTTTCTCAAAGTAGATGTATTTGCTTTTCTGACAGTCCATGTATGTTAGACCTGGTTCTCTAGAGAAACAAAGCCAGGATAATAATAATTTTATATATGTTTATTCAGATAGATATATAACAGAAGAAATAAACAGTTAATTAAATTATAAAGCAGTACAAATGGCTCAGTGCAACTCACGCCCGTGAGACAGTTGTGAGGCACTGGCAGTCCTTCAAGTCTTGAGGGGCACTGGGTAGTCCTCTGTAGAGCAATTCAGGCTATCTGGCACAGGCAGCCAACAGGAAGGCAGGTCACCAACAGTCAGCCAGATGACAGGGTCTGACAGTCCCCAGCTCAAGTGATGTACTTTCCAGTACCATGGCAAAGCAGGTCTTGAAGGAACCTCAAACTACAGCTACACAATCCACGGGTTAGGTGTCCCACAGGTAGTGTAGCTTGCAAACTGAGGCAAAGAACAAGCAAGGCAGCCTCACACTGGTCCGATCATCAAAGAATAAGAGACAAAAAAGACCGAGCTATTTATCTTTCCACCCTTCAACTAATCCCACAAGTGTTCATTGGCCATCTTGGCACAATACACCTACCTAGCACACCATGGTACTTTCAATATTCTTCATCAACAATATAATACACTATTTGTTATTATACTGTTGCTACTATTAACTATTATTATAGCATATATTCATTGAATGCTAACCATGTGACAAACCCTGTGCTAAGCATTTTATGTGCATCATTTGACTTCATTTTTACAGCATTTATATATTATTTTCCTCATTTTACAAATGTAATAAGTTGTAGATTTAGCAAGTCTATAATATAAAAAGAGATTAATAAATTTATAGTTGGCCTCTGGGGATTAGGAATTAAATAGCCTATAATAGCTACTTGTCATAGTGATTCTATAGATGGAGAAAATTGCTCCTGTGGGTTTTCAAGAATGTAACTCTTTATGGGAGTTAAAAGCCCTGTCTCTCTCCAGAGAAGCAGCTGGGTCTCTATAGGATCTCTATGAACCAGAATTGATTCTATGGCAATGAGTTTTCCTTTTTTGTTTAGCTACTACTGCCTTCAGTAAATTCAGCCCCTCGATCTCAATAATATATAAACAGTATACCACCTAGCTTGAAAATTCTAAATGTGGAATATAAAATGCCATACTAAAAAGCAAATTAAATAAATGAAAAGTTGGCTTCAAAATAATCAGTTAATACATAATTTCATTTTCAATGTAACAACCCACTCTTCCACCCACCCCCCTATTCAAATCTTCCTGTACCAATGTGATGTCTGCCTTAACCAGACAGTGAGACAGCTCAAATTGTGACTTCTGGCCATGTGGCTGCCTCCTGCCAAGGTGAGTGTGTAGAGGAACAACGTGGATGTTGTTGAGGTGGTGATAGTTGGAGAAATCTTCTGTCATGAGCAAACTATGAGAAAGCAACCTTATTTGACATGTTGCTCTTCTGCCATCTTAAATCTACAAAGTAGATGCTGGTGTCAATGCTTCATTTAATAAGTGCTTATGTGTGTTGACTCCAAAAACACATGAGGCTGACAGAATTGTTAATGGAAGGAATTTATGTTACCTCTCCAAATGGTGGGCAAACATCAACCAAAAGAGAAACACAGCACTGAGTAAGTGCTATAGATTATATGTGTGTGTATATGTGTGTGTGTGTGTGTGTGTGTGTGTACACACACATCCCAGGTAGAGAACTCAAGAGAAGTTTTTGACTCTCATCCAACATTAGTTCATAACTATGCCAAGTGCCCACTAGATGTTATAACTTTGATATGTAAATCTAGATTTGAATTAATCAGTTGCCCAGAAGCAATATTTATGTAAGTATCCATCTTCAACACACAGATATATTCAAGAATTTCTTCAATGCATAATATATATGTAGAGGTCTAAATAGTCATATTCAGAAATACTGCATAATTTATTCCAAGTACTTGCTTATCAAGAGGTTGAGCTCCTCATTTTACATTTACCTTGGCCACTATGCTTATAGGCATTTTATGTAATTTTACATCCAAAAAAACAAACATACTGCCATCAAATCAATGATGAGTCCTAGAGAGGCTCCAGGAGAGGGTAGCACTGCCCCTGTGGGTTTCAGAGACATTCACTCTTCACAGGAGTAGAAAGACGCTTCTTTGTCTCACAGAGCGGCTGGGAGTTTCCAGTTTCTGCCCTGCAGTGGGAGCCCCACGCATAAACACCACGCCATCGTACACGTTAAATATCGGTAAATCCGCCCAGGGCCGAACCGCTGGTAGTTTCAGACTGCTAAGTGAAATGGCCCTGTCCTGGAACCCAGCAAGTGTATTCCTAGGCCAATCCCTGGCATCAGCTGGATGTATGATCCTGAGCAAAGCAAACTATGGATAACATTTCAAAGAATGGAAATTGCAGAACATTTTTTTTGTTTTACTTTTACAATATCATTTTATTGGCATATAATTAATATATACAATTTAATTGTTGAATTATATTAAGAATTGTTAAATAATTACCACAATAATCTTCAGACGTTTTTTTCCTTTCTCGTATTCACTGTGGTTAGCTTCCCAATTCCCCTCACACTTGACAGCCATGTCCCTAGGTATTTATTAATCCAGTTATTGCATCTATAGATTTATCTACCCTGGATTTCATATAGAGCAAATCATACAAAATAAAACAATAAACAAACAAACAAAACAACAATGACAAAACAAAATGGAGAAAAACCTCAATAGAAAAGAAAGCAGAAAATATTAAAAAGTGAAACAAGTTGAAAATAGGTCAAAAGGGAGATCAAATGATAAGATGTGACATTTTACCCTATCTATATTTTCCATAATCTACTTTACAATACTCTCTGTCTGAGGCCAAGTCTATTCTTCTTTGACTATTTTGAGAGGGGAGTCACCAGTGGCTTACTCCATGTGTGGACCCTGCAAATGGATTCTGAGCTCACTTAAATCACTGCTTGTTTTAAGACAAGCCTTTAAGACCCAGATGCTATTTGTTCTGATAACCACGCACCATCAGATTTCTTCACCACACTTTGATATAGCACCCAGATCATCAGTGATCTCTTCTTCATGAGGGTAAGTATGGAGTATGGCCAGGTCATAAGAATAACTCGTTCTTACATTAGGACTACAACTAAGTGTGAGCTCAGAATCCATCAATACATCTGTGGCTTATATATCTCTGGTTCACTTTAGAGACATCATTATCATTTTATGTTAGAGCAAATTATAGATCAGCCTCTTCGGGTAAGGTAGGTCTATTGATAGTATCGTTGATTTAGCTAATGGTTTAGAACTTAAAGCAGCATTTACAAAAGGGAAAACACCCATGTCGAGGTCAATTTTTCAGACTACAAAACATGAATTGTTGACTTGTACAGATTAAATGGTTAACTGACTGGATGATATTCACATGAACGATGAGGGTTGGGAATAAGGCATGACTTTGAACAGCATTCATTCACAAAGGCAGAACCATGCCTTCCAGACTAATGCTGCTGTTGTTAGGTGCCATCAGGTTGATTCTGACCCACAGTAACCCCATGCACAACTGAAGGAGGCACGGTCCGGTTCGGTGCCATCCTCACAGTAATCCCATGCGTGAGTGCATTGTTGTTGCCATTGTGTCAATCCATCCTGTCAAGGAGCTTTCTCTTTTTCACCAAGCACGATGGCCTTCTCCAGAGATGGACTTTCCTGACCAACTGTCCAAGTACATCAGAAGACTCGCTATCCTGGCTTGTAAACAGTACTCTGGACATACTTCTCTTAACACAGATAGGCTTGTCCTTTTAGCAACCTGTGGTACTTCCATTATTCTTTGCCAGCACCACAATTCAAATGGATCAATTCCTCTTTGGTCTTCCTCATTCAATGTCCAACTTTCACATGCATATGAGGTGACAATGAGAGCATTAGTATAGTTAATATATGGTAGTCCACAGCCACAATTCATTGGGTACTCTCAAAGCAAGGGAGCCCCCATACATAGTCCAAGAGATCGTCATTCAAAGAGAACAATGGAGAAGTACGTGGTTTAACATCCAGAAAGTTATGGGTCAGGCTTGTATCTTTTTACCACAGTAATTCAAGCTGCATCTTGATCAAGTAATATGAGAATCTGGAGTCTATGAAGAAGAATACATCGTCAAGATTAGAGGAAGACTTATGAACAACCTGCAATACGTAGATGATACATACTTGCTTTCTGAAAATGAAGAGAATTGAGGCATTTCCTGAGGATGATCAAAGATCACAATCTCCAATATGGATTATACTTCAACATGATAAAGAAAACCGGGCTAATAAGCAGCAGAATGATAAATGGGGGGAAAGAGGAAATCCTGAAGTTGTCAAGGATTTCATTCCACTTATTTCATCTATAGTCGACTCCCATGAAAACAGCAGTCAATAAACCAAACAATGTATAGCATCAGGAAATCTGCGGCAAAATGTCTTTTTAAAATTATAAAAAGCGGAGGGGTCACCTCTAGGTCTAAGGTCCACCTAACTCGAGCCGTGGCCCTTCAGTTGTTTGCTATGCTTGCAAAAGCTGGACAATGAATAAGGAGACCAAAGAAGAATTGATTTAGGAACCTTTGCATTGTGGTCTTGGTAAAGAACATTAAAATTATCAATGACTTCCAGAAGAAAAAGCAGCCAGCATGCTTCTTAGAAGCAAAAATGGGGACACTTCATTTCATGTGCGTTGGGCATGTTATCAGTCAGAACCAGTACCTAGAGCTGAACAGTAGGCTGAGTAATGTAAAGGATCACTGAACAAAGAGGAAGACCCTCGATGTGATCGACAGACACAGTGGCAATAATGGTGGAGACTGTACAGGACTGGGCAGCATCTCATTCTTTCGTACACAGAACTGCTATGAGTCAGAACTGACTGAGTGGCACATAGCCACGTAGCATGTTCTTGAGTAAGTCTCGGCACCATTCTGGGCCTTGTTTCCCTCATTTACAAATAAGGTCACAGGAGTAGCCCATTACAAGGGAGTGGAGAGAATGCATATCTTTGGTTCAGCTCTAAATACACACAATATACAAAATCAGTGTAAGAAATCACCACTCACACTCCTAGATAAATAGCTCAAGGAAAGGCAAACTAGACTTAATGTTCGTTTCATTAATTTTACTAACTAGCGTATCTCTAAAGAGGTAAGGCAGTGTGGTAAAGAAGGGCCCTCTAGCCTAATCCATTTGAGAGACAAATTGAGGTTGCTGTGAGAAATATACCACCCACAAGAACCGAGAGTTAATGTGAACGTTTAGTGTTTCCAAAGCCAGCAAGTTCACTGTGTTTTACGGGTTTGTAGCCATCTCAGTGACTTCTCAGTCAACTGCATGGTCACATACCTTTCAAAGCTGAGATACTAAATAAACATGAATTCTGTTCAACAATGATGTGGATTTTTCTGGAAGTGCTGTTTTTGCTGTGTTTCAATAAACAGTCCTTTTTTTTTTTCAATCTGTTAAGAATGGAGTACAACCTCATCTCAAATTGATGAATTTGAAGTAAATACAAAAGGCTACTTAGCAAGCATGCATCTGCCAGATAAGGAATTAATGGTCCTAGAAGAAATGGCCTTGCTCCCATCAAATTCAGAGACTTGTTCATTGCTCTGCATGCCACAGACGTCTAATGCCTTGTTTTCCCATTGAGGAAGACGTTGAACAGCATTTATTGGTAAAGTGAGCAGCAGCAAACCCAGACTGTCTGAAACACAATGCCAAACTTTCTGCTTGAAGGTAAGCAGTTTGAAAGTCAAACTTATTAACCTCACTTCTAAACATTCAGTTCCTTATATGTAAGAACTCATAAAATTCCATCCTTCCCTCATGTTTATAATGCATATATTTAATTTCCTTTCTGTCTCTTGAGAAATACCATCCTCTTTTATTCTTATTGAGATTCCATTAGAGATCACTTAGTACAAGGGCAAGTCAAAAAGCATTGCTATCAATTGCAGAAGCTATTAGATTCAAAATTCAAGATGGGAAGTGAGCATTCCCCAGCATATTCTCTATCTAGATCTATATATTTCTGAAGCTGGTGTTGGCATCTCTCTAACCCTTCCCCAGAGAATCCTTTGTTCTCTTCTTTATGCCATGTCAAGACAGCAGTTGTAGCATCCTCCAGGAGCTTAAGCTGCATTCCTCTGAAACATTCTTTGAGTTTGGAAACAAAAGGAAGTCTGCTGGGGAAAGACCGGAGTTGTAGGTGGATGGAGTAAGGTTTGTCAACAATGATTTCATGGGAGAGCTCTTGCTCTCCTTAAAGAATGAGCAGGTACATTGCCATGAGAGAAAATACAACTTTCTGACGTGTAATTTTCTTGGCCATTTTCTCACCAATGAGGTTTTCAATTATCCTGAAACTTCATAATAAGCACTGTGTTTGTCTTACACATTCCTTCAAGAAACCCTTACAAGATGCCCCCTTTTTGTCCATAAAGGCAGCAGTAGCCTTTTGAGTTGACCCAGAAGGCCTCTCTGAAGAAACAGTTTTGATCAGACATATTTTGGAAATTCACTCTAATTAGACCAAGTCAAGTGTATTACTTATTTAACCATCTATAACCATTCATTGATGAAAGAACACATTTTGAATATACCCCTGCATGTATGTCTTGGAACCATAGAAGCTATACTTTTTGGCTAACCCTAGTATATCTATTTTGATGTTGTGAAACGTAATTTGTTAAAAGTAAGATGACTTATTAAGGGCTTTATTCAAACCTTTAGATTCAAATGGCCTTATATTGTATCAGAGGGTGACCTCCAAGTCTGGTCTAAACCCCAGACCCCACATCAGAAGTGAGAGGGGATTTTGGGGGATCATACTATGTTCTACGTGATTTCTGTTCCCAAGCTGGGAACAGAGATCAGGAGAAATGTGGCCAGAAGAGAGTATGGCAGCCCAGGGATCCTGGGAAATAAAGGCAGAATCATGCAAAATGAGACTGAAAATAAGCAAAGTCCAAAGTTATTAAAAACTCAAGAGTTTGTTGTTGTTGTTGTTGTTGAAATACTTGTAACCGAAAGGGTTAAAGCTAGGAAAAAGATAAGGTTGTAATTTAGAGATCAAAGAATTAAACACTAACAAAAAACATCAACTACCCACCCATGCTATTTTCAATCACCTCATATGCATGTGAACATTGCACATCGATTAAGGAAGACTGAAGAATGATATATTTGAATTATGCTGCTGGTTAAGAATATTAAAAATGCCACGGACTTCCAAAATAATGAACAAATATGTCTTGGACGAAGTACATCCAGAATGCTCTTTGAGGATCCCTTGCTTGATTCGTGGTCACATGCTACCTCTGGAAATGGTGGAATTGGGACCAATTCTTTTTGGTATGGTTAACACTGTGTGTTTAATCCATCTTGCTGAACTTCTCACACTGACAATTAGATGATAATCTCTATGAAGAATGTATGAGGCTAATTTATAAAACAGCCATTTGCCTTAATCTCCTCTCCATTATAGAAAATTTCAAGATTTACCTTCACTACATGATGTGAAGGACAGCTATGTTATAAGGTAGATGTAAATACTTTAGTTGTGTATCATATAGTTACAGTCTCAGAAACCCACTGAGTGGAGCTATGAGTCAGCACTGACTTCATGACAGCAAGTTTGTGTCTTTTGTTTTGTTTTGATCCTGAAGACATTGGAATAATGCTCATTATTATTGTTAGGCCCCATGGAGTCTGTTCTAACTCACAGGGACTCAATGGACAACAGGAAAAAGAATACACACACAAAACAACACTGTTTGGCACTGCACTATCCTCAAAATGTTGTTGGCAGCCACTGTGTAAATCCATCTCCTTGATCATTTTCCTATTTGGGGTAGCCTTCTAGTTTACCACGAGGATGTTATGATGTCTCAACATCCTGGCTTCTAAAGAGAATTTGACTGTACTGCTTCCATAACAGATCTGTTTGTTCTGGCTGTTCACAACACTTTCCGGATACTTTGCAAAGACCAAACTTTAAAAGCATCAATTCTTCTTTTACAATCTTCTTTCCTTCCTTCCTTTTTTAGAAAAATCATTTCATTGGGGGCTTATACAGCTCTTATGACAATCCATACCTATATCCACTGGGTCAAGCACATCTATACATATGCTGCCATCATCATTTTCAAAACATTTTCTTTCTACTTGAGCTCTTGGTATCAGCTCCTCATTTTTTTCCTCCCTCCCCCATGAATCCTTGATAATTGATTTTTTTTCATGTCTTACACTGACCCTGGTCTCCCTTCACCCACTTTTCTGTTGTCTATTCCCCAGAAAGAGGCCATAGTCAATCATTGAGATTGATTTCACATTACTCTCCCTCCCCCCCTGTCCATTACCCTCCTAGTATTGCTACTCCCATTTTTGGTCCTGAAGGGTTTATGCGACCTGGATTCCATGTGTTGGGAGCTCTTATCTGTACCAGTGTCCATGTTCTGATCTAGCCGGATTTGTAAGGTAGAATTGGGGTCATGATAGTGGTGGTGGTGGGGGATAAGCATTAAAGAACTAGAGGAAATTGTGTGTTTCAGTCGGTGCTATACTGCACCATGACTGGCTCATCACTTCCTTGTGGCCCTTCTGACAGGGCATGTCCAATTGACTACTGGTGGGCTTTGGGTCTCCACTGCCCTTCACCTCATTCATAACAATGTGATTTTGTTTGTTTGTTTTGGGTCGTTGAAGCCTGATCCCATCAACACCCCATGATCACACAAGTTGGCGTGCTTCTTCCATGTGGGCTTTGTTGCTTTTCAGCTAGATGGCCGCTTGTTTATCATTAAGCCTTTATCTTTTGACCCCAGTTACTATATCCTTTGAGAGCTGGGCACTATCAACTTTTCTCTTCAGTGTGCCCCCATTGTGACTTCAGCGATCGTCAATCTTCCTTATGTCATTGTGCAGTTTTCACATACCTGTGAGGTCACCGAGCGCATCATGGCTTCGTCAGGCTCATCTGAGTCCTCAAAGTGACATCTTGGTTCTGTCACTCCTTTAAGAAGCCGTGTGCAACAAACTTGCCCAATATAATTCTTGGTTTGACAAAGTTAAACATTATAATGAACTGTACAACTCTAGAAATGGATAAAAAGTCAAGAAGAAAGAACAAACTCAGCATTTCCCAAGCTGAATGAACGAAAGATAATTCAAGCCTCAATTTGTAATAATGAAGGATTCCATGTTCAAAGTATTGAAAAAATGCAACGAACATTTTAAAAAGATGGATTAAACACACAATGTTGCCATATCAAAAATAATTCGTCAATATTCAACCATTTTGAGAGGAAACATATGATCAAGAAACAATGATCTTGAAGGAAAATGTCCAATTTTCAACTAAAGGCATTAGCCAAAAATAAGGCTCCAGGAACGGACAAAATACCAAGTGAAACATTTCAATTAATGGATTTAGTGATGGAATCATTCACTTGCCTATGCCAAGAAGGTGTGAGTCAAAAATAAGTTTCAGTCTTTTCTGATATGAAATTTGTTATTCTTCTCTCTGCTCTCTTAATAATCTTTTGTCTTCTTTGAATATGGTATTTTGTTATGTCATGCCACAAATTGCTAAGTTTTCAGCCAGTGTTCTGTGGGTCAAAATGGTTCTTAGGAGGTTCTCTAGATTCAGTTGAGATGTATTCAAGGTACTTCTTTTAATTTTCTTCAGTTTAAGTTTCAACCTGAACTTGCATATGAATCATTGACAGTCTAGTTCAGATAGCCCTGGTCTTATTGTAGCTGATAAGATTCTTCATCACACCTTCTCACAGAAGCAGTCAATTTGATTACTGTGTATTCCACCAGGCAAGACCACTTTTATGATTTCCATACATGTTGTTGAAAAGGGTATTTTGCAATGAATAGATCATGAAGTCTTCAATTTCATTTCTATCACCAGGGCCATATTTAGCAACTACTAATCCTTCCTATTTTTTTCCCCAATTTTCACAATCTCTTTGCCAGAAATCATCAATGCATTGTAGTTCCATGTTGAATCAATTTCAGACTAAAGAAGTTGTCAATTTCTTCATCACTAGGTTTAGTGGCTGGTGTGTAAATCTGAATGCTGGTTGAATTAACTGGACTTCCTTGCTGTACTTAAATGCCATCAAGCAGTTTCCAAGTCATAACTACCAGATGCACAAAAGAACAAAACACTGCCTGTTGCAGCCACTGTGTCAACCCACTTTTTCACTGATTTTCTACTTTACCAAGCACGATGTTCTCTTCCCGGGACTGGTTTCTCCTGATAACACATCCAAAGTACATGAAAATATGTCAGAGGAAACCAGCCTCCAACAGCCAATGGATGATAATATATGAAGATTATAGTAAAGTCATAGAGGATAAGAAACATGGGGGGGGGGAGAGTAAGATAACGGAGTAAGACATATTTTATGGAAGCATGCTCACTCAGCTCCTCTTGATGGACCATGTGGAACTGTTCACCGTGAGAGAGAACTTTACTATCTTCAGACATTTATAAGTAGCCATAAGACACGCATATTCCAGTAGTTACCTGTGTTACCAGGTGGGTAGTATCTACAATAAGGTCCCCAAGTTCACAGGTGAGGAAACCTAATACCTGCATTGGGGAAGGTATAAAGGGGGGTGGGTGTCACAGCGGGAAGAGAGAGCAAAAGGATCATGTCTATTTCTATAGGGAGATAGAATCAACCATGTGCTCACTTTAGGACAGCATAGCTGTGAAGAGGAGAATCTTTGGGAATGATATTTAAAGCAGGATAATGTACTTAGACTTTACCTCTAAATTACCAAAGTAGAGGCTTTCCTACTATGGACGACCAGCTTTCCAGATTCCCTGTTACGAGTTAGGGACTAGAGTCCTCATCAGATCCCCTCAGTGTTAGTGTCCCACCAAAAGGAGCCTCACCATCCTCACTTCCAAGGAGGAGGCACTTCTTCCAAAACAGAACTGTCTGCGCTTTTGTAGCCCATAGTATTTCCAGTAGTTTTTGCCAACACCATAACTCAAATGCATCAGTTCTTCTTCAGTCTTCCCTATACATTGTCCAGCTTTCAAAGACATATGAAAGTGTAAGGGCAGAGTTATTTAATATAGCTCTTATAGCAAAGTCTCTAATTCCCACCAAATGTCCTGTCCCCTGCATCGGTCTGGTAAAAAGGTAGGGGCAAGTTACTGACAGGATTCACCTGTGAGTAATTTCTAACAGGATTGTCAACCTGTTGTGTATAAAATGAGCCCTCTGAGGAACAGGAAGAGAAATCTCACGAACCGCCGGAGCCAGGAGTCGTGTGAATCCCCTGGACCCAAGATTCCTGGGCAATGAGCTCTGGGATCCAGATGGCAGCTACAACACCGGAGGAGCAGCACCAGGACCAGTGGCCAGAGCAAGCACAGAGGGGTGGACTTCCTAGCCGATAGAACAAGTAAAGAGCAGTGCTTATGTTCAGGTGGCTGCCTAGAGGATTGGAGTGCCTCTGGGCACTTAACTGGGGAGTTGAATTTGCTGACCCAAAGAGTTTAAGGTGAATGCCTTTGGATTGAGGTTTGTTGAAAAGGGTATGCCATTTAGGCGTTTGTTAGATGACTTGCAGAACTTAGTGATGCGTCCTGATAAGCAACTCAACCCTGTGCATTTCTCACCGCTTTTAAAACTTATTAACTTTCTTTTTTTTAAATAATCATTTTATTAGGGGCTCATACAACTCATCACAATCTGTATATACATCATCTGTGTCCAGCACTTTAGTACATATGTTGACTTCATCATTCTTATGACACTCACTTTCCACTTGAGCCCCTGGTTCATTAATAAACCCTTTAATCATGAATTTTGTCTGTGAGTTCTGTATAGCCATTATAATGGATATTACAAACTAAGGATAAATTATTAACATTACTAAATCAGCACATAGGATATTGAAAAGTCCTTTGCCAAAGTTTGTATTATATATAAAAATATATAACAGACTTCATCAAACTTGAAGATAGATAATGAAAATGTTGTTTTTGACTAGACACTATTGCTCTTGAATTTTCCAATCCTCTACTAAACAATACCATTTTCCAACTCAAAATAGCTTAGTTCCCTGATGCCTATTATATCAACTTTTATTCATTCCATTTCATTTTGACAATTCCCCATTTTCCTAGATTTTGCTTCATACATTCCAAGTTCTCATTGTTTTTTTTTATCCTGAATTATTTTATTATTTTTTAAAAATAATTTTATTGGGGCTCATGCAATTCATCACAATACATAGATCAATTGTGTAAAGCACACCTATACATTTGTTGCCCTCATCATTCCCAAAATTCGCTTTCCTCTTGGGTTCCCAGAATCAGCTCATTTTCCTTTCTTCCCCTCCCCCCCCTTCATCCTCTCCTCTCCCCCATGAACCCTTGATAATTTATAAATTATTATTATCTCTTATCTTACACTGCTCATCATCTCCTTTCACCCACCCCTCTGCTGCCCATCCCCCAGAGAGGAGGTTATATGTAGATCCCTGTGATCAATTCCCCCTTTCCCTCCCCCACCTTCCCTCCTGGTATCGCCACTGTCACCCCTGGTCCTGAGAGGTTCAGAAGTTCTCATTGTTAATGGGTGTTTGCAACTCTTTCTTGTCATTTGGAGCCATGTCTCTTTAGGAAATGAAGGTCCCCAAGCTTTACCCCAACCGTGTCATGCTGTGTGATTCTACTTTGAGAAGGCAGCTCTTCCCCAGTTGTACTTTGAGTATCTTGCAACTCCAAAGACTGACTGATCTTTTGACACTAGATCAGAAAATGTTCTGCTAGTCATAAGGGTTTTATTGGAGAATCCCTCAAAAGTCCACAATCTATTTGTTTGAGCCAGGTCCGGACCAGGCAGCCCCCATCTCCTCTCCGGCTTCTCAGGAAGATAGAACTTCAAGGACCCCATTTCCAGCCTCTCAGGAGGATAAATGGCCTATTGAAGTCTGCATCTTCTGCCCCAACCTTCCAAGGAGCTTCTCTCTCCAGACCAAGGTTGTGCAGCCCCGGTCCCAGCACTCCAGGGAGTAGGTTGGCAAACAACAAAGGCACTTTCCACAGATCACATCCTGACTCAAGGTCCTGCAGCTGCAAGCGATAAAAAATATCCCTTCTTGTTGTCAATGTACACCTCCCCAGCTCGAGTCTGATATATCTCCCACCGCCTCACCGACAAGCTGCGATTTCCCTGACCTAAGCCATTGGGTTGCAGACTCATCCAGGAGTTCTCCCTCACCTTAATAAAGCCTCTTTATACTTCTCATTCCTGACTGAGCCTAATCTCCTTCTGTGCCTCTGTCTCCAACCTCTCACTCTTCCTTCTACTGAGCCTGTTCTTATTCTGGAAGCTCTGCTGAAACCTGTTTACCAATAGTGAATCTCTTAGTATTTGAGATATCAGTGATAATGCCTTCAGCATCACAACAACACATTAACCACCACCAACTGACAACACACATACAATACAACACACTATCAGATAAGTCAGACCTATCTCTAATAAAAATAAATTAAAATGCTTTAAACCATCTATTATAAACATTCAAATATTCAAAAGAAATGCTGTTGGAAGAATTAATTGAAAGTATGACCACAATGGCTCCTTAAAAAGTCAATGAAGTGATAAGAATTATAAAAACTAAATTTAAAAAATTTAGGATTTGAAAGATTTAAAAATTCACAAGTAAAAAATTTAAATGTATTAAAGAAGAAAACGTAGGGGGGCTGGATAGAGCTTTATGGTAGTAAAAGAAAGAATCAGGAAACAATGTCTACTTTGATGAAAAGAGCAAAGGAAATAAAAATGATTACAGTCTTAGAGATTTGTGGTAAGCATCATATAAAACAATGTACATGCGCTCTCTGAGGCTGGCGCTAGGGTTCTGAACGCCGCCTCGAGCGGGAGCTGCTCCGCCCCCGCCCCATGTCTCGCCGTTGCTATCAATAAAGACTTCGAGCCGTAAAAAAAAACAATGTACATGCACTAACAGTCCTAGACAAGTGACAGAAAAAATACATCACAAATCTGATAAACTTGTCATTGTCTGGACAGTGCAACAAACCAACTGAATCAGAGTTCTAGTGATTCTAATGCATACCTAGATTTGAAAACCACCAGTCTCAATCAGTAATTATCAATACCACTGCATATTCAAAAGCCTATAAAGCTCTCAACATCACCTATAGGTATTTGCACCCTCCAAGATTCTAATTTAATTGGCCAAGGGTTTGTACTGATCATATATTTTTTTTCCAAACTCCACAGGTGGTTCTAAGATGCCATCAAGATTGAGAACCATTCATTAAAAGAAAAGTATGATTGCTTCTACAAATATTACCCTATTAATTAATAGTTAAAAAAAGATCATGAACATTGTTATGAAGTGATGTTGATTCAGTTCTGACCCACAGTGACCCTGTGTACCACAGAACAAAACGCTATCTGATCCTGCCCCATCCTCACAATTCTCCTATTGGTACTATCTTGGGCAATGCTCTGCATCTATTCTTGAGGGTTACAGTATCTGACAATATTTACATGCCATCCATCGGGTTGTGGTGATTGATTCCTCTGAAGTAGGCAGACTACTCCTTCTTCATACTCTGACCTTAGTCTGGAAGCTCTGCGGAAACTGTTCACTTTGGGTGACCCTGCTGGTATTTGACACACCAGAGACATAGGCTTCAGCAGCATAGCAGCATGGAGGCCACCACGGTAAAGCAAACTAATAAACAAATGGTACCTGAAAATACTAACATACCTCAAACTTAAAAAGCTTCTAAGAATGTTCCACCAAAATTCTTTTGCTTACACCAAAATTAATTTCCTTCACTCACCTTCTTTTAGGTGGAAAATGTACATTCTAGACATACCTGACATAAATAATCAAAGCAAAGTTTCCAAATAAGAGATCATAGGTTTAGCTAAATTATTGGTAAACCCTAACACAGAACAAACCTATGAATATAATTAAGTGAATATAACACAGTATCCTGTAAGGAAAAATAAACCAAAACTTCATTATATAGTTCATTTGATTTCAAGAGCACATTTTTTTTCTTTTTTTTTCTTAAAGTGAGCTAAGAACTTAATATGCTAAGTAAGAAAAATCTATTGACTGTATTATATACAAATATTTTATATGATACTAGCTAACAAAATGACCTCAGTTGGCAGAAATAAAAATGATGAATGGATAAACAATTTTCAATGTGATTGATTTTTCAATTGAATGTACTTCTAGAATTATAATGCTACAGTCTGATCCATGTTTTTAAAATATTTCTACATTTTTAAATGATATAACTGAGTTTTAAAAACACAGTCAAAGGGGATGCTAATCCCTGATAGTTTCCAATGCAAAGAAGTGGAGATTTGACAAAAGGGGTATTGACAGGGTTCCAGGGTTGAGCATGCTGCTGCAACAGGCTTGGTCGTCTACAATAAAGAAAGGGTTGGAAGCTCAGATGGCTATTTGGTTGTCCTGTACCCAAATGCAGCCTGATCTGACCCTTTGGGTACCACTCCATAGTACTTTCAGTGCCAAAGCAGCCCATTTGTCTGTATTGAACCCACTGGCTATTCTTTCAATCACCCATTCACAGCAGCTGTCTGCATCACTTGCAATTCCCGCTGTGCTCCTCTCCACAGGGGATTTGTGTAAAACTTGGGTATGGAGAGATGCCATTTTAAATTGGCAATAGGGTTTTGCCCTTCCCGGTTCTTTGCACAGTAACTGACTCGGCAGAGGCACAGAGGCCATTCTCCTGGACCTCCCGGGGCTTGAGGGACTGATGGGCCAGGTGATAATGGGAAATCACAACCCATGCATTTTATTTTTTTAAATAATAAAATTAAATGTGAAAAAAGACAGCCTTACAGGGAAGATGTAGGAAGAGTTCTGTTGCCGTACAGGGATTGTAATCAATGTTACAAAAGAAACAAAGCACACATTGTTGAACGGAAGTTCAATTTGCTCTGTAAACTTTCACCCAAATCACAATTAAAAGTTCTTCTTCTTATTATTTTTAATTTGTAAGGAAAGCCATGATTTCTAAGTGGGGACAAACCTCAGTGATTTTCGTCAGCCCCAGGACTCCTGCTGTAACCTCTCAGCACGGAGAGGACTTCGTTTTAAAGAGACCCCACTGGCTCGTTATGTGTTCTCATTGGCATCTCTGCATTCATAAAGTCCAGCCCCGTGAGATGTGTGTCGTCACAGAGTAGTGATTGTTTTAGCAACTTTTATTAGGAAGAATAATCAGCAGCAGTATGACAATATACTCTCATATAGATGCCTGCGGCGAGCACATTCCTCTCCCCCCCCCCCCCCCCCGGGTTTCTGGGAGATATGGAAGCATCTTCCTTGCATCTTGGGATGCTAAACCCCACGGGGGAGGGGGTGCTCTCTGGAGATGCAAGCACTGTGTGAAGCAAGGGAGGGGCAGAGGACAGGATGGTTGCATGACAGCAGGGCCACGAAGGGAGAAAGGGAAGAGTTTGAATTTTTCAGGAGAAACCACACTGTACAGAAAGGAGAACACCTTTATAAAGGGGCCTGCTGGGAAATGTAAAATTGCTCCCATCTTATGGGAAATCCTTTTGGTGCAAACTTCCCAAATGGCTTGTTTCAAAGGCAGAACTGGGCTGAGTGCCAAATATAATCTAATAAATACAGATTACTGCTGGGCATAATAAGGAATTCAGAAACAAAAGCAACCCTCCAACTTTGATTCCAATTCAGCTTAGTCTGAGCCTTACCTTTTTCTGGGTTTGTATCTGAATTGCCCTTAAAAATATCATCTTCCTATATTTAAATAATTACATATGTATATTTTACATTTACACATATATTTTTACCTATATATATTTTTCTTGTTTTCCTCTTTTTCTTTTTTCTTTCCTCTGATCCCACGCTCATGTTACCCATGGTTCACCTCTCAGTAATTCCTCTCAGATAAAATTCTACTGATTAGACCTGGCCAGAAAAGCTACATTTTCCTCGCCATCCATTTTGGAACACTTACTATTCCCCCGTGCACATCTTTATTGCTTCACAGATCTCCTGCCCACCCTCCCCTGCCTCTTCTCCTCCCATGGCACCCAGGAATATCTCCACAGGATTGCCTAACCTGCCTATGTTCTATAGATAAACATAAAAATAAAAAAGAGAAGGAGAGAGAGAACATTTAAGTAGTCACAGTCTATGGGAGAGAGACCATGGCACCGAGCAGATGAATATCTCTGTTAAATAGAGAGGGGGGCATGTTATAATCCATCAGTACAGTCCCTTTTCTTTCAGGGTTCCATATCCCGGTCCTCCTTACCTAACAACACACACCCCCTTTTGGTCTTCTGACAGGCACATCCTAGAAGTCCCCATTGCTATACTGCAGTCAGGGGTGCCATAGGGAATAGAGCGATCTAGTGCCCCCTCCTCCAGCCCCCATTACACCTTTAGACATTCTGTGTAGTGCCCTTGTGCATAAGCACCAGCCTGTTCAGATAGGGTGCCAAGTGCTGACCCCCGAGTCAAAAGTCTACAGTTGGGATTCTTCCAGGACTTCTTAGCTTTGCTCCCATCACTGGTCTGTTGAGCTTCCTTGTGGTTTGCCCCCATATGGACAGGTCAGACAGGCCACTCTCCCTGCACTGTATCTTCAGGGCTGCCCTCTGTAGCGCTGCCATCTAGATTATTTTAATATAGATATATTTGTTTATATATGTATATAAATGAAAATTCAACAAGGAAGCAAATGCAACAAGACTTTGGGCCTGTACTTAAATCTTACATCTGTATAAGAATGGTTTGCTCCGATAATGTGGCATTGTATAATACTCACTTCTTGGCACGATCTCTGAAGACAAAATTGGGGACATGAGCAAATGTGGTGAAGAAAGCTGATGGTGCCCGGCTATTAAAAGATATACCATCTGGGGTCTTAATGGCTTGTAGTCAAACAAGCAGCCATCTAACAAGGAAGCAACAAAGCCCATATGAGAGAAGCACACCAGCCTGTGTGATCATAAGGTGATGATGGGAAAAGATATCAGAAGTTCAAAACCAAGCCACTAAATCTATGTGAAGGGGTGGGGATGTAGTGGAAACCCAAAACTCACCTACAAGTTAATTGGACAGTCCCTCTCAAAAGGGACACATGGAAGGAATGATAAATCTAAGATCATTTGATACATGAAAGCCAAGATAACCCTTCAGAAACAGTAACAGGAGTAGTGGTTCCCCAAGGGTACAGGAAGAAAGGTCGAGTGGGGGGCAGCTGATAGCGCTGATGACTGCATAACCCCACTGGAGGGTAGTGAACAACAGAATTGTACATAAATAGATATATTGGATGGGATAAGAGGCAGCAAAAATATAAGGGTTCTGGGGAGGCGGGGGGTGGAGGGAGGGGCTAAAGGAAAGCTGATATCAAGGAGTTCAAGAAGAAAGCAAATGTTTTGAAACTGACTGTGGTAGCCATTGTATAATACTGCTTGATGTGATTGAACTATGGAATGTTGGGATACCTGTAAGAGCTCCCAATAAAATTATGTATATTTATTTATTTATATTTATCATCTTCCATTCATTCCTATCCTAGAAAGCATATGTGCATTGTATGTGTGCTCTTAAGGATAATTTTCAAAAGCTTTAGTGCATTTGGTCTAGCATTTTTGTTTAAAAATATAAGCAATTGAAAATCAGATTGTAAATGGAAGGCAAAAATATCAAGAAATAATTTTCTCCTTATTAACTAGGGAATCTATCCAAGAGAACACACTCCAAGCCTGAAATGATTTTCCTTTTCTCTACACATAAATAATGAATCATTTAAGACTCACCTTTAATATCAAGGTGCCCCAAAAGCTACAGCACCTGGCTTGACTTACCCTCTCTTTATTTCTTTAATAACTATAAGCATCTGATAGTTGTTTATCTGCCCAATACAAGTGGAACCCCAGTGGGAACAAGGGTCATATTTGCCACAGATACTTAGAGAATGTGTCATAAATATTTATTGAAATAGACACACTTATGCAAAAAAATACATGATATGACTTTTACCCACCTTCTATCCATCTTGATAGCCCCTATTCTGCTGTTATTAACTCCGAGTTCCACTAAACAATATGTGATATAAATTACATTTTGTTCTGTTTTAACATGTAAGCACGTTTTCTCATTCACTAATTGTACTAATTTCCTGATTCACATAAATAGGTCACAAATGGTGTTTAAGGTTGTGGAGCAAGAAAGACAATGATGGCACGGGCCCCAGTCGTAGAAACCCAAACACACACAAACACAATTGTCATCTAGAACGACAGTGTGTTACAACATGTAAACACTGTGCTGAAAACACTGACAATCAAGTCTCTGAAACAGTGTTTCATTTATAATGCAGAACACAGAAATCCGTAAATGTCTCAAACTGTGCTTGACATCACTAGGTTTAGGAATTGTTGGGATGAGGAAGTTAAGAATTTTACGTATAAACTGGGCTTAACTGAAAGTAATTGGTAATTTCAAAAGTGTAAAACATCAAACAATTCAGATTTACTGCCTTAAAAAGTACATAAAGGTTTAGATCTTAACTGGATTTTTATTACCTCAGTAAGAACAGTGCTTAGAAGAATACTCTAATACAGACTTTCACACTCCACTTAAAAGTAAAGAGTCTTGTGTGAACTCTCTCAGTAGGACTTAATGCAATCATGCTTAGAAAAACAGATAAGAGGAAGTAAAAGAGCTGATTTTAACTAAACAGTAAGACGAAATCAATGACAAATGTAAAATTTTATAAATTACCATCTAGTATCATATAGCAAAGGGACATAAATATCATTGTATTGATCTTAAAGACCTTGTATATTGCCAAAAAGGCTTACAATAACAAAAATTCATAAAAATAATTTACCATATTTCAGATAACTGTCTCATATTATCTACAATTTTAATAGCTTTTATGTACAATAGTAACATATTTGAAAACAAAATAAGAGCCCAGATTCAATTCTTCTGTCAACCAAAGAGTTGCTAGAAGACATCCTTTCTGAAGCAGGTTTGTTGCCATTACAGAATGGGGATATTTTTCTCCCTCACAGGTTCTGCTGAGGAAAGCAATCAGTTGAAAGTACTTTGAAGATGTATAAAAGGATGATGCATGTCTCTTACTGTCATTGAATAGAACTCAGAGTGACTTCGAGGACCAGATAAAACTGCCCTTTGGGTTTCCAAGGCTGTCAATCTCTGTTTCTGAGGCTGTCAATCTGTACAAGAGTAAAAAGATGCACCTTTCTCCAGCCAAGTGGCTAGTGGGTTCAAACCACAGACTGTGGGATTAGCAGCCCAATATGTAACCCACTATGCCACCATGCATGTCTATCCTAACATAAATGTTGCTGCTGTTCTTAGGTGCCACCCTGTTGATATTGACTCATAGTAACCCTATGTATGATAGAAAGTAACTTTACCATGTCCTATCCCATCCTCACAAGGCCACTGTCGCAGCCACAGCGCCAACCCCTCCTGTTGACTCTTTTGCCTTGATCCTCTACTAAGCACAATGTTCTTCTTCAGGGATTGATCCCTCTGAAGAACATGTCCAAAGTACACGGGCTGAGGTCTTGCCTTATCACTTCTCAGGAGAATTCTAGCTGTGTCCTTTCAGACACATATTTATTCATTCTTCTGTAATTCCACAGTGTATATAATACCCTTCTCAAATACCACCAATCAAATGCATAGATTCTGCTTCCGTCTTCCTTCTTTTTTATTGTAGCCCAGCTATGGCACACACGAGGTGACTGGAAATACCATGGTTTGTGTCAGGTGTATCTTAGTCTTCCAAGTGGCCTATTTACTTTTGATCACTTTGAATCGGTCTTTTACGGCACATTGTCCCAATGTAATAGGCCATTTGATTTCTCAACTGCAGCTTTCATGGGTGTTGTCTTAATTACTTAGTGCTGTTAAATCAGAAATGCCACCAGTGAGTGGCATTAAAAAACAAATCTATTCTCTCACAGGTTAGGAAGCTGGAAGTCCAAATACAGAGAGCTGATTCTAAGGGAAGACTTTCTCTCTATATCTCTCTCCTCTTTTAGAGAGTTCCCAGAATAAAGACCAGATTCAAATATTGTGCTCCTTCTCTAGCCCTCCTTACTTGGTGATAGCAGGTCTCTCTCTTTCCTTCTTTCTCTATTTATATCTTATAAAATAAAGTTGATGTCCGCTACATACATCTGAGAAAGTCCCCTTACAACAGATCAAGTTGGTTACGATTAAGGTGTTAAGTTACATACTATCCTAACCTTTTTACATCTGACCCAGGCTAATCACAACATAAACATAAACATCCTCATATAATGCTGTTATATCATTACCTAACTGCCAAAACATTGAGACTCATGGACCAGCCACATGAATCCATATTTTGGGGTGACATGGAACTATTTCATTGCTTTCTTAGAAAAATGTGTCTTCTCTCTCTAGACATCGATTTTTCATGGCACCCTAAGATCGTACTTATGAAAACTGCTTCACTCTTTACCACCCTCGCAACTCCATTCCCTATGCAGCAGCACGCCAGGGTGACTTTATAAAAAAATTAAGTAGAACACGTTCTTTCCAGGAAAAATTTCCTCCAATGGTTTTGTGCATTTAGAATTATGTCAAAATTCGTTTTCCTGATCTTGGAAATCTGTTGCTGCACATCTTTTCAACCTCCTCTATTCTTTCTCTCTCTCACTCTTGTTTATCACACGTCAGCTTCAATGTTCATTGTTATGGTCCTAAACATGCATGTCCCACTGTCAACTCGAATATGTCCCCACTCTACTCCAAAACTGAAACTCTCTCCTCCAAAACTGAAATTCTCCACTCCAAAACTGAAACTCTCTACTCCAAAACTGAAACTTTCTACTCCAAAACTGAAACGCTCTACTACCTTAGCTACATCGACGCTCCCTTTGAAAGCCTTCTTTAAGTATCTGCTCCAAAATACCTTGGAAGATAATGCTGCAACATCACCTCATTTACTTCTTAATAACTTTAGAGGTATCTGATAGCCTCTGGTTTATGAGTTTATTATCTATCTCCCCATACTACATACATTCCATGAGATTGTAGACTTAATATGATTAAACTCTACAATATTGCTACTGTCTGGATAGCATTTGACATATTGTAGGCACTCAATATATTTTTAAGTGGGTGAATCTTGTTTTCCCCCAAATAGTACAATCAAATAATTTTGACTTTTGTTTGCCTGTTGTTGTTGTGAGGTTATTTTTACAATCTTACTCTCAAAATATTTATATTTTATATTCTAAGGAAACCATACAAAACCATGAATTGTCTTTGAATCTACTCAACCTAGCATAGGTCAGGCACATTGTTGATGCTATGTATATATGTAATTATATATATATATGTAGAGTTAATGCAAGTAATTATTTATTCTCATAAATGTTCAGAAGTTATATATAAAAACACCCAAAAGAATATTTGAAATTAAGAATATTTTTGCTGCTAAAGTTAATTTCTTTCAATTTTTTCTTTTTAAGGAAAAGATGCATTCTGAATTTTAAATTTATAAAAGAGGAGCTAAGTACCAAGGCTAACCCACAGAATTTATTTAGACCTATCTACTTCTGAAATATAAAACATGACAATTCTTTATAATATTCTAATCAACCCTAACTTTCACATTGTTTCATAAAGAAAATATACTATACAGATTTCATTAGATGATCTACTCATTTCATTTTCTTTGGGCTTATTTGTGAGTATAATCATATTTTAAATAGCTACCCATGTCTCTTGAGTCATATTAACATGGGAAATTAATACACACATACACTAGCCCCCATTGGTCTTGCTTTGATATGTTTTGATGTGTTTTTGCAATCTTGTTTGTTAATGTTATTAATAAATAACTATACTCAACATTTAATTTTCCTTCACTGTGATGAAATTGGATGAATTGGTCACTTTGTCCATGGACTCTTACTGTTTTCACATTACTTTTTAATCCTGTTCTCTTGGTCAAAATGAATTTCTAACTTTCAATTCTTAATTGTTAATGATAAAAATATCAAGGAGGCAAATGAAAAAAAGTTATTAATTTTTGTAATTTTGCTTTTAGATCATTAAGATTGATGGTGAGTGTCAACATATGTGAGACTCTCCATTCAGAAACCTTCCCTTGTCTCTCCCCCTCTGGAATCTGCTTTAAGAAAGCTTCAACCACACCCCAGTCTTCTTAGAAAAATTGAAATTGTATTTCAGTTCTAGACAAAGGTTATTTGATTATAAGGAACAAAGACTTATCAAATGGGGCTCGGTCTTGTGCTTGTGTATATTGTTGCTGCGTGTCTACCTGGAAGGGACAGGTGGGATAAACAAGCCAGAAGAGAAAACAACAGGATGACAGTTCCAGGGGTACATGGGAGAGGAGGGGGCGGGAAAAAGGAAGTGGATGTTAACAAACCTAGGGACAAGGGTACAACAAGTGACCAAAAAGAGATGGCCAGGAGGGTGTAGGAGGTCTGGAAGGGCTGGATCAAGGACAGTGGAACCAAGAGGAATTCCTGAAACCCAAATGAAGGCTGAACATGATAGTGGGACAAAAGGAAAGTTAAAAGAAATAGAGGGAAAAAATAGGCGGCAAAGGGCATTTATAGAGATCTCAATACAGATATATACGTATGTAAATATATTTATATATGATGAGGAGGAAATAGATCTATTTGCATATATTTATAGGTTTAGTATTAAGGAAGCAGATGGACATTGGGCCCCTACTCAAGTATTTCCTCAACACAAGAACACTTTGTTCCAATAAACCGGCACTCAGATGCTCACGTTCCATGACACGTTCGCTGAAGACAAAGTGGGTGCATTAGCAAATATGGCGAAGAAAGCTGATGGTGCCCGAGTATGAAAAGAAATAGCATCCAGGGTCTTAAAGGCTTGAAGATAAACAAGCAGGCATCTAGCGGAGAAACAACAGAGCCCACATGGAAGGAGCACACCAGCCTGTGTTATCACCAGGTGTCAAAGAGATCAGGTATCAGGCATCAAAGAACAAAAAATCGTATCATTGTGAATGAGGGGGAGTGCAGAGTGGGGACCCAAAGCCCATCTGTAGGCAACTGGGCATCCCCTTACAGAAAGGTCCTGGGGAGGAGACGAGTCATTCAGGGTGCAGTGTAGCAACAATGAAACATACAACTTTTCTCTAGTTCTTAAATGCTTCCTCCCTCCCCACTATCATGATCTCATTCCTACGGTACAAGTCTGGCTAAACCAGAGGATGTACACTGGTACAGATAGGAACTGGAAACACAGGGAATCCAGGATAGATGATCCCTTTAGTACCAGTGGTGAAAGCGGAGATACCTGGAGGGTGGAGGGAAGGTGGGGTAGAAAGGGTGAACCAATTACAAGGATCTACATATAACCTCCTCCCTGGGAGATGGACAACAGAAAAGTGGGTGAAGGGAGACATCGGACAGTGTAAAATATGACAAAATAATAATAATTTATACATTTTCGAGGGTTCATGAGGGAGGGTGTGCAGGGAGGGAGGGAAAAATGAGAAGCTGATCCCAAGGGCTCAAGTAGAAAGCAAATGTTTTGAGAATGATGAGGGAAACAAATGTACAAATGTGCTTGACACAATGGATGCCTGTGTGGATTGTGATAAGAGTTATACAAGCCCCCAATAAAATGATTTTTTTAAATGGGGCTCAGTAAGTGGGCGCATAAGAATTGAAATGGGCTTTTAGTACATCGGTCCATGAAGGAATATGACTAAGGTGTCTCAGTTCAAAATCTATCTTCATCGCGTACAAATTTTATAAGACCGAGCAATCACTGATCTTAAAAGGACCTTCAGCAATATATATTTATATAAGCATACTTATTTTTGTTTTGATAAACAGTAATAATTGCATAGAACACAACCCCTTATTATTGCACAAAAAGAATATCTGTAAAATATCACTATTTTCCCTGTAAATATGAGAAAGGAATTAAGTTTTATGTATTTATTTTCCACAATCAATTTTACTTTGTTTGGAACTTTACAGATGTTGGATAATTCAATTAGATCAAGCACAATTGTGCAGTCACTGCCACTATCAGTTTCAACATATTTTCTTTCTTCTTGAACTCCTTGATATCAATTCCCCTTTGTTCCCTTCCTCTTGCGCCCTACCCACATAAACTCGTTTTTATGTTATGTATTATTATTATTAGTAGTAGTAGTATTGTTTTCTGTGTGTTCACCTACAATGCTGTTGTTTGTTCACCTCATGTGGGATTATACATTCATCATTACTATCCAGCTCCCACGACCACTACCTCATCCCATACCATCAGGGAATCATTACTCCTGTTACTGTTTCTGCAGGGCTATCTATCTTGGCTTTCATGCACTCAATGATCTTAATTGTACAAATGTTGTACATACTCATGACCAAAAGAATGGGGTAAAAAAAACATAATAGTGAGGAGAGGAAATATTAAAGAACTAGAGGATAGTTATGTGCTTCAACAGTGCTATACCACACCACATTGTGGACTTAGCATCCCTTCTGTGTGGCTCTTCTGTGAGGGACTGTCCAATTGTCTTGCAGGTGGGCTTTGGGTCTGCTCCACTTTGTCCACGCTCATCAATGTCAATTTGATTGCTTGTTGTTTGAACTTCTGATATCTATTCCCGTCAACACCTCATGATCACACAGGCTGGTGTGCTTCTTCCAGGTAGACTTTGTTGCTTCCCTGCTAGATGGCCCCTTGTGTAACATCAAACATTTAAGACACCTGATTCTTAGAAGACTTAATTTTTAAATCATATTCTAGACTTATAGAGACTTTGGCCACCTACCAGAGAACCCTGGATGAATCTCTTAAATGTTGTGCTAGCTTTTCTTTTCATTCCAGAGCATCACGGGCTCTGGAGTCAGATAGATTTGTATTTAAAGAATCTAAGAATCTGTGTATCTGAGAAAGGTAGTTAACCTTTTTAAACATGTCCCTTCATTCATACAATGGAAATAAAATAATTCTTTCAACTGTGTGATGTTCTCTTATAGAGACTAGAGGTGTATATGTTAAAATGATCTGTGAAGCTTTGATATTCATATTCTTCTCTTTTGTTCCCTTCTTATTCTCAGGAGCAGGACACATGTTCAGAAAGCTCACACCTGATCCCCTGCCTCATATTCCGGAAACAAGTCCATTCATGGTCAACATGAGCGTAAAAATTGGATGTCTATGGTGAAAGCTACAGAAGAACATCAATAGACACACAAAAGGCTCGGATGTTTAAGACTTTTAAGAATACACATTATGATGATTAGCCTAGATGCACTCTTCCTATATTAGAATTAAGGCTAAGCTAGATCACACTGATTCAAGGCTAGACCTTTTCAAATCATAAAATGCAGAAAACAAATTGAGTCGGATGAGTTGGCTGAGCTCCTCTAGAAAGTAAAATAATTCAAGACAAGTCATTGACTAAAGCTGATATGGAACCAGACGTCAGGCAATAAGACTCATTTCTTCATAGAAAATATTACTAGATTCTGACAACAAAGCAATGAGATCTTCTTAGACTGGTTTAGGGGATATGGAAGATGATTTGTGATGGTTTCAGAATCTTAAGGAACAAATTTGAAAATGGACAGGTAATATTACTAGTAATTCACATGTATAAACAAGACATCAAGCACATAACCATTCATTATTAAATTAATAAGCACCTAGTACTGATCCTGGACTCCACAGGATGGGAGCAGATCAGGCATACCCATAAAAATGAAGACACTTAAAAAAAAATGAAGACACTTAATTGCAGAATTATTAAAAATGTTAACAGTTACACAGAAATTAGAGGAGATCAGACCACTAACAAAAGAATTAGACATTTGCATTATACTTGTCCAAAGAGCAGATTACATTGAAATATGGGTAAATAACCTCCCTTGCCATTGTCCCTATCAGTTAAGATTGTAAATTCTAAAGTCAGATGGTCTATGTTCTAAACCCGCTCTTACTTGGTAAGCTGAGAATATCTGTAAAATGGGGAAAAATGATAGTAGAGGGATAGTATAGATGATATAAATAGTATCTATAGTTTTATAGATGATTGAAAGCAATAATGCTCACTTAGTACCCACAAAATAATGCACATCATATACATGAGTGTCAAATCTATGTCGCATGTTTCTTCAGTTTTATTTGTAGACTGAAAGTTATTTTTGCAAATAAATGTGACAAAGGGTCGTGATCTAAGAAATCTAGCAAAGCTATTAAAACAGACTGTTTATATTGAGAGTAAAGATCACCCCTACCTAGGAGTTTTATAGTCATACAGATTAGAGGGGTTTTTCCTTTTTTGAGGAAATAGGGACCAAAGACTCATATTTTAAAAATAGGATTCTGACATTTAGCATTATCTGCACGTAGAATAAACTAATGAAGCAAGCACACTCACCGCTTCATCACAGAAATCTAGGTGAGCCATTAATTCTATCATATGAGAGAAGGCTACTATCTGGGCCTGTGCAATGAAGGGCCAGAAAAGCCACATCCACATTTTCAGTGCAAAGGGCAGGGCTGCAAACCCCCCTGACCCCACCCCCAATTACTTTAGAAAGTGTAATAAAGAGAATGGCCCCATTGGGGGATGTTTGTCTAAGGACAACCCCACTTCTCCCTGTTTTCCATCTGTCTCCACTCTCGGATCTTCAAATCACACACCCTCTGACTCTCACACAAAATATTCACCCAACCTCAAGTGAATCTCCTCCCTCACTCTTGCAAACCACTGTTGGATCCACATGGGGGAAATGCCCCACTTGTTCAGAAGGCTTCTTTGTGTGAGCAACAAACCTTTTGTGTTTTTTGGTGGGTCCCTGGGGTGTCATCATCTCAGTGTCAAACCAAATGTAGGGCTGCAGACAGGAATCCACAGACTGACTATAAATGGAATTTTGAGGCCATCACTGTCTTTTTACCCATCCTTTGTAAAACTAACTCAATGGTATTTAAGGTGAATCTTTACTAGAACTGACTTCTGTTAGAGTTCAGGTTCTCTTGTTTCAAGAAGAATTTAATGGGTTTTCAAGAACTCCATTTTGTTTGCTGGTTTTTTGGTGGTCAGTTATATTGTGATGAACATAATATATTTTGCCTCGAGGTCAGGACAGGAAGTGTCTTGGGACTCAGGAAACTTGGAGAGAGATTTCTTGGGACCCAGGAACCTTGGACAGGAGAATGCTGGTCAGGTGATTCCAGTTTCCTCAGGAAAATCCCAGGTCACATCTGTGTTCACATAATTCTTTGTAATAGCTCCTTTTCAGTCTCAAAAGTTCCCTGGTATAGGACAACAACTTTTGTGTACTATCTAAATCTTCATAAGAAGTATTATTTACTTTTACAATCAGGAAGAAGCTCTAACAGCATGATGGTTTAAGCATTGAGCAGCTAACTGGAAGATGGATGGCTGGAACCCACCAGCCACTCCAAAGGGGAAACGAGGCTTGCTTTCTGGAAGATTTCGAGCTCTGGATTCCTTATGGTGCACTGGCCCTCTCGCCCTTTACGGTCACTATGAGTTGACACAGACTCAATGGCAGGGGCATTTGTTTTGTTCTTTTCATCAGGAAAGGTTCACAGTTGTACCATTAAGGAACCAAACCACAAAAAGGTGTTTGCTTCTCTCTAACCATGTGATCACTTTTCAACTGTTTCACAGTGCTGTGGGGTTTAGCAGTGTAAAAGTGACCTTAAGTCCAGCTCAAATTTTTAAAATAATTGAGAATTTCTCAAGTACTCTAACCCACATTGACTATAGTTACTAAGAATGTTTCTGAATTCCATTTGTCACTTCCATCAGTGATTCTACATTTAATGAAACAGGTGCAATATTAGTGATAGCAAGGTAGAAAACCTCCCAGGCAGAAATAAAAGTGTTTTGACATCATAAAGTGGATGGCTGTGCAAAATTACATAGCTATGGAGATTTCAATTCTATTTAAGACATAGGAAAACTGTCCTGTCTACTAACTGCAATAATAGGCTAGAACCTGAGAGAATAAAGGAATATGCTTTTGTTATTTATGAAGTACAGAACAATAGAAAAAATAAAGAAAACTTATCCCCACATCTTTGCCACAATTGCTACATATAACAGCTTATTTTTTATTCTTGGATAATGTACACTTGCTTTATAAAGGTAGTTTAAATAAAAATAAGAAATTCTACAAACAAGGAAAACATGTACTCAATAGAAATCAAGTATATTCTATTTAGCAGTTCCTTATAGCCTCCTGTCATAAACAGTCACAAGCTGTAGTCTGAATTTGCACTCATTAATATTTTAATAAATAGAATAAAATAATAGTTGAAAGCATATTCTTCAGAAAGGAATCACAGATAAGTAAGGAAATAACCAAACTAATTTGGAAAATATTTTCACAATTTCTCTAGATTCTAGACCATAATATTGTTGCTATTTTATTTTGCATGCAATGCTTTTAAGTATACCAGTATTTTTCTTAAATAATAGTTTTTAAAAAGCTAGTAAATTTTCACATGCTACAGGCTTCCAAAAACATTCAGATTTATAAGTTCACATTCATGTATTCATTATCTTCAAATTCCCCATCCTACCTCTTTAATCAATTTTTAAATATGTATGTGCATAATGAGTATGTTTTTAATATATGTGCCCATAAAAGTAAATTTTCTTCCCTCTATATCTTCCCAAACTTTTACAGTTTCATCCAACATGGTAGACACTTTCTAGCTCATATTAAGTTGGCTAATTGCTACATTTGAGCTGAAGATTTGACCTGAAATTCTTGGTCAGAAACAGCACTAAATGAACAGGTGTTATGCTCAGTATTTCCATGAATGGTACGTGGAATAAAGAGAGAGATCAAAGCCCTGACCAAGGAAGACATCCTCTAGTACTGAAGACTATAGGTTACACTATTAACTCACATTCTGTTTATTTTTTAATAACTATCTGATGAATATAGTTCAATATATCTAACCATAGTAGGAGTCTCTTCCTTCTAATATAATAATTACTAAATTTATTTGACAATAAAGCCAGAGAGTTGTGGGAGATATTGTTTAGAACACTTAATCCAATATTAGTCCATCTACCTTCCCAATTTTGAAGACAATAGGCTGAGTTTAGTAACTTGTCCATTTACACAAACTCAGTCAGTCAGAAGGCAACCAAATATGAGAATTCTTATATTGCTTTCAATATATAACACTATCCTTCTTATCTCAGCAACTACCCAAAGTTTTTTTTTTGTTTTGCTTTTTTACTTTAAGCTGTGAAGGAGGAAAAAAAACTTTTCCATGCCACCTAGACAGTGGGATGGTATTTTCAAAATGCAGCTAGTCAATAAATAATTCTATTAAGGGTTGTATAAAGAGGGAATACCTTTTATGTAATGGTTAAATCGTGCCTTCTTGGTGCATTATATATTAAAAAATAAAACATGTTATTCATAAAGCAAGCAATTCTAACACAACTCTCCACAGAATAATGAATCACCGAAATGACCAAATGTTATTTTATCTCAATTAACAAGATAATAGAATAAATATTTTCTGAATATTAACAATTTGAGTTGCTCTCTTCTTTTAGAAATATTCAGAAATGTGTCCAAAGAATGCACAATTTCCACCAACATGCACACATAAACATTGGCTTTGACCATCATAAGAAGTAAAGAATTCTGAAACACTTTGAGAACACTTAGTAGTCCTTGCCTCTAAGAAAATCACCTAATTTTACTTCCACCAGATGATTCTTTCTGCGCACAAAGATTCTACATAATATAGTTTTCTAAAGATAACCTGGAGTATCCATTTCTGATAAGAACACATTAAGTCAGAAATTATCAATTTCATACTATTTTTTCTTTTGGTTCTCCAAAAACCAGTTGATGCCGATACATAGTAACTCTATAGGACAAGGTAGAACTGCCCCTGAGAGTTTCCAAGAGTGTTCACTCCAGTAGAGGCCCATGACTTTCTCCCCCAGAGCAGCTGTGGTTTCCCACTGTGGACCTTGAGGATCACAGCCCAACGCGTAACCACCATGCCAGCAGGGCCTGTTTATTTCTAATTGGGTGGTCGGTGTATTTCACATTAAGGTCCTGTATAAAAGCCATCTGTAAGCTGTGCTCAGTGAACTGAGTGTGGCTCAGCTTTACAAAAAAAAGAAAATTGATTGGAGCTGACCATTTGGAATCATGGCCACCCGAACAGTGAAGCATATCCCACCCAGAGATGAAATGAAACATCATCACTGGTATTCATATAAAAGAATTCCATTGATTCTGTAATAATCATCTCTCCTCGAAGGGATACACACTCAGGATTTGCTCAATCAACGTCAAGATACTATTGTTCCTAATTTTTCCCAATAAGGAAAATGTACATTTTATTTTTGCTTACCATTAAAATTAATTTCTTAAAATCTCATGAGAATCCCTACCAGTCCTCCCATCCCCTCCCTACCATTGGTTTTGAACCATTTGTTGTTCCCTTGTCCCTAGGTTGGCCAACTCTCAAAATCTACCTTAGAAAAAAAGCATGTGATCTCCAAACCATATTTTTTCACAGATATGCAGAAACATAAATCAATATGGTTGAAGTCTCTTTATAGAAATTGTTCAGTTTTGCATCTATAATTGTTTCTTCTTTCTATCATCAATTCAATCATCCAACACAGAAATCTGGAAGGCACCCTGAGTTTTACTTCCTTTTTCACAATGCACCCCCATGTTCCAGCACAAATGGTTAGTAATTCTCTATCTGTACCTGGCTCCTAATCTCATCACTGGTTTATATTACAATCACCGCGTCTCTAATCTAGTTCTCATTCTCTCCTGAATTATTGCAACATCTCCAGTGTATTCTCTGAGCCGTATTTCTATTCTCTCAGCCACCAACTCTTCTCCTTTTCCCCAGTGCTTTTCTGATTGATTGAGGATTGAATTAATCCTTTCTTAAAATGTTCCAGAAATTCAAACCCTTAATTTAAGCTCTTTAGTATTATATATAAATTCATTGGCCTATGCCTAAATCTCCGCGTTCATCCCTTGTCATATTTGTATCTAGCCTTCAAGATTAAGAGTCTCTGTGTGGAGTTGTCTCTGTTTACTCTCATTCACCCTCCAAATTAAGACACGATCATCCTCCCTTTGGATCTCCATAGTAACCCCTAGGGCCACAGGCACAATTAGTCACAATTCTATCAGCAAGTCCATCAATGTGTAATGCAAATGACTGATTGTGTGTGTTCTCCAAGACAGGCGTGGTAAATGAGTTTTATTTCTCTGATAAGCTTACTTTAATCATTGTTTCAATGTTTCAAAAGTGCCTGGAATCACTGTTGAGAAAAAAATTGTGAGAGACTTACCTGGCGCAAGCCAAGCTGTACCTACGACTGAAACCTGAAAGAGAAAGAGTGACATTGGGACATGTCGTTTGTCTTCCATGCACTAGGTTTGGAGTCTTTGAGGGTAATCAAGTGCGCTATGCTTTTCCATTTTCAGGGTCTAGGGCAGTGTCGTGCCAAAAGGCTTATTGAAGAAAACAAAAAATAAACAAGTCACCATAGCCTGTGAATTCTGTAGACGGGGATCCATATTCCTTCCTTGCTGGTCCTTTGGCAGTATAATTTATATGACTAAATGAGATGAATGGGCCTACATGGGTAGAGTAGCGAACATTAGGGTAAGAGTAAGATCTACTGCCTGCAGAACACAATTCTTATTGCCAGTGGCTGTGTAAATTTTCCTTAGACAATTATATGACCCTTGTCAAGCTCAATTTCCTCATCAGGAGCCTAGGGATAATGAAATCTACCTTGCAAGGTTGCCATAGGGATTCGAAATAAAAAGCCCCATTATATAGTGGGCCCATCGTAAATGATAACTATTAGTATGTGCTATTTTAGTTCATGGAAAATTTCCATGGGGAGAAATGCACTTTTTAGAACCGAAGGAGATCATTTTAGTTCTTTTTAAAAGGCATTTTCCTGCTCAGTTATGCAGGTTGTTTTGTTAGTAACATGGAATCAGTGAATATCAATTATATTAATTATGCCTTTATTTTGCTATTGCCCTAGCCCTGCGCTCACTTTGCACAGCAGTTTCAAGGATGTTTATTATTATTACTTTTAAGAATCAATGAATAATTGATAACAATGAAACACTTTGCCCATGTGTAAGATTTTCATCAATAGATTTTGAAGGGTTAGGGTGGGGTGTTTTTTTACTCTTTTCTTCTTGTATTTCTCATTCTAGTTTCTAGGAAGGGGTTTCGGGAAGTTCATGGAAACTTTTCATTCTCCTTTCATTCCATTTTCTTGCAAATTTTGTGAAGCCACCTCCTATTTAACCACCTCAAAGAAATTCTAGGAAAAAATCAATATTTTCCAACACCATTCAAAGGATTCTTGAATCCTTTGTCACCAAGAATGTCCTTATAATGTTTCCACAGGTTGTGTTTGCACGGTATCTTGGAATGTACAAAGTGAATGATAAGAGATTAGAGGATAAAAATGATCACATGTCTAGGCTGGAGTGACATCTAGACATATACTACCACCTACTACAACCTGAATTTGGATTCTCATTTGAGTTTATACTAGTGAGTAGTTGTTATTTTCTTCCAGTGAGGCAGAACATTGTGAAGAGTCAGTGACAAGATCATTTGGTTTGTTTCGAAAGAGAAAATAAATATTAGTATTTGAACACTAATATCTAAATTTATAATAAAACATACATCATCCTCGATTGATATTTACATGGAGTTCCAATTAAATCTCAGATTTCTCTGACTTCAAAGTTGATATTTTCCAAAGCACTTATTTCTATCTAAAGGTAACCAAATGTGAACAGTTCAGGCCCCTTACCATTCAAGGTAGAGCCTTAGCTGAGGTCCTCTAACTCCCCAGACATAGTGCCTTCCCGGTGCCTCAGCCTCTCCAGGCTTGCCGGTCTAGTGTTCACCTTGATCCTCCTTCCCATAGAGAAACCACCTCAAAGAACACACAGGCCAGCCTTCTGGGAATTATTTTTAATTTAAGCATCACAGACAAGCTGACATGGACCATTGCTTGTAATCAGTGAAGCCATAGACCTAAAATTTGTATCACAATAGACAATTGACTTAAAATCATTATTATCATGTACTTACTTTAGAACAAGAAGGAGAAGAATTATAACTTTAGAAGAAAGTATTTTCCTGTCTGTTTAATGGACATGTTCAGAAATGTGATTTTCACTACGGTATCATTAAACACTTTGGAAGTTCTCCATTTGTTTGAGGTTCCATACTCCACTCCTACCTACCAGGAATCAACTCTCTCTCTCATCTATCACCTATCTATCTATCTATCTATCTATCTATCTATCTATCTATCATCTAGATAATGGTACTTCTATCCCTAGCTCAAATATTAGAAGGCCCAGTGCTGCCCTGAACTGATACTAAATATCCCTTCCCTTATTAAAAAATAAAATAAAAGATGGCTCTTTTAAGGGAAACAGGAATGATAAATAGAGACAAAGAGCATAAAACTATTATCACTTGGATGAACAAGTCACAGGAAGAGCTTTTCTGCCCAGTTAAAGATGACCTCCAGAGCAAGAACTATTAGCCAGAGCCTGTGCCTGAGAAATTACGTCCTTATGAAGTAATCAGTACTAGGTCAAATAACTGTGCTTCTAATAGAAGCAGCTGCTCTATGATTCAGCAATCTGAGAATCAATGAGCCTTGTGTGGAAATGTTCTCTAAACAAGAACAAAAGCCTGAGTTGTAAATGTAAACCATCTAAGGCAATTTCCCTAAAATATTGACCACCTTCACTAGCTTCCAGTTCTTTCTACAGTTCTTTGAAAAGAACTGAGATTCCGTAATTGCATTGGATGTCTTTTCAAGATACAAGAGAGTGTTATTTCTTCTCTCTCACGTTCAAAAATCCCCAGTTGCAGAATAGTCTTGTAGAGGAAGGTAGAAAAGGGATCACGTCCTACCTGTTGTTTTAAATATGTAGAGGATACCTGGGGCTCTAATGACAACAACTCAATTGTTATTAGTTCTTAGCCTCTCATGGACTTAGTGAAAAAGCAAAAGGTTCATTACTTGATATACAGATTTCAGAGTTTCTAGTGGTAATGCTATTATCCCTGAATGAACACTTCCATAAAGATTGCATACTGAGATGTTCTGTTCAGGTAAAAGCCATACCACACTACATGAAACAGGAGCCTGTGACAGACACACAGAAGTATGTGTGTGTGTGTGTGTGTGTGTGTGTGTGTGTGTGTGTGTGTGTGTGTGTGTGTAAAAGGGTGAGAGTATATAATTAGGTAGAAGTGTTTCAGGGGTCAAGATGCAATCAAAGAATATAAAGAATATCCTTCAGTCGATTCTAAATGTCATGGACTAGCCATTGTCCCTAAAATTTCAGGCAAGGAGAGAGCTACTGTGTCATCCTGATAATGGAACGGCACAGCAGACAGAAGAGCGAGCCCACGGGCGTGAGCAGAGCATCTTACAGCCCACCTGTTCACAGGGGCCACCTGATTTCTTAGCATGTTCTTTACTACGATGCATTCCACAAAAGTTTACATTTATATATATATACACACACACATCATGAATTTTTAATGAATTTCCTAATGCTCAATAAAAAGTATACAAGGGGATTTCAAAAGTTGAAAAAAACAATCTAATGAAAGATAATGGATTTTCCACAGATTTTTGAAGGCCCCTTGTATCTTGATGAGATGTATGGCACAATATTATATAGTTTCACATAATTATGAAATGTTTCCACTCAGTCATCATGACTCTACGTCATACACAGTCAGGGAAATATCAGTATACCTAACATATAAATCTACCAATGAAAAGACAAGGGTCTTATACCTTTAAACTGTAATTTGTGGGGCTCATGGCAAAGGTACAAATTAAAATTTACATAATATATGCCTAAGTATTTAAAGTTTGTAAATTAAAATTAAATACAGTAGAACCCCGGATCTCGATGCTAATCTGTTCTGGAAGGTGCATCGAGATGCGATGCAGGCAAGTTCTGCATCAATTTTTCCCATAAGAAATCATTGAAAATAAATTAATTCATTCTTGATCACCAAGTTTTTACCCTAACCTTGTCTTTTTACACAAAACATTACACAGAAAATTCAAAGTAAATAAGTTCAGAGTTAAATAATATAATTTAACTGAGAAACACAACATTTAAAAAGTGTTTAACAACTACAGAATGGCCCTTACCTTGAGACAGATGAGGATCCGGATCTGTAGACACAGTCGTGGAGAGGAGGGATGGAGAGAGAGTCAGTGTTTGCGGAGGGGAATCCCCTTCCAGAAAATCAACTGGTAGCTGCTTCTCAGGAGTTGTTTTTTGGGGGGGTTTTTTGTTCCATTTTTTGCCTTGTTTCACTAGGACCTGGCTGGATTTCTGTATTAAAAAAAAAAAATCTCTCTAAAGTAGTCTGCTGTTGGCATTTTCTTAACTGTTTTCTAAAAGGGTTTACTAAATTATCATGAACAATATCAATAACACGGTCAACCAGTTCCTTATCACGATGATTCCTTTCAAAAAACTATTTCTTAGGACCCGTGTTTTCTTATCTAAAAACAGTACAAAAAGCCACACAAACTAAGAAAATGATAGCAAAATACTTGGAACACAGCTGTAAAAGTTTAAAGAGCACGTACTAACTACGCCAATTAACGCTGAGTGACCGAAACACGAACTGCTTCTGTTGACAAGAATCACTTGCCGGTCGGATTCCGATGTTTTGTTCCAGCTCCGATGCAAAATTTTCTCAACTTTTTGCGTTAAAATTCGATTATGTCGAGTACTGATGCGGTCGAGATCCGGGGTTTCTACTATAATTAATTACAACTATTCACAATTCTAGTTTTCAATATCCATGTATTTACCCGTGCACAACACTAGTAAATAGGCATGTCACATCTAAACTAGTGTGACTACAGAAGGATCCAATTCGGAACCCCACTAAGCAAACTAGACTTTACCTTAAACACCCCTATAGTAGATTAAAAGAACTGAAAATACTCCTTTGTAATTCAGGCTGCAACTCCCTAGTTCAGTAGTTTCAACCTTCCCAATGGCATGACCCATTAATACAGTTCCTCAGGTTGTGGTGACCCCAACCATAAAATTATTTCATTGCTACTTCATCACTGTCATTTTGCTACTGGTATGAATCATGATGTAAATATCTGATATGCAGGATGTTTTCTGTTGTTACAAATTGAACATAATTAAAGTATAGTGATTAATCACAAAAACAATATTTAATTATATATTGTGAAATATTTATTTCTGATTATATTTCTAATTTCAAAATAAATGAAGTTTTGTCTTGAAGCATGGTGTAGCAAGGGTAACAGTCTTCACAACAGATACTCATAGGTGGGCGTATCTGCATGTGGGAGGACCCACCTGGAAACACACAGAGAAGCAGTTTCCCAGTTCCTAAGACCATCAGAAATATGGGTTTTGACCCCCAAAGGAGTTGTGACCCACAGGTTGAGAACTGCTGCCCTAGTGGGTGAAGCAGCAGATAACTGCTGTCTCAAGATTGTGGATTTGGAAGTCACTGGACTTCGGTTCAAATCTCTTGCCCAATATTTGGCAATTAAATACTACCATATATTTACTCTTTTCATACTCTTTTCTTTTTTACGACATGTCTTAGTCCAGCAGGTATAGTTCTGACTTAGTGAATGAGTGTTATTGAAAAGTTTGCCCTATCTTCAACCTTCATTGTTTTCAGTGTCACTAAAATGTTTCATCTATACAAGTCAATAACCCATGTACTTTACTCTAAAAAGCTGTTCTATACAAGTATACTTTCCTTTTATCAACAGTATCTTAAATTGTATATTAGCTAAATTAGTGATCTACTTCAATAGAATTCAAAATAAATAGAAGTGCCATATGCTGTGGGGAGCTTATTAAAATGATCCTCTATAAATGATAATGCTGTCCCTAAAGTGGACTAATTAGTTCTTATAATATGGCCTTACTTGATACTTGCCCTCCTAAAAAGCACACTGAAGATAGGGGTGCTATAGCAAAGTGTGGTAAAGCAATCAGATTCTGCCTAGCTATCACAAAGAAAAATGTCTGCTATCTGAGAGACTTATCTTAGAACAAGCAGTCCTCTAAGTAAGGCTACAACTAAGTCCTCATAAAAGAAGCAAAGGAACCAGCAGGATCAAAGAAGTACTAACAATAAAACCCCACGATCAGAGGGGGCAAGTGTGTTAGAGCTTAAATTCTGAGCACCTGGTTTGCAGAAGGTCTAAGTCTCCACTGATATCGCAAGTCCATTGATGAAGAACAAGAATGATTTTGCCCCAGAAAAAATGAGCCAGGAGGCAGATTGCTGCACACATTGTTGTTGTTGGGTGTCATCGTGTTGGTTCAGACTCATTTGACCCTTAAGTACAACAGAAGGAAAAACCACCTAGCCTGTCCCATGCTCACAATAATTGTTATTTTGAGCCCATTGTTGCAGTCACTGGGAATTCCATCTCCTAGATAGCTGTCTTCTTTGTCATTGACATTCCACTTGACCAAGTGTGATTGGATTGGTCTAGGGACTGGTCTCTCCTGACAATATAGCAGAAGTTCATGAGAAGTCTTGCCTCTAAGGAGAATGCTATCTGTATTTCTTTCCAAATTGATCTGTTTGTTCTTTTGGCAGTCTGTGGTACTTTCAATATTCTTTGCCAGCACCATAATTCTAATGCATCCATTCTTCTTTGGTCTTCCTTACTCAGTGTCCAACTTTCGCATGCATATGAGGCAGTTGAAAATACCCTGGATCTACATATAACCTCCTCCCTAGGGGATGGACAACAGTAAAGTGGGTGAAGGGAGATGTAGGGCAGTGTAAGATATGATAAAATAGTAATAATTTATAAATTATCAAGGGTTCACGAGAGTGGGGCGAGCGGGGAGGGAGGGAAAAATGAAAAATGAGGAGCTGATTCCAAGAGCCCAAGTGGAAAGCAAATGCTTTTAGAATGATGAAGGCAGTGAATGTACAAATGTGCTTTACACAATTGATGTATGTATTGATTGTAATGAGAGTTGTTTGAGTCCCCAATAAAATGGATTTTTTTTTTTAAAAGAAAATACCCTGGCTTGGTTCAGGCACACCTTAGTCCTAAAAGTAAAATTCTTGCTGTCAAAAATTTAAAGGGTTCTTCTGCAGCAGATTTACCCAATGCAATGCATTGTTTGATCTTTGGCTGCTACTTTCATGAACATTGATTATGGATCCAAGGTAAAATTCTTGACAGTTCAGTCTTTTCTCTGTTTGTCATGGTGTTACCTGTTGGTCCAGTTGTTCGGATGGGGTGTTCTTCACACTGAGTTGTAATCTACTTTGTAGCTGCTTCATCATCAAGTGCTTCAAGTCTTCCTCATTTCCTTCAAGCGGAATTGTGTCATATACATATCACAGACTGTTAATAAGCTTCTCTACAATCCAGAGGCATCATTCGTGTTCATGTCATCCAGTTTTTTCTGATTATTTGCTCAGCATACATATTGAATAAGTATGGTGAGAGGATATAACCTTGATTTCCACCTCACCTGATTGAAACCACGTAGTATTCCTTTGGTCTGTTGGAACAGCTGCCTGTTGATAAATACACAGGTTTCTCACGGAATAGTGTAGTGTTCTGGAATTCCCATTATTCTCAAGGCTAGACATAGTTTGTTGCGATCCACACAGTCAAATGCCTCAGCAGTCAACAAGAAATAAGTAAATATATTTCTGGTATTCACTGCTTTCATCCCAGATCTATTTGGCCAAAACAATGATATACCTTGGTTCATGTTCTTTTTAATCTGGCCCAAACCTCTGGTAGCTCCCCTTCAATGCAATGCTGCAACTCTTGTTGGATAATCTTCAGCAAAATTGACTTGCACAGGATATGAATGATATCGTTTTATAATGTGTGGACTCTTCTGAGTCAGCTTTCTTGGAATGGACCTCTTCCAGTCAGTTGGCTGAGTAGCTGTCTTCCAACTTTCTTGACCTCGATGAGTGAGTGCTTCCAGCGCAGCATTACCATGGGCACTCCACCAATTCCTGAGCTTGGTTTTTGCTGATGCTTCCAGTGCAATTTGGACTTTTTCCTTCTGAAACAATGAACTAACCCGTATGCTCCCTCTTGAGATGCTTGAATGTAGACTAGTTCTTCTTGGTACAGTGATTCTCTGTATTCTTTCCATCTTTTTTTTTTTTTTTTTTCTAGAAACAATCGTTTTGTTTTTTTTTTTATTTAAACATTTTATTAGGGGTTCATACAACTGTTATCCCAATCCATACACACATCAATTGTGTAAAGCGTATTTGTACATCATTTCTCAAAACATTTTCTCTCCATTTACACCCCCGACATTAGGTCCTCATTTTTCCCCTCCCTCCCCACTCCCTCCATCTTTTTTCTTATACTTCCTGCATTGATCCATATTTTGCCCATAGAAACCTTCAATATTACTTGAGGTTTTACATTTTTCTTGAGTTCTCGCAGGTTAAAATATGTTGAATGTGTTCTTCTTTTTGATTTCTAACTCAACTCTAGAGATAGTTGCAGATTTGTTGTTGTTAGATTCCACGGAGTCTGTTCTGACCCATAGCAACCCTGTGCACATCAGGAGAAAACACTGCCTGGACGTGTGCCAGCCTCACAATTGTCCCTATGCTTGATCCCACAGTTGCAGCCACAGGGCCAATCCATCGCAGTGAGGCCCTTCCTTTTGTCGACTGTCCTACTTTACTAAGCATGTAAGACGAAGCCTCAGCATCTTTGCCTCCAAGGAGCAGTCTGGTGATACTTCTTCCGAGACAGATTTGTTTGTCCCTTTGGCAGTCCATGGTACTTTCATCTTCTTTGCCATTTCCACAGTTCAAAGGCAGGTATAGTTAGGGTAAAATCTGACATCTTACCATTTGTTTTTTATTTTAGCCCATTTTCTACTTGTTCTAGGTTTTGCTAAATTCTGCTATATTTTGGATGGATGTTTGTCCATGTTTTACTCTATTGTAGTTGCTGTTTTGTCTTTTTTTTTCTTGAATGGTTTTCTTTATGTGAAACTTAAAATAGGAAAATCTATAGAGACAGCAACTAGATAAATAGTTTCTAATAATTATGACAGGGGAAGTTGGGGAGAAACAGGGAGCTAATAGTGGATACAAGAATAAAGAAAAAGTTCTAAAATTGATTGTGGTGATGAATATACGACTCTCTTTAATATACATAAATATTGAATTGTAGGATGCGTGAATTACATGCAATGAAATTATTGCGATAAATAAATGAACTCGTGTCACTAGTAGAGCATTCTATATGGTAGAGATGGTCTGTGTCTATTTTGCCCCCTACAGTAGCCACTGGCTGCATCTTGCTATGGAGCACTTGAAATTTGGCTAGTAAATTATGGAACTAACTTTTCATCTTATGTAATATTAATGGCTTATAATAGCCACTTGTGGCTAATGATTATCCTCGTGGAAAGCAAGATCCAGGCCTATGTTAATGTTCCTAAGCTGCCACGTGCAATGGTTTCCACCCTAGGCTAAATCATGAGACCCTCTGGACACAATAAAATAAGAAATAAAATGTTTATTTTTTTCAGGACAAGTTACTTCATTATGCAGAATTCTTTGTGCCTATGCAGAGAGAACATGAATTTAACAACTTAACTGATTTGCTGTTTCCTTTATCGAAGTACTTCTGTTGCTCAAATCTTCCTGCTCTTTAAAACACAGTCCACCGGCAGCATCAGCAACTTCCCAAAGCACAAGCATCCACGACATTCACACTTAGTCACCTTTCCAGGACACAGGAAGGAATGAACCCACAAGGTAGAGAAGCTTTGGCCTACAGCTTGCTTAATACTAACCATGAAACCAAATGATGAGGATTGTAGAGCTCTCTCTGGTGACTGAATTTTAGATTTGAAGTGGCTGAGAGTCCCTATGTCCACACTAAGTTTATTCGTCTGTGTGTCCGGCTGCCATGCGGACCTTCAGGGAGGATCTATTTACCTGCGTGGCATTGCAATGACCTCACACAAACACAACTGGGATTTTTTAAGTTATTTGTAATATAAAATTAACCCAAGTAGAGATTTTTACTTAACATCTGTTTGGAAAACATATCTTAAGACAAGGAGCAGTATGACCAGATTAAAAAGTACAGGTGAGTATCCAGTAACTCGATCCCATAAATAATGATGTGGCCATCATTACGGCTGCTGCTAGCAGCATAAATCATTTTTGGTATGTGTTTATATGTGAGTATTATTTGAAAACAAAGCAGTATATGAGCACAAAGTGATATTAATGAAAGAGAATAATATGGAGAGAAAATGGAATAAACCCTAAGTCAAAATTTTAGGTCAGAGAAATCACAGCATCAAAGCAGCTCCCTTATCCCTGGTGTTTACCATTCACTAAACTCCATCCTATGGGGATGAATCTTGCTCAGACAGGGATTCAAGGACATATCAAAGATTGTAGATGGTTCTCTTCTCAGTTTCTCTAGTCATGAATGAAACCAATTGTACCTATTCTGTTGTTTTATGGTTCCTTTATAAAGAATTCTTATATTGAGAAATAAGTTGAAATAAGTCTTACATGTTTGGGGCACAGTTCTGGTCTTGATCATCTGCTCTGTGCTCAGAGAGGAAGTATAAAGGAGTAGGAATGAACCTGGCCACGGAAACGAGAAGCTGATAAAGCAATCCACAGAGGGAGAGCCACACATGGAGAGAAACGTTTCATCGGGATAATTTTTATTTATGGTTCCAGGCAGTCCCTAGGTTCAATCCTCCAGAGTCTCCTGATTATTTTCAGGCCTAATAGGATTTACAAGACCCCTAATTATGCCTATAGTCTACCTCTCCTTGATCCAGGTCATTATGATAGTATTGGTTAAGATAGATACAATTCTCTTACTACCTCATTTCACTGATTTTTGCCCATGATGTTCCTTTAGCCTGGTTAAATCTCCTTACGCTTACAAATTCCCTTTCCCTCTGTCTAACCTCTATTTGTGTTCATCCAAACTAGCTCAGAATGTCACAACTAAGTGGTGGAAGAATTAAGTGCATCCTGTGTGACTCCACCAGGAGAGGATTCTGGGAAGCTTGCACCTTGTTTCCTCCACACTTCACTCATTCACCCTTTCCCTTTGCTTAAGTAGTTTGTATCTTTTCACTTTATTAAATCTGTAATAATTATGGCTGTATGTTGAATTCTTCCAGGAAATTCCAAATCCTAGACATGGTTTAGGGAGTCCCCATACAAATTCCTTTGGTGGTGAGGATAAGAAAAGAACAAAAAAAGATAAAGACAAGAAACAAGGTCCAAGGTCTCCAAGAATAATTGTTGCAGGCCTTAATAATTTGAATAGGTTAACCAAAGTTGAATTTAGATACAAAATACCTCAATTTAAATTCCAGTTCTGTCAATGATAAGCGAACTTGTCCAAATAACTAAATATCTCAAAGCTTCATTTCTCTAGTTCTATTAAAAAATTAATAATAATGCTTACCACTCGGGCTTTTTGAAAAGCTTAGTTGTAACAGCATGATGTAAAGAACCCTATGTAAGTTTACAGAATATATGCAATTATTTAATCCTAGAACCTTGTAAAACTTCTATTCAAGGAAGTATACCTATTAAGGAACACAAGATTTTAATTTATCTGTAAGACATATCACACTTCTGTTAAGTTTAACCAACAAAATTAATGACCAAACACATACCTATCGACTTGCTTCAGACATAATATATAATATGCACACTAGGAAATGTTTTTTTCAGTTGTGTTTAGAGTGGTTAACAAAAACCGATGGCACCTCACAACAACAACATGCTCAGTGCAGCATTATTCACAGTAGCAAAAAGATGGAAATAACCTAAGTGCCCATCAACAAATGAATGGATAGACATACTGTGGTATATGCACACAATGGGACACTATGCAATGTTAAGAATAATCATGAATTTAGGAAACATCTCACACCATGGGTGAGCCTGGAGGACATCATGCTGAGTGAAATAAGTCACTTAAAAAGGACAAATTATGTAGTAGACCACAATTATTGAAAGAGCAAGAAAAATGCCGATACAGAAATAAACGTTCTTTGATGACCAGGAATGGGAGGTTGTAGGAAGGAAAACTATAGACAGACACTAACTAGGTAGTAGGTTGTAGCTACTTTGGTGAAGGCAAAGACAATACACTGACTGTATGGGGGAAGGCAACACACTATAACCGAGGCAAAGGAAGACACTCAAAGGTATGCCAGGATAAAAGTACTATTACATATCCAATCCTGCCATAGCAGTGAGAATAGACAAAAGTTATGCAAAGATAAAAGTACTATTACATATCCAATCCTGCCATAGCAGTAAGAGTAAACAAGAATGCATGAGTTAGTAGTTTTGAGTGAGGGGTTATATTGGAATCCAGCCATGGGCATAAATAGAGTTGGAAGAGAATATCTTACCTATATATTTGGATGTGCTGCAATATGCCCAAATATATGAGATGGTTTCCAAAAAACTGTGGAAAAATATATCTTTTAAATTCCATTTTTCATAAATTTTATGAAACTCCCTCATATAATAGAGCACACGATCAGTACAGTCATGAAAACCCCCTTAGCCATAACCAAACATCTCCCAAAACTTAGATGCTGGGCTTGAGGGTTAGGAATGATAGTCTTGAGGGACCTCTAGGTCAACCGGTTATAACATAGTCCATAAAGACAACAGTAGGTGTCAACTGGGAACGCTTGTGAGTGGCCATTTAAGCTATAACTATCGGCTTCTTTCCATCTGGAGCCAATAACTTAAAAAAAATAATAAAGCAAGGAAACAATGAGTTGAAAGGCCTAATGCACCTTATGACCCCTAGCCTCAACCAACCTGAGACCAGAACTGCAGAGTGCCAGGGATGATGGATGGCCACGCTGACTGGGATCGCAATAGAGGCTGTGGCAACAGTAGGACCAAATTCAAGTTTATAAAAAGATCAGGCTTACTTGTCTGTTAGAGCCTGGAGAACGCCCTGAGACTGGGTCCTTTATGACAACCTTTGAAGACACCTCCAGGGATCCCCTCTTAGTTACTTAAAAGATAAGCTTATAAAGTAAACAATAATAACCTGGAAGGATTGTATTTCTGAGACAATCAACTCAAGAGACCCCTAGGATGACATTTCACCAAAAGCAAAGTCAAGAAGGTCAGAAAAAGCCGAAAAACCACGCCAGTGGGAGAGGGAACACAAAGTGAAAGCTGGGAGAGTGTGGGTATTGTGAGGAGCGCACCCAATGCCCCGGGGTAATTTGTGTATCAAGTGATAAGTGGGAAGTGAGTTTGCGCTGTACATTTTCATCTAAAGCACAATAAAGTATTTAATAAATGAAATATCAATACATAAAAAGAATAAATAAGCACAGCCTTTCCCCTCTCATTCCATATAATTATGAACCGATATAGCAATCAACAAAGCTAGCAGCTTTTGTTCAGGTGCCAGTTACCTGGCTTTCACAAAATGAGACGTTAGCATTTTATTAAGTATAAGACAGCACTAAATTGACTTACCCCTGACAGTTTTAAACATCCAGTCAAATGTGAGTTAATGAAATGACAGCGCGCCTGGCACTCGAAAAGATGAAGCCAGGAATGACCGGTGGTCGTTGATGCGCAGGAATAAAATTGAAATGTCTTTGACAAACCATTGAAGAGGCGATTGGCCACTCTCTGTTGTCCTAAAAGCTGTACCCCGCCTGCAGAGGTGAAGGCACCTGCAGATCCAGCAGCGAATTAAGCACTTTTCAAAGTGTGGCTTATGGAAAATGGAAGGTCAAAAGGGATCATTCTCATTTAGGCTGACTGCCCTAACATTTCAAGATGGTCAAACGCCAAAATGAATCATTTGAATATTTTCTCATCTGAAAAATCAGATCATTTTAATAAAATGGATGATTTCCCAGGTTGATGTACGTGTTTGGAGGTTTTGTATTTGCTTACTTGTTTGGAAGGGGGGGTGGAGTGGGGTGGGGGCTTGTGTTGGGTGGGGGGAAGAATGTATCTCAAATGTTCCAGAAAACATAGAGATAGTTGAGCACCTTGATCCTCACTCTGTCCGTGCTCCACCCACAGCTCCACTGCGTCTCCCGGAGCTCATTCAGCAGTGGAGGAGGGAAGGAAAGGCACTGCCCTAGCTACTCACCGGGTTGCATGTTTATGGCTGAAGATAAATGAGCCCTCACTCATTCTCCATCAATGAGATAGTGAGCCAGCCTTAGCATAATGGTGATAAGAGAAGAAAACGTGAAGATTGATAAGGACAAAGAACAGGATGGATGGAGAAATGGGAAATAGCACATATTATCAGCTATATATGTGAGGTATATGGTAGATGATGTCTTAGTTATTTGATGATGTTTTAACAAAAATACCCTAAGTGGGCAACTTTAAAGAACTGAAATTTATTGTCTCAATGTTTAGAAGACTAAATGTCTAATAAAGATTTCAGATTCTTCCAGGGAATTCCTTAGCTTGTAGATGATTCTCATGGAGTTTACAACTCCCTTTGCATACGTATCTTTGTGTGTGTGTGTGTGTGTTTCTCTCTCTTCCAATGCCTTTGGGAAGCGGTTATGCTTGCTCTGCTAACCACAAGAACTCACCAGCCATTCCTCAAGAGGAAAAGAAGCTCTCTACTGCTTTAAAGAGTTACAATCTTGGGAGCCCAGAGGGCCAATGGCTGCGTAGTTGAACTAAGGTACTACTCAGAAAGGATTAGGTCAGCGGTTCTCAAGTGGGTGGCGATCCCTTTGGGAGTCAAATGACCCTTTCACAGGAGTTGCCTAAGACCATATTTCCGATGCTCAGGAACTGAGACACCGTTCCTCTATCCATCTCCAGGAGGGTCCGTCCACATGCAGATATGTCGACGTACAGGGTCACCACAACATGAGGAACTGTATTAAAGGCTGGTAGCACTAGGAAGACCGAGAACCACGGGATTAGGTTAAGGATTCTACCTTCTTCAGTTTGACCTCGTTAACAAAAGCAGAGTTACATTTACAGACACAGGAATTAAGCCTTGAATCAAAACATTTTATTTAGCCTATTCATCTCAACAACCTGTGAATCCCTCATCCCACCTGAAAATCTACTAATGCCACTTTTCAAGGTGATTATATTTTGATTTCACAAAAGAGTCATCTGACTATTAGGTTAGAAATTTTAATAAATGTCAGAGGTCACATAGCTACTACGTGACAAAACAACTATATAACACAGGGTGCTCTAATTTTATGCCTGTACATACATATATATTCATATGTATAATATTATATATATTATTTTATATATAATATTTACATACACTTTAGTCCAACCTTCCTTTCCTTGGAAGTACCAGTGACTTTAGAGTATGATGTATGTGTGGACTTGCATCCACAGAAACATAGTTGTGCTTATTGACAGTAGTAACCTCTAGGCAGCAGCATGTAGAGAGGAGGTATTTTTACATTTTGCTCTATATGCCTTTTGTTGCTTGAATATTTTATTTCAATAATATGTTAACTTGTCCTCATCAATTATGAGAATTGTCTATTTTTAAGAATGATATGATATCTGTATTAACACCCAATAAAATGGTTTTGGGGGAAAAAAAAGAAGAAGAACATACACTATTGCATCATCTGGCCAGAAGGCTGGCAAACAGATTTGGAAACAAATTTCCCTAACAATAGGTTACACAGCTTCTATTTTCACATTCAACTTTATTACTAATCTGCTTAGCTAAATCCTGCCCTAAAGTGTGAACTGTGAATGTGGATTACAGATAGAGGGAATACATCATTTTCATTCAAAACTATTAAGCATCTGGACCTCTGCCTCTCCTGTGCTCTCAGCCTGCTTCTTCTGGGAGCTGTGAGTGGTTCGGTGCTTCCTGAATGACCAAGGGCAAGGACTGGTTCTGTGACGACAGTGCTGCTGGCACAGCCTGGAGTTCTGTGTGTTGGAAACATAGTTTCACACTACCACAGCCCCTCTAGAAACAGGATCTCCTCAGGGGGAAACCCTTTGATCCTTAATGACAGCTGGCATTTAAAAACTATAATTTCTCAAATTTTGAGAATTGGCCTTATTGACAAATACAGATTATTTTTCCTATGGCCCATATGAGTTTCCTCTGTCACTTGTCTGTCTGTGGTGTACCGTGCACTGTGTTGGATTGTTGGTCTGCAGTGGCTTCTGGCTTGCTGTGATGCTGAAGGCTATGTCACTGGTACTTCAAATCCCACCACGGTCCCTCAGAGTGAGCAGGCTTCAGCAGAGCTTCTAGATTGAGAACAAACTACAAAGAAGGAATAAGCCACCCACTGCAGAGGCATTTGTCACTGAAAACCCCTTGGATGCCATCAGAACCTTGCCAGTTACTAAAAATCGAATGAACAGAAGCAGAACATTGTCATATAGAATGCCAGGAGATGAGCCCCTCAGGTGGGAAAGCATTTAAAATATGACTGAGGAAGATCTACCTTCTCAAAATAGAGTTGCCCATAATGACATGGGTGGAGTAAAGCCTTCAAGATGTTTATTTGATGATAGAGCACAATTTAAAATGAAAAGAAATAGCTGCAAATAGCAATTAATAATTGAAACTTGAAATGTAGAATTTATGAATCTAGAGAAGTTGGATATAGTTAAAAATGAAAGATCTATAATCTCGGCATTAGAGAGCTGAAATAGACTGGTTTGGACCATTTTGAATCAGCAAATTGTGTGGTATATTGTGGTGAAGATGATATAATCAATAGGAAAGACAATAAATTAATCATCAAAAGGACATTTAAAGATATATCTTGAAGTACAATGCTGTCTGTGATAGAATAGTATCTATCCTCATAAAAGAAAACCCAAGCATTATAACTATTATTTAAAGTTATGCACCAGCCACTAAGCCTACTGATGAAGAAACTGCATAGTTCTACCAACCTCTTCAGTCTGAAATTGATCAAATATGCAATCAAGATGCATTGATAATTACTGGTTATTGAAACGCAAAAGTTGGAAACAAAGAGGGCAGAACATTAGTAAATATGATCATGAAACCAAAACTGTCATGATTGAATTTTGTAAAACCAACAACTTCTTCATCACAAATACCTTTTTTTCAACAACACAAAAGGCTAGTATACACGGACTTGTCCAGATGGAATATCAAAACTCAGACTGATTACATCTTTGGAAAGAGACCATGGAGAAGCTCACTATCAGGAGCTAAAACCAGGGCAGGGCTAACTGTAAAGAAAACCATCAATTGTCTAAACGTTCAGGTTGACGTTGAAGAAAATCAAAAGAAGTCCAGGAGTGTGCCAAAACACAACCTAGACCATATTCCACCTGATTATTGAGAGTCTCTCAAGAACAGATTTGATGCATCAGAAAAGTGGGTGAAGGGAGATGTCGGACAGGGAAAGATATGACAAAATAATAATTTATAAATTATCAAGGGCTCATGAGGGAGGGGGAAGCGGGGAAAGAAGGGGAAAATGAGAACCTAATGCTGGGGACTTAAGTGGAGAGGAAATGTTTTGAGAATGATGAGGGCAATGAATGTACAAATGTGCTTTACACAATTGATGTATGTATGGATTGTGATAAGAGTTGTATGAGCCCCTAATAAAATGATTTTTAAAAAAAGAAAGAAAAACAAATTAAATAAATAAATAAATACTGTCTACTCTGTTAAAAAAAAAAAAAGAAAGAAAACCTGAGGGACTTGGGATGACAGAAAGAATATCATATGCAGAAAGAAAAAGGTCACAAAGAAAGAGGAACGAATAGATCAACATGGGTTTCGGAAGGAAGATGTCCAAGCTGCCCTGAAATCGTTGATATTTGTGGCCATTCCAAAGATAGATGACCCAACAAAATTCTCAAACTATAGACCAGCATCACTGGTCGCACATGCAAGTAAAGTTTCGCTGACCACCACTCTCCAGGGGTTGCATCATTCACCAGTGGTTGACAGAGAATTCTCAAAGGCGCTGGCTGGAATCTGCAGAGGGCATAGAACATGGATAACACTATCTTAGAGGGATCTGGGCTGAAAACCGAGAATGCCAGATATTTGCTGTGTTTTATTGAAGCAAAAGTATTTGACTGTGAGTATCACATCAAACTATGGCTAACTTTGAGCAGAATGAGAATTCCAGAACATTTCACTGTGATCGTGAGAAACCTGTACATAGATCAAAAGGCAATTGTTCCAAAATAATAAAGGAATACTGCATTGTTTAAAATTAGGAGAAGTAAAAAAAAATAAATAAAATAAAATAAAATAAAATAAAAATTAGGAGAAGTATGTGTCAGGGTTATATCCTCATACCATATTATTCAATCTATACGCTGAGCAAATCAGGAGAGAAGTGGATTATATGAGGAAGAATGCAGTATAAAGATTAGAGGAAGGATAATTAACAACCTGCAATGTGCAGATGGCACAACCTTGCTTGCTGGAAGTGAGGGGACTTGAAGGCCTTGCTAATGGAGATCAAGGACTGCAGCTTTCGGTATGGATTGTAACCCAACGTAATGAAACCCAGAATCCAATGTAAAACTCAAATCCTCACAACTGCACCAATAGTGGTATCATGACAAAGGGAGAAAGGACTGAAGTTGTCAAAAAGTTCACCTCCTTGGATACACAAGAAATACTCAGTAAGCGGCAGCCAAGAAATGAAAAGGTGCATTGCATTAGGTAAGTCGGCTCCACTAGAAGTCTTCAGAGTATCGGAAAGCAGGATGTGACTTTGAGGACTAAAGTGAGGCTGATCCAAGGCATGGTATTTTCCATCGCCTCATATGCACACGCATGTTGGACTTTCAATAAGGAAGATGGAAGAAAAATCGATGCACTTGACTTACGGTGTTGGCAAAGAATATTGAAAGTATTCATAAGAAATATGCATCCAGCGATTGTCAGAAGAACAACAGACTGTCTTGGAGGAAGTGCAGCCTGAATGCTCCTTAGAAGCAAGAACCCCTCTCAGGAACTTTGAACATGTTCTCAGGAGGGACCGGTCCCTGGAGAAGGATATTGAGCTCTGTAGAGCAGAATGGCATGAACCGAGGAAGGCCCTCAACAAGACAGATTGACCCAGTGGCTACAACAATAGGCTCAAATTTAAGAAGCATTGTGCGGCTGACATAGGACCAAGTGGAGTTTCACCCTGTGGTACATAATGTGGCTGTGATCCGGAACCCTCTCGATGGCATTAGTTTCCTGGAGTTTCCTTAAGAAAATACCACACACTTGGTGGCTCCAGAGGGCAAATTTATTCTCATCCCGTTTTAGAAACACTTCCATTCACTGCCTTTGAGTCTAACCCAACTCCTATCAGACCTACAGGGCAAGGCAGAACTGCTTCTGGTTTCTGAGATGTTACATTTTTACACAAGTAGATAACCTCATCTCTCTCCCATAGAGCAGCTGCTGGGTTTGAACGGCTGACCATGTGGTTAGCAACTTAGTGCATCGCCCATGATGCCACCAGGGTTAGAAACATGCCATTTGGATGAGGCCAGGACATACAGCTTCTGAAGGTCCTCGTGAGAGACTCCTTGCTTCCTTTGATTTCTGGTGGTTCCAGAACATATTGGGTGCTCATTGACTGGTGGCAGTCGAACTGCAGTCTCAGTTTCTGTTTTTGAATGGACATTTTTGCTTTTTGTCTTCTGGCTTGATGGATCCTTTCCTCCTCTATGAATACCTCCACAGAAAGAGGGGGCTTTCTACTCCTGTCAAGGGTTACTGTCTCCGAAACTCACCGCGGTAGTTCGAGTCTGTCTTGTAGTGTCACTCTGGGTTGGCATCAACTTGACGGCAATGAGCTTGATTTGATTTCTTTATACAAACACAACATCTGCTCAAATTGGACCTACTTTACTCCGCTATGACTTCATATTCACTTAATTACATCAGCTAATATGTCATTTACAAATAAGGTTATAGTTACAGACTCCAGAGTTAGGATTTCAGCACACCTCTTGGGGAAACTCAAATCCATGCATAACATTGCAAGACTAGCTATTCTTTGTGTGGATATGTATGTGTGTCTATCATGTATTATGTGAAACAAAATTTGTTTATCACATTTGGCTTCAGAAACACTTTACTATTTAATCGTTACAGCATGCTTATATTGTTTTAACTGTTTGATAAATTATGGCTTTGTGTAATTAACTATTTTGTTTAAAACAATTAAGTCAGTAAACAACACAACTGATACTTAAAAACAACTACTCTGACTCAGAATCTCATGTGTACAAGCCAAAAATAAACTAAAGGCATTCAGGCAGAGGAGAAGAAAAAGACAAACTATTCAGTTCTCAAAAGTCCTTGAAATTAAAATAATAAAACCTTGATGATTCTTAATGTAAAAATATGATGGACTATAATAATCAAATGTGGCTGTCTTAATTAATTACTATATCTATCAACTGGAATAAAAACCTAGCATTAGAAATCCATAAATATTGTCTTTTTGCAAAAACAACTCAGCTATATGAATTTCATAATAATGACTGATGATAATTTTTCATATCTCCTAACTGTAGTTACCTAAGTAAAGCAGTTATATTTATTTATTCCACAAACATTTAGTTAGTGGGCTGTATAGCTCATAAAATAACTAAGGCATTAGGGCTACAAAATAAATCTAATATAGTACATGAACACAGAGAATTTACAGTATAATAAAGGTGTGTTAGTCTGGGTGGACTAGAGAAACAAATCCATAGACACTCATATGTGTATAAGGAAGAACTTTATATCAATGAGTAATGGTATATTAAGAAAACATCCCAGCCCAATCCAGATCAAGTCCAACATTAGTCCACATGTTTGAAACCAGCCTATAAATTCTTTTTCAGACACACAGCCATGCAATGATGACAAATGCAGAAAGATCACAGGTCAGTGGGTAGAAAGTCTTGTGGATCCAGTGGTGGTGGAAGAATCTCAGCACTGGCTTGGGTTTCCACGTGGCTCCTCCAGCTCCAGGACTGGTTTTAGCAGCAAAACTCCACGTGGCTTGTCAGCAGGAATGTCTCCCAGGGAGAGTGTGTGTGCCCTGCCTCCAGCGAGCTATTCATCTCTGTAGCACCTCCAAATAAGGCCATCAAGCCTGACTGACAGGCTAAATTCCACCCCTTCACTCTTAATACTCACAAGTTGACACCAGATTATGTAACTACCACAAAAGCAGTCCGGCAAACTGCTAAAGAATCAATCAACCCCTAGGACAGTGACCAGCATGCAATAGGAAACAATACATACATGTGCACGCATCAAATGCTCTTGTACAAGTATGTATGATGAGGAAACAAAGAGGAGAGATCAATGGGGCCAATGTTTCCCAGGGAGGTCCTGAGACTATCCAGATTTTCGTATCCATGTGTGTTTTATCCTCTGAGCCACTTCCTTGGCAATGTCCTGGAATGTTCCTCTATCCCAGTCTTAGTTTTCACTCTCTCACTGATGAATATTTGGTAGATAATTGACAATTTTCCAAGCTACTCTGTGATTTATACTGAGATTCAGTGGTAGAGTAGGAAGTTTGGGGAAGAAAGGGCATTTTGCTCTCGCTCCTTAACATATGTATTTCATTTGGATTTTTTATCCTAATAAGAATGGGTAAGTTCTCAACTTCTAGACAAAAGGTTGCTGTCTGAACCTACGCACAGGTGCCTCAGAAAGCAGACCTGGTGACTGGATTCTGAAAGGTGACAGCCTTGAAAACCCTGTGGAACAGTTCTCCTCTCCACATACCAGGTGGCCATAAATCAGAATCAACTCCACAGCAACTCCCAATAGCATAAAAAACCAGATGTCACACATTTATTTCTATCATGCAATATCCTACCTCAATGAACCAAGTGAAAAATATTCACAACTCTGTTATTTGAGGCTAATTTAAAAAATCATCCTTGATTTACATCCTAAAGGAAAGCAAAGTAATCATTAAAAGCAGTATTAGAAAATTATAGATTCACTTTTGGAATCTATACATATATGAAAGGAAGATGTTTTTAAAGCTGCACCCTACCATGCTGATTGCTTGTCAATGGCTTAAAGTTAACAAGGTGACCAGAATGTTTATTTTTATCTCTTCTTCACTCAAAAACCCACTTAAAATATAAAATGTATATGCAAACTGGGACACCCCCCGCCCACAGAAAAAATAAAGCCAGATAAGTTGTGAAAACTGACAAAAAGGTGTTAACAAAATTTGGAGAATAAGAGCAGTCAAGGATAACAGAAAATTGAAGTTTAAATGTTGGCAAGCAGATGCTTGACATTTAGCAAGTCTGGGAATTTGTGGCCCAATATTTCTGGAAGTATCACAAAAAATAGAGCTGAAAATGAGAGGGGGTGGAGGTGGGGATACTAAATCCTGTTCAAGAAACTCTGCCCACTCAAGGAAGCTGAATGTTCATGACCACAATTCCCAATGAAAGCTAGGAATAGAAATATTTTATAGAAAAGGCTTTTCGGTACTAGAGTTTAGGGTTCCTACAGTGAAACAATAGGAACTAGCAGTCAGGTAGGGACCTGTAGGATCCTGATCTGTTAGTTGTTACTGTTTTTAAGTGCTGTTGAGTCAACTCCAACCCATAACGACTCTATGTAAAACAATGAAGCACCGGCCTGTCCTCGACTATCTTACAGTTACTATGTTGGAGCCCATGGTTGCAGCCACAGTGTCGGTCATCTATCTCATTGAAGGTCTTCCTCTTTTTCACTGACCCTCTATTTTACCAAGAACTGGTCTCTCACGATAATGTGCCCAAAGCCTACAATAGATGAGGCCCACATCTTAGCAAAACACATACCCTGGGTTCTATGAATTACTTAGTAGCTCACTCTTAAATATGAATGTACAGTGAAGGAGTCCCAGATAGTTGAGGAGAAACCTCTAACGTTGAATTTAGAAACCAAATAGGAAAAGAATTTTGAAGGAACAGCTACAAGAAAGAGAACCAGAAGTGGGAAAATATAATATATTCATAGTTATTTCAGCATCTACAAAAGAGGAAAGAAAGCTATTTTTTTTCAGAAACACAAAAAAATCAAAGAATAGAAATAAATGACACGGCAATTTAAACAAATTCAATAGTGGAATTAGAAAACAAAAATCAAGAGACTCTCTCAGAAAACAAAGCCAAATGATAAATGGGAGGGGAAAGAGTTCATAAAATTAAGTATCAACCCAGAGAATGCAGTATGTACCTTTCCAGAAAGTGAGAAATAAAATTATCCAGGAATAATACCAGGTTTTACCAACTTGATGAACATAAGATTTAAACCAAAGTATATCATCTGAAATTTCAGTACATTACAAAATTAATTTTCCACAAAGTTCTAAATTGCAATGCAGGCAACAACTAAAAGATCAACGATCAGAAAGGTATGTGACTTCCAGAAAGCCAACACCAGAAGCTAAGCGCTATTGATATCTTCAAAATTCTGACAGACAATTGTATGCAAAGTAGATACCCCATCAACTATCAATTATGAATGAGAATTAGTTACATATATTTTCAGGTATATGGTTAGAGTGCTTTTTTCAATGACTTCTCAGAAATTACTTGAGGAAATGAGATATAGATATATATTCAGAAAAGAAAAAGGATGGGAGTGGGGAGAAATTTCTGGAATAGTGACAAAGGGAAATAATGCTTCGGGCTGATCGTTTTCAGGAGGCATTACTGCTGCTGTTAGCTGCCATCAAGTTGCAAACCTTCATGAGCTTTAGAAGGCCCTGCATAGATAGGGGAAATCGCACTAAACATTACTTGATGTCCTTGACCGTAAGTAAAGGAGTCTGACATTCTTACAAGCCTAAAAGGCCTGACAAACAACTTCAGTCAGATTTAAGTAAAAACATTTTAAGTGGCCATGCTGCAAATTCTAACTCATAGGGAACCTTCTGGGGCAGAATAGAGCTGTCCCATGTGGTTTCCAAAGCTATACATCTTTCCAGAAGTCTGGTGCTGCGTCCTTCCCCCTGGAGCACCTGGTGGGTTAGAACTCCCAACCTTTGGATTAGCAGCCAACTGCTTACCCACTGTATCATCATCAGAATTGTCATTCACAAGATCACAGCTATTAAAAACTCTAGGCACAGTTTTGCAGAAGCATATGGAGCTGCCATAAGTCAGAATCTGTTGGAAAACAGTGATTTTTACTATTGTTGTTGTTTGGCTTTTGGTATACATGAAATCGAGCAACTAAAACGCCAAGACAATTGTTAACTCTAAAAGATTAGTTTTGTAATAGCAGATTTAATAGAAACTACTCTTAATTAAAAATTTGAGAACCAAATAGAACTGCAGAAGCTAAATAGCATATGAAACTCCTGAATAACTGAAACCCAAACTGCCGACAATCAGAACTGATAGTCTGCTGCCTGAGACTGTGGCACGGGAAAGAGGAGGGAGCTGCTGGCTTTGGCAATGCGTGGTGCAGGAGGACTTGATATTCTGAACTAGATAGAGAGATAAATTTATTCAGAAGTGTCTTTTAATCCCCACAGCACTGTATTCTGAATTTTATAATCTAAGTACAAAGATATTTGATGCATACTCTGCACAGCTTGGTCTACGTGCTTTGGGGAAAGGATGCTATAACCTATCCTTTTAAATAGGCTCATATTTTCTTGTTACCTTGTCTGGCTAGTAATTTGGGGTTGTATCACTGCTTATTGTAATTGAGTTATTAAAGGTAAAATGTGGGATATATGTTACATTGGCCAAAGTGCCCAATTTGACTAAGATAAACTAAGATGGTCCTGGGCAAACTGTGATCATCCTACTTTTAGTGAAAGTGTAGAATTCTTACCAATTGAGGTCCTAGGACTTATAACATAAGTCCGTGAAAGGTACATTGACTTGTCATTCACACTATACATTTATTCTGTGTTTTTTGAGTGTCGGCTATGAGCTAGGTATAGATTTTGGCCATGGAGAACAAAAATTAGTAAGAATTGCCAACCTTCAAAATGACACCTGTGATAATTTCATGAGAAAGGATCATGGGAATAGAGTAAAAGGGGTAAAATTTTATGGAGCAGAAATAACATTTTAAAGACATAGTTCATAGTTGTTGGAGAGATTCCTCTACTGGAACCAGCTGACCTTTAGTTTTTAGAAAGACTTTTATTTTTGAAAGTAACAAGATATAGAATAATTTTATAAGCAATCCACTATAAAGTGTTGGTTATTTATAAGTATTTCAAAAATCATATATTTTAATTAGGTTGGTAATTATACAACAAAACAGTTCTGTGATGTAAAGATTTAGTAAAATATTTTACTTTTAAAAGTGTACTCTTTTAGATGGTAACTAACATGATCACCATTTTTAGAGTATCATTTACATAGAAGAAGATATTGTTAGAGTTGCGAAGATGAGACCCCCCCCCCCCATAACTGCCAATACCATCCTATGGAAAGAATAGCCCTGAAAATGTAGGTGATGCCAGTTGTATACTACGATTTACCAATTAATTTAATTCTACTTCAAAATAGGCTTCCCTGGGCTTCGAAGAGGTAATAAGTTGCCTGTGGTCTTCAAATTTAAATTGTGTGTGTGTTTTACTGTTGAAAAAATATGTAATGTAACATGTGCCAATTTGACATTTTTTAATATGTACTATTCAGCAATATTTTTAATCTCTTCCACCCAGCAACCAATCCAAAGGATAAAATTATCATGCTTCTAGTCAGAGATCAAGCCAATGCTTTGGAATAAAGAGTGAAACAGACCATACTCTGCATTGCCAAACTCTACAGCAGCAGTTCCCAACCTGTGGGTCGCAGCCCCTTTGGAGGTGGAATGACCCTTTCACAGCGGTCGCCTGATTCATAACAGTAGCAAAATGACAGTATGAAGTAACAATGAAAATCATTTTATGCTTGGAGGGTCACCACCACATGAGGACGTTGCAGCTTTTAGGAAGGTTGGGAACCACTGCTCTAGAGGATTCCGATCATGGGAAAAGCTTATCTTCCGCATCTCAGAGGTCTTGCACTTGCATTCATGAGAACAGGATGCTTTTCAAAATATGAGCCACAATTCAGATCAGACACATTCTCGTTATGCCTGACTAATGGAGCACTCTCCTCATTAACACTTATCTAGTAATGTTGGACAGGGTTAAATGTTAAAAGTATTGGAAAGGCAGGAACCTCTCAGATGAACCATTTTAACTTTATGTCAAACTAGCCCAACAGAGAATGGAAAGCAAAAAGGATTCACGTTTGGACTTACTTCATTCATTGTGCGTCTAATACAAAATTCCAACCCAGCATGACCCGGGGAGAAAGACAGTCACTTGAGCGGATAAGATGTGAAATTTATTTCAAACAAATTCTGACTGTCATAGAACAGTTACCAAAATAAACTGCAGGGAAAAAACTGAAAGTCAAGCTTGTCCTCCCTGCTCTAGGCCACTCTGCTCATGCTGAGATAGAAGACTATCGCTTATAACACCCAGGTGCCCTGGGTGGGCTGGATAAAAGACAAGGGATAGGAACCAAAATTGCTCACAATTAATACAGTTTACTATCAAGACTTAGCCAGAGCGACCCATCAACCAAGACGGGAAGTGTTGTACCTCTGAGAAATCCCACTGAGCAGGAAGCAGAGATCCACCTCTACCCGTGCAACACCGACACCATGACCCAAAGAAAGAACAGGAGAAGGACAGATCTAGAAACTGGTCTGTGCGGACGTTCCAGGAACAGGACATTCCGGTAGTTATACAAGGTACAGGCTTGGGAAGGCTGCCACCAGTCTAGTTGTTCTGCCAACCCAACACGGAGTTGGACGTTAGAAATGCTTACCGTCAGATCAGAAAGAAGTGCACACAAAGTAAGTACAAATTTAAAGAGAAATCCCAAGAATCCCGAAAGAAAACTCAAACAAATAAATGAAAAATCAAATGAATAAAATAGAAGCAAGGAAGTAGTTTAATTTTTAAGATGTCCACCAAATAATGAGATATTTTTTTAAAAAGATCTTTTGGTAATTTGTGGGATATTTTCAAATAGAAATAACCATACAGCCGGTGTGACTAGCTAACTCAAAGCTGAAAATGAAAAAGAAGTGTGTGTTGGGGTTAGGAAGACCAGGATAGAGCAGAGACCACCCCCTTCAAAGAAATCCTACAAAATCTACTGTCACCGAACAATGCCCACTTGCAAGACCCTGTAGGAGAGGACAGAGCTGCTCCTCGGGGCTTCAGAGACTGTAAGGCTTTACAGGACCAGGAGCCCCATCTTTCTCCCGTGGGCCCGTGCAGGGCTTGACCTTCTGGCTGTGCACTTAGCAATCCAACACCTCCTAGGCCACCTGGACTCTACATGGACCCACAGAATAAAGTAAAGGGGATAATTCGCTTATCCAAGTAGTATTTTATTTAAAAGAAAAACCTTCCTATGAGTGTCATAGCAGTACCTGGGCAACATGACGAAAGCTTTTCTCTTTTCTCCAGGATTTCACCCTTTGTATTTCCACACTGACCAACACTGAGAAATGTCAAGCTTGTCTTTCTCTTGTTTTTCACAGTAATATGAAATGCCATATACCTGTTACTACGGGAAACATTCACAGACTGGAAAAGATGTGTGCGAGGGAAAACCTGGAATTTTATAACTCATCAATATATGCATTTCATTAAAGACATCGTATTTAGAAAGTGTGTAAAAGTAAATTTAAGTGTAGCTTTCAAATATCTCACTCACATTTCTCAGTAAGACAGCAATGGAATAGGTAAGGTGCCTCCCTAAAACCTGAAGGAATAATTAACTCGGTTTTATATACATATTATTTTTAGATCAACCTTCAACAGAGAAAATGTTCACATCAAGCCAAAAGGACACAAAAAAGCAAGAAGAATGCAAACCTTTAGTGAATGAAACTAGAAGGTTAAATAGATAACGATATCCACAGCCCTCAAAGGGTCTTTTAACTTTTCAACATTAAATTAAATTAATCGATTACTTATTCCATATTACTTTGGATAATCCATGCTCTCTTGGAGAATCTATGGATCTCTCTGATTTTCTAATATTCTCCTATTTTCTTTGCTACTGTGCCTGTTTTCCTCTTTCTGACTATCCACTATTTACACGTGAATATTGTCCATCTACTTTCTATATCAAAGTACCACACCTCAAGATCACTGTGTGTAGTGGACTTTTATTGAAAGTCTAACGGCATCAAAGAGAAAATGGAATAGACCACAGAATAGTAACCAACATCAGATAACACTTTCTAAACATTCCTTTCCCAGAGTGACTACAGAATTATGACTTTACGTCATATTTATCACTAAGTCCATGTCTATTACCATAAATTTGAACTATTCTTTTGTAAACAGTTTTATTGGTATTTCATCCACATCTCACACAAGTCACCAGTTGAATCATATCAAGAAGACATGCACAATCATCACCACAATCAATTTCAGAACACATTCTTCTTCCTTGTAGTCATTGGCCCATTGTTTAAAGATAAACCTCCTTGACATGTAAAGACCTAAGGAAGTACATGGAATTGCTATGGCTCAGAACCGCCATGATAGCACCAAACAACGGCAACAACAGTAAACTTCGATTTCACTTTAACAGAATGAGTTTAAAAGTCGTCGCTGAGACATTGCAGCTGACAAGACACATGGAACTACTCTAGTGCCCTGAGCTGTAGGAGCCACATAGAAACCCTACCAGCACTGAGATGCTTATACCGCCACAGGATCCACAAGTCTTTCCACCCACTGGCCTGTGGTCTTCCTGCATTCAGAGTCATTGCATGTGTTGCATGAGTCTGAAGAGGACATTATATATTGGTATCAGACATATGGGCTAATATTGGACTTATGGACTTGATCTGGACTGGGCTGGGATGTTTCTCAATATACAATTGCTCTTGTATATAATGCTCTTCTTATACACACACACAAAAAGAGTTGTCACTCTATTACCTATGGCTACTTAGGTTTCACATGGTGTATCAGGTACTGGGTACATGTAGCTTTACATACTCCTACCCTTAAAATATACCATGTACTGGTTTGCTAAATAATATGGCTACCTACTATATGTTCCACTACTACTATAATTGAAATCCAACAGATTCTTTCAATTAGCTTTTCTTTACCATAGGCCAGATTAAATTCTTATTCCAACTCCCCTCTCCCACCAATGAGAACTCATATTCTAAACAGCAAGCTTCTAAGTCTGAGAGGAGCTGTTTACAAGGTTAGTAAGAAAGTCTTGAAGTTTCTCAGAAATGTATTTCTTCTCATAAGGCTGGTGATGGCATTACCTGCTCTTGAGCCGGGTCCTACACCATCCTTACGATGACTGCTGTCTTTGAGCCATTGTTGCAGTTTGCAGACGTCATATCAACTCCTTTCTCCACTGCCCACTTTATCAAGCTGAATGTCCTTTTCCAGAGACTAGTCCCTCCTGATGACTCATCTAAAGTACGAGAGGTGAAATCTCATCATCCTTGCTTCGATAGAGTATTGTGATTGAACTTTCCCCCCACAAGATATACTTCTTGTTTTCTGGCAGCTATATTTAGTATTCTTCACCAATATCAAAATTAAAATGCATCAATTCTTCTCTGGTCTTCTTTACTCAGTATCCGTGCATATAAGATTGAAAGTGCTGTAGCTTGGGTCAGGTGCACCTTAGGACTCAAAGTGACATTTTTGCTTCCTAACACCTGAAAGACATCTTTTGCAGCAGATTTACCCAATGCAATATGTTGTTTGATTTCTTGATTGCTACTTCCAGGAGTCTTGATTTTGGATCCCAGAAATACTTGAAATTTCAATCTCCATCCATTTGTCATGATATTGCTTATTGGGTCAGTTGTGAGAATTGTTGTGTGTATTATTTTGAGTTATCATCCACACTGAAGGTCGCAGTCTTTAACCTTCATCCGTGTGAACTTCAAGTGCCCTCTGCTCTCAGCAAGGGAGGTTTTCCCTCTATATATCACAGGTTGTTAGTCAGCAGTTTCTCAGGTTGTCTGTTCATCAGACAGATTAATTAAGCATGGTGGAAGAATACCATCCTGACACACACATCGTTCTCATTTTCAACTATGCAGTGTCCCCCTCTTGTGCCTCCTGGTCTATGAAGAGGTTTCATAGATGCAGAATTATGAGTTCTGGAATTCCAGTTCTTTACAATGTCCATAATTTATTATAGCCCGCATAGCCAACTGCCTTTGCACAATCAAAAAACACAGATAAACATATTTATGGAACTCTTGCTTTCAGCCAAGATCCGTCTGATGTCAGCAATGGTCTCCCTGTCTCCCCATCCTCTTCGGAATCTGACTTGAAGGTCTGGCAGTTGTCTCTTGATTTCTGAGTATGGAATACCTGAAAGTGAGAGCAAGAAAGGGTCTTTCTTACTTTGCAGACTTTTAGAGAACTACGGAGTTGAAGAAGGATCTCTGGTGGTGTAGTGATTAAAGCACTCGTCTGCTAAATGAAAGGCTGACCCTACTAGTGGCTCTGCAGGAGCGAGACTTGGTAGTCTGCGCCTGTAAAAACGCACAGCCAAGGAAACGCTGTGGGGCAGACCCACTCTGTTCTATGGAGTTGCTAGGAGTCAGAACTGACAGGGTGGAAAGGTCTCTTTTGTTTGAATAAAAACAGGAGAGATGCTAATATGAAAAAAAAAGAGGAGAAAAATGCATAAGAAGCCACCCAAATTGTTGGGAAATGGTGTGTTCTAGGTTTAGTTATCACAAAATTCTAAACAAGAACCCTATGAGAGCCTGACGAGGAAAGAGACTGCATTTGGCTCCTGCACCGACACCAGGCCATTTGGATGGGTTATTTCTGAAGCGGTAAAGAGAGGAGCAAGCAAGGGTCATTTGCAAGGACTTTCACCTCATTGACTTTTGCTTCCTTCGGGGTCTGTTTTTGGCTCATCTGTCATTGGTAGTTCAGCAGTAGAGGAGTTATTTTCATTTTCTCCCTTTTCCGCCTCATAGCTTTTAGGTTTTCAGGATGGTGTTTAGCTCAGACAACAGCTGGCTACTGTCAGCCTTGTGTAGAGCAATGAAAAACAGCGCCCCCGTATTTATTTCGGAGGCTTTTTGAAAATACCGTGTTTGGCTTCCACCTCTGCCTGCCTGCATCTCTATGTTTACTCATTATGGGAGGAGGAGAAAGGAAAGGAAAAGCTAGAATGCTCTGTTCCAACAGGAACAATCTTAAAAAGCTAAGTCCGCCATATTTGAAGAAAATCAATTAAGAAAATGAAGTTGCTAACTACAAGCTTTTCTTTCTTGTTTTGTTTTATTTTGTTTTTTGTCATTGGTTTGTTGTTTTGTTGTACATTGTTGTTTGGTTTTGCTGTCTTGTTTTTGTACATGTTATTATCTCCGCAGGTCTGTCTAAATAAGATAGACTGGATGAACAATCTGGAGGAGAAAACAATAGGACTGACAGTTCCAGGGGGACATGGGAGATGGGGAGGTGGGGGAGAAGGTGGTGGTGTTAACAAACCCAGGGACAAGGGAACAACAAGTGATCCAAATCGGTGGTGAGGGAGGTGTGGGAGGTCTGGTAGGGCATGATCAAGGGTAATGTAACTGAGAGGAATTGCTGGGGGAAAAAAAGAAAGCAAGAAAGAAAATGAAGTTGCTAATGCAGTCTGCCCCAACCTATTGGGTGGCCGGGTACCTCAGTGGGATGTCTGTCCATTTCTCCCTGTAGACTAAATCCCCTCCTAGTTTGGGCCTGTGTCACTCTCTAGCTTAGGAGTCCCTGACTTGCACAAAGACTTCAGTGCTCGAAATAGTGACTCAGAAGCTGGCTGTTTAAACCTACCCAGAGACACAAAAGGGTGACAGCCTCAAAAGCCCTACGGTGCCTGACTCTACTGTGCCAAATAGGGAAATCCCTTCTCAGGGGCAACTGGTTTGGTTGTCTTTCCCCATCACCAGTAGTTGTCTATTGTGAAGGTCCACTCTTCCTTTGGAAGGAGTCTTTCAGGTACGCTCTTCCATCTCCTCTAGAGTTCATTGCGTCTTTAACCCAGAGAGGAGCCATACGTGGCATACAGTGCTTAAGATTTGAGCTGGATGAGTAGGGGTTCAAATTATAATGATGCCATCCCTCACCCCAAGTGTATTAACAAGGGGCATCTACATCACTAAAGGAGGCCTGGTTACCTAGTGGATCCATGCTGGGCTGCTAACCTCAAAGTCAGCAGTTTGAAACCACTGACCACTCTGCAGGAGAAAGATGATGCTTTCTACTCCCACAAAGAGTTATCGTCTTAGAAACCCACAGCGCCAGTCCTACCCTGCCCCATAAGGTCTCTAGGAGTTGGAATCAACTTGATGGAAGCCAGTGAGTCTACATCAGTATGCGGAATTTAAATTTCCCATGTTAAAAACTTCTCTTCCATCTAGTCTTTTCATCTTGGCACAATAACAAGAAGCCATGAAAATTCACATCTCCTAAGAGTGAACACCTGTGGGCATTCATCAGTATCAAGAAGCTTGTACAGCAGGTAAGAGGCCAAGGGGCAAGGAGGACTGAGAGGTGGAGGTCTAGAGAGAGCTGTGTCTGCTAGCATGGCTGAAAGAGGAACTACTGCAGGCAATTAATGCCTTCTGCTTCTGGGTTGTGGTAACCTTGTGACTTCCCCACTAAAGGCCCATCATCGTGAGGATTGTCTGTGAGCTCTGTGTGACCATCAGAGCAGGCTATCAAGCCCAGCACAGAAGTAGATTGCCACGGAGATCAGGGAGAGTGGTGCAGAACAGGGTGAAAATAGGGACGTTCGAGGGGGGAGGCATGCCTGGTCTCTGCCACAGAGGAAGTTTTCCTGGGCAGCTGGGAAGTTGAAGTCTCCTTCCCCTTTGTGCTGCCAAGGTGGTCAGACGTGCCCCCAGTGCCCTTTCCTCACATGAAGAAACCAATCGTTCCAGTGCTTGTTGCTTAGAAGAAGGTCAGTGAAGACCAAAGAGATGAACTATTTGACAATAACACCACCTTGCATATCAAACAGAACTGAGTTTAATTCCTAGCCCTGCCAATTGTTAGCAGTATGATTTAAAGATGTTGCTTACCTTTGCTGGCTTCGTCTTCATTATAAAACCATTATTAATAACAGCCACCTCTTAAAGATGTCATGCAAACTGAACGGGCTAAGCTACAAAGTCTGTGATGTCAGACACAAAATAAGCATTCGATACATATTCACTTCCTGTGTCAAACAACTATAACTCCAAGAGGATTCCTGGCCAAGAAGGTAGTCTCAGGGCTCAACCTAAGAGGACAAATTGATCACCTTTAAAGTGACCAACCCTTAAAGCTACAGACCTCAAATTCGATATCACAATTTACAAAGCACACCATGCTGCTTGTCTGTCCAAAGTCGGAAGTGCAGACATTTGAGAGGCCATGCAAGAGGAATCCCAGCATTCACAGGGCCTGGAGAAGCCTACCTCTTTGCTACTCAGAGGTTGAAAGCCAGCCTCAAGGTGGGGTCCCAGCAGCAATGGGCAAAATTTTGGGACACCTCGGTCAGAGTGCCTCCCCCCCTCTCTCCGTACACTGCCTTCAGTATCTCCTTCACTTTTGTAGGGGTGGGCGCAGGTAGGAACAAGTAGACTTTTCCCCCACAGTGTTCACCAAAAAAGTGGCATCTGTAATTGAAACTGGGGAGCAGAATTGAAAGAAAGGAATTGTTTCCCAGTGTCCTTTCTCCTCTGCAAAGGACAGCATTCCAAACTATGGGATGCTGAGTTAGTGTTGTTTAGCAAACACACACTGCCCTCTGTTGGAAAAGTGGCACATTTCAATTCTGCGAAAGGGCCCAGGAAGACCTGGGAAGGATTCATTTTTAAGCAAAATGGGTGGGTGGGGGGGAATAATGGGTTTCTTGTCTCAAATGCGCATGGTCCTATTCCCAACTAGCTGAAAGTAGAGAAAGGACTCGAATAATAAAAGACTATACAAATCCAAAAGCATAAAGCTATCCAGATGCACTTCTTGCGGGGATTTCTGTTAAAGCAAACAAACACACAAAGAAGCACATTTTGTTGAAATGAAAGCTTTTAGTTTCTAGGATTTCATGCTTATAGAAGTCACTTTGACCCTGATTGACTAAGTGGCTGGGGGAACTCACTAACTCGGTTTCTGGTAATATTTGGAAGAGTCAGTCCCTGCTTGCAAAGAAAGACACTGAAAATGACTGGCTCGGCTTTGGGCTTTGGAGGATTGCAGTGCTTCTGATTTCAAGGTGAAAGGAAGGAACATTAGGGTCTAGAGTTGCCATGATGCTGCCACTCCAGCCCCTGCAATAGCATCATTTTAAAGTATTGTAAGGACTTAACTCCTCATAGCACAAGACCCTGAGATTCAGCTCCCACCTTAGTTCTGTATCAACCCCAAAGAGCAAGGGAAAAAAACAGATATTTGTAAATACAAAGGACCAAATTGGGGGGAAAAATTATCAAAAAAATGAAAGAAGAAAGAAACAGCCATACAGAGGTTAATGAATCCACGACCAAGAAAATAATAAAAATGAAATAGCACATACAGAAGTGTGCAGATTCTAAAAGAAGCTGATGTGGATCTTCAAGGGGGCTACAAGAGTCTCCAGAGAATAGAATTACAGCTACGTTAAAATCCTTAGTGAGCCATCTGACTGCAGTCATAGACTCAATTTTAAAATAAACTCACAGCATGCTTTTTATTACACTGTGCGTGTGGATAACTTCTCGGTTTTTCCCACTGCTTCAACTCCAGGAAGAACAAGCTAGACTTCCACGTTAAAGAACAGTGACATAGTTGTAGCCTCGGAGTTATGGTCACTCAGCTATGGGAGGCTTTGAGTCACTTCAGACTAAATGAACCCACTGGCCAGTCGTCTCACAGCACTAGAATGAAGGACAAATTTACTTTAAAAGAATATTAGCATAGCCAGACTTGCAAGGTAGAGTTGGATGTACACTGGTACAGATAGGAACTGGAAACGCAGGGTATCCAGGGTGGATGATCCCTTCAGGACCAGTGGTGTGAGTGGCGATACTAGGAGGGTAGAGGGAGGGTGGGTAGGAAAGAGGGAACTGATTACAAAGAACTATATGTGACCTCCTCCCTTGGGGACAGACAACAGAAAAATGGGTGAAGGGAGACGTCGGACAGGGAAAGATATGGCAAAATAACAATTTATAAATTATCAAGGGCTCATGAGGGAGGGGGGAGCGTGGAGGGAGGGGAAAAATGAGGACCTAATGCCAGGGGCTTAAGTGGAGAGGAAATATTTTGAGAATGATGAGGGCAATGAATGTACAAATGCGCTCTACACAATTGATGTATGTATGGATTGTGATAAGAGTTGTATGAGCCCCTAATAAAATGATTTTTTTTAAAAAATATTAGCAAATAACATATCTTAAGAATAGATCTATAATTGTACCTACTCTTAAAGTAGCCTAGGATAGCCAAATAGATAGCACCCCTGTCTCCAGGAAGGAGTCTGGGGTGGTACAAACAGCTAAGTGCTCAGTGCTTGGTTCCAATCTGAAAGGGTGGCTGTTTGAACTCATCCAGCGGTCCCACCAAAGAAAGGCCCAGTGATCACCTTCCCCAAAGTCACAACCTTCAAAGCCCTAAGGGATGCCGCTCTGCTCTGCTCTGTGAGTTGGAATCCACTTGACAGCAGTTGTTTGTTTCTTGGTCTAGTTCCAAGGAAGGGTCTGAACCAAATCAGTAAGACAAACCATCCTCAGAGAAAGCCTTCCTAGAAGGAAAGCTGAGCTCAGCTGAGCATGCTCCGATTATCCTTCCCAAATGAACTCCTCCTATGAGCGAGCCTACCTCCCTAGGTATAAAGAAGTATCCAGTCGGCATCTCAGGGGACTGACTCGTGGTGATGCTGTCCAAGTAAGTCTAGGCTCCAAAGGGGTTTCTATGGCACAGTAAATTAACTGGTCTTTCATCAAAGAACTCTCCGTGTGGACCTGAATTTTCAACCTGTTAGTTAGTAGTCAAGCGTGTCAAGTGTTCACACTACTCTGAGACTCTATAGATAAGTCGAGGGCATAAAGACATCAAAAATTTGAAGGAAAACAAAATCCTTCCACATGGAAGTAGACGAATGCCCCACATACCACTTTACAATCCCCTAACTCTGTCCTTTTCTTTTCTTCAGACATAGCTATTAAGCTGAGAAGCTCTGGTGGCATAGGGGCTTACAAACTGGGATGGTAATGGAAAGGTTAATAGTTCGGACCCACCAGTTACTTTGAGGAGAAAATATGAGGTTTTCTGTTCCTATAGATTTAGATCCTTGAAAACCAAAAAAATGCCGTTCCAGTCTGACTTTGAGGGTCACGATGCGCGAGAACCTATTCAACAGCACTGAGAGCAAACCAAGGGTGTGTTTATCTGTGTAAAAGTAGTGCTCACATCTCCACTCCCTTAAGTGTGCTCTCCAGAACTCCACCACAGGGTGAAGAGCTCATGGTTTTCCCAAAGGAAACTCTGGGCTGAATCATTAATTGAAGCAAGCCTAAGACCGTCTTGTACACCAGACTGAACACTCAGTCTACCCTGGAGTTCTCA
>NW_022103922.1:25611178-25620683 GCF_000313985.2 Echinops telfairi
ACCAACAACACAGAGGTAATCAAATTTAAATTAAAACTAAACACCCGGGGAGAACTTAAAGTAAAAATATGAAGTTCCCTTTCAAGTTAAAATCCAAAGATGTTAAATTTGAAGGAGATTAAATGCCCCAATTAATTATTTTGACACAATGAGTTAAGGTTAAGCCCAAAATGATTAGGGTAAAATAAAATTCTCAAGCAACTCACTGCATTTCCTTATTCTGCTCACTTCAGCCATCAGCTCAGATAGAAACAGATTCTTACAGATGCTTGAACAGAGCTGTGGGGTTGTTGTTGGTTTTGTTTTATTTTTTAGTTTTCAAACATGGAATCCATTTAATTTTCAGAATGACTTCTTTGAAAAGTCCATGTAACAAACAGAACACAAGCTTTGAGCATCTGAAGTCATCAGATTTAGCAAGCACAGTAATCCACGGGCCCCACATAGTGAACCCAGACAAAATATTCCTAGAATTTGGTACGCGCCTCAGAGCAACCGCAGAAACTGGAGAAAACGGTGCCTTCGGCACTGCTAGGTTGCTCGTCAGTCAACACCAGTTTCCCACAATGAATGGCTGGTGCACCTACCTCTTAAAATCTGTTAGATATTGATATTTGCAGTATTCACTTATCACCCATGGTTAGGGATAAGTCTATCTATGCATCCTATCACCTCACGTTCTTAGAAATTACACAACAGATCTCACCTCTGTTATTTTTCTCTCCCCTCCAGTTTATTAACATCTCTGAAATTCATTCTCCTGGGTCTCAAATTGGACACTGGTTCTTCCTGAGACAAAATATCTGCACTCCCTTGGGAGTAGGTAGTTTCAGTGCCTGATTCTACCAGGGCTTTTATACTTTGAAGAAAAATCTTCTTTTCTGAGAATTCAGTCAGCTCTAAGTCAACATAACAAGGAGTCCTGATGGTCTAGTGGGCTAATCACAAGGTCAGAGGTTCAAACCCACCAGTCCAGCCTCCTCACAGGAAAAAGATGAGGCTGTCTCCTCCTGTAGAGATTTAGTCTCATGACTACTCTGAGTCAGCATTGACTTGATGACTGTGTTTTATTTTGTTGTTTTTTTTTCATTTTTAAGCCAACCTGAGATCACTCAGGCGATGCCCCTTGATCTTGTAAAAGCCACGCATGTCAAACACAGGTGTTCCAGTTTCCTGAAGACAGAATAAAATGTGAGGCAGCCCATATTGGCCTTGTCTTCTAAGGCTCTTCGTGCCCTGGGGTCCACGTGGAACCAGACTCCTTACAGTTTCAAAGGAACAAATATCATTGGTTCTATTCACAATGGCTAAAATGCTTGGAGGACATTGTGCGTACGTGCGTGCTTGTGTGCATGTGTGTTCTAGAAAGAAATTTGCTTCAGCCCCAGCTGTACCTCTGCCTGTGAGTCTTTCTTGCTGAGGGTCCAGGGCCATGCCTTTACATGTGTGTCTGCCTGGGGAGACCTACTCAGTGTAATTAAATCTTTGTCTCCACCATGCCAACTGACTGAAGCCTTGATGGCTCACTGGGCCCCTATAAGGCTCCATCTGGGCTCAGCCTTGCCCATTCACCCAACCCTCGGATGGGCACCTATATACCGCTACCACATCCAACTACTTTTATAATAGTTTCTTACGTGCGGTCAATTGCCAAGGTCAGAAGACTGTGTGGCTGGCTTAAAGCCTCTTGTCCAGGCCACAGCCATTAAAAGCAAACAACACAACTATAAAACTCCCCCTAGCCTAATAGAAGGCTCTGCCAACTGCCAAGGTCACAATGCCCTGCCGCAGTGAAAATCTTCCGGAGTCTATTTTGCTCCCCTAATTTCCAGACCTCTTAGTTTTTGTTCTCACTGTTCCAAGCAGTGAAGCAAATACTGGCGTTTTCAAGAGGCCCCCAATAAATAGCACACTCCTTCCTTGCCTGGCTTCTGAACAAATTGATAAATGAAAGAAGGATAGATGGGATTCAAATGAGCGGTGACCTGTTTCAGTAATTAAGGCCACATCGGGGATGCAGCTTAGCAGGAAGGCCTTTCGGTGGCCTTCGTCTTGAGTCCCAGTTGAGCGGGTTGATCCATTCTGAAAGCATCCCTGATGAGGCACTGGTTAAGTGCTTGGGCGCTAATGAAAAGCTCAGCGGTGGGAAATCGGGGAGTGCTCCACAGAAGAAAGGTGTGGCGGCCTGCTTCTCTACAGATGGCAGCCTGGGGTACCCCATGGGGCAGTTCCACTCTGTGTTATATGCTTGCTATGAGTCAGCGTAGACTCAACAATATCAAGTTTGGGGTGTTTTAGTTTATCCATCTAGAAATATCACGGGGGGTTTGCCCTGCCTATAAGCATACCTGCATTTTCCATCCAAAATGGACTAATCATATGTTATTCCATCTCTGCAGGGACGGAGGGAGTAAAGGGCAGTGAAGGGCTAACATCTGTTTAGAGAAAATCCATTCTCATAAAAATCAGAGCAGCAGGAGAAAGGAGCCCTCCTGTAACACTTCCTACACTACACAATAATTCAAGTTCACTGGACAGAATTGCCCTGGGTGGAGCGTGATATTTTCAGGTCAGGGGCTTTGTCCTATTAATTCTTGCATCTACATTTCTGACCACCTTGTTTGCCATTGATGCGTCTACTTATAACTCTCCTTAAAAAAGATTTTATTAGCCCTCAAACCTAACAGTGGTCTGAGTGGCTGAAAGAAAAAAAGTAAAACAAATGGACTGGGAGTCTTGGGACAAACAAGCTCTACCCACGAGTCTTTCTTTCTTCAAACAATAACAACACACAAACACACACACAAATAACCACACACACACACACACATAACAACACACACATACACAAAAGATTTTAGGTGACTTTAAGTCCAAAAAAAATAACCCACAAGCGAAAGAGAATTTAAGGGAAATAAGAATAAGAAAGGCAAAGATAAATCCGGAAAAATATGTTAGTATACAAAGATGAGTCACCTTCAAGACAGAATTAGTTTGAGTTTCTGGCAGCCAATTCAAAGAGGAAACATAAATGCCTACACCCTTGCTACTCAATTTGGCCAATTGGCATCACCTCAGAGCTTGTCAGCACTGTGACATCCCTGTTCCCATGCCAGAGCTGCTGAATCAGAAGTTACATTTTAAAAATAGTTACTTTTATACAACTCACAACACAAGCACAAACCAGCTACTCAAAATGAGCAAGGTGTTTGTTTACCATTTCTGGATTGTGCTTCAGTGTTTAGAACCTGATGCCTTATTGGTGACAAATTCATGGTTAAAATCAAAATATAGTTAAATTGTCCAGGTATTTTTGTGCATCATGGTACTTCAGTTATCTGAGGACACTTTCTCAAAGATTGAGATTAATTCCAAGGTACAAAATACAAGTTTCCTGGGTTTTCTAAAATAATTCTTATACCTTTCATGTTTTATAACAGCGGTTTAAAATGTAAATTTGTTGTAGCTCAATTACAGACAGCATTCCCATGTGGAAATCTGGAAATTTTATTTCAAGATGGCAAAATTACCCCACAAGTGAAACTTAGAAAGAAAAGATTTTCACATGTAACATGTATCAAACAATGTACTTGGCCTCTTGGCAGCCTATCAGATTTAGTACAAATTGGCGAACTATATTCCAGAGTTAACATATGAGTTATACAATAGGCACTGTGCCTAAAAGCCTCTTGTCCAGGCTACCACAAAACCATCACTTGGGGAAGGGGGAAGCCAAGAGGAACTACCGTATATACTCATGTATAAGCCAAGTTTTTCAGCACATTTTAATGCAGTTTTTGTGGTAAAATTAGGTGCCCTGGCGATATTCGGGTCAGCTTATACGCGAGTATATACAGTATATGTGAATGTATGAAATAAAGAAAAATTGAATGATACACAAGATTAAGAGGTCGGCAAGGGTAAAGTGAATGATAACTATAGGGGAGACAAAGGGAGAAGAGGAGAGGAGAGGAGTGAAGGAAAGGAGAGGAGAGGAGAGGAGAGGAGAGGAAGGGAAACTGAAGAGCTAAGTCAGGTGCAGATGATGCAGGCCTTCAAACATCATGGTGAAGATTCTAGACGTTTATCTAGAGGGAACAGGAGCCATTAAGGGTTGTGTTTGTTGTTGCCGTAGTTGTTTGTATTTTGAGGATATAGCAATATGTTTCACCTCCATAAAATGTCCTCTGCAGCAAAATGGTAGTGTTGATGCCTCACTGCCTCTTTAAAGAGTGAGGATGAAACTGAAACACTTCATGACATGGATAGATTTTGGATGACACTATACCGAATGAAGTTCATCAAGCACAAAAGGATAAATATCGTACGAGACCTCTATTATTAAAAAAAATTAAAGTCAAGATAAAAGGCTTCATACCAAAAGAAACAGACTTTGATAGTTACCAGGGATGGAAGGAGCAAGGGAGGCAGAGGAGTAACAGTCAAGAGGGCAGACATGTTAACGTGGATGAAGGGAAGACAGTTTTCACTGAAAGGGAGATAGACACTAGGTGGAGAGGAAAGGAGGAGAAACAGGGCCAGCTTTTGGAAGGTTTGATAAATTGGTTAAATTGTTCATTGCAAAAAACAACCATCTGATATATAAACTCCCAGTTAATTGGCAATCAAAGTTTTGGGGGGGCGGGGTTGTTGTTAATAGCGAGTTAGGTTGAGTCTTCTACATGTAAAGCAAACCAAGTCCTTCACCCATAAATTACGACCATCATGTTTCTGTTAGACAGTGTAGCATCACCTGCACAGGATTGCCACAATTATAATTCTTTACAGAAGATGACTGCCACTTCCTGTTAGGTATATGATATCAGGTAGACAGTCTCTCTGGGGCTCAGGTATGAACCAAAAGGATGTTATCAAGGATCTCGAAACTCTCTTGTAGTTCGAAAGTTCTAAGTACCGGTATCTCTCTGTTCCATCATCATTCACACTCTCATTACCTCAAGTACTTGTATGGTTCTCAAACTTCAGTATACATTAATGAGTCTCAAACTTTAATGTACATCAAAATAATCCATAAAGCTTATTTCTGGGCCTTCCCCAGAGTTTCTGACACAGGAGGTATCGTATAGGACCTGAGAAATGGCATTTCCAGTGGGTTTATAGTTTGATAATCACCACTACAGAGCATTCAAATAAATAAAAGTAGGCTATTTTGCAGCCAAATCAGGAAGCAGCACCAGGAGCAATGGACATTTTCCCAGAAAGCACACTGCCTAAGGGATGTTAAGGAGCTTTTACACATGTGTTTTTAGGTAATTATGCCTGAATTTGGCATAGTGTTGTTAATTACATAATCCGGCCCTACTCGCCATTGTCCTCCATGTTGCTAGGTGTTACACATCTTGGGCTGCGTATGAAAATATTTTAGTCATTTCTAAAATACCAAGGACTGATCAGAGGGCACATCTCTCTGGCTTGAAAGAAGTACGTCCAGAGTGTTCCTTGGGGGCAAGGATAACAAGCTTCCATCTTACAAACTTTGGACATACTGTCAGGAGAGACCAGCTCCTGGAGAAGGCTTGCTAAAGCGGAGGGACGGCGAGAAAGAGGAGGCCCTCCGCAAGATGGACTGACACGGTGGCTGTCTCACTGGGCGCAGGCAGAGGAACGATTGTGGGGATGGTGCAGTGTTTCGTTCTGATGGGCGAGGTTTGCTATGGGTCAGAACTGACTCAGTGTCCCCTAACAACAACATACCTATCTTTAGGACCCCAATTTGGAGTGAGTTATCTGCTGGGCTAATGAGACAAGATTCCAGTGAAATAAAAATCGGAAGTCACTACCCTTAGTTCCATTGGTGGCATGGTTTGTAGGCAAAAATCACACTTTCATCAAAGCCTCCGATGTGGGCAAAATGCCACCTTTGTGACTTTCTCGACTGAACATGGGTAGAAGACGGGTACCAAATCACCAGTGATGCACACTAATCAGAAGCTAGTTCCCCTCCCAAAAGGCTGCCGGTTGAGGACGTGGGTAGCCATCCTGGTAGGAGTCCCCGTGTACTCTTTGCCCTGATTTCCCTTTCTGGTGTTTCACATTGCTGCACCGTGCTGAGCACCTTTGTAAAGTCCACGCTAATGTTTGGGGTCTTGTATCTCACTGGCCTCGGCCTGAGCTCAGGTGTGTGGGATTTGAGTTGCAGCCCATCACCTAACCTGATTCACCAGCGTCTGCAGCCTGCTGGATGGAAGCTCCTCCAAGCAAATGTCTGGATTTGGGATTTGGAAGATGCCGCCTCCCCAACCATATGAGCCCTTCCTGTAACCGTTCGTGAATCCTATGAGACGTCGCAGGAAACTGCCGAACCTTGGGACGTGAAGAAATAGACGAACTACAGGAGGAGCGGGTTGTTGCTCTCAGGAGGAGTATAGCATTGGGGGAAAGTCAGACATTGGAAACATTGTCATTCTCCACCTTGCATTGCTCTTTGTAAAAGAAATCACTTTTGCACTGACCCACCTTCCAATCAACTGAGTTGGAGGGACATGTCTTTTCTTTTCCTTTTCTGAATGCAGTTTGGTACCAACAATCAGACGAGAATGTAGGATTGCTATACCCTCCTTCAAAAAGAAATAGGCATTCTCTCAGTTTGATGGACAATTTATTGCCCCCAAAAAGCTGAGCTAAAGAAAGCACACGCCAGTAAACAATCTCCTATACAAGCAAAATCAGTCCAACAACTATACAGATTAACTTTGAAAACATTTGCTTAGACTTCACAGTCACTTATGTCCAGAAAATGAGAACTGGTGTCCAGGATCAGAGCATTTCTCCGTAACGCAGATCATTTAGCCAGTTCGACACAGGATGCTCGATTCTAAAACTTACCTAGGAAGAAGACTGTGATGATTTCTTCTCTTCTAAATTTCATCTATTTTTCAGATGAGAATTTTAAAACAACAACAGCAAAACAACGCTATACGTTATTAGACATTAAGATCTTTTAATTCTCTTTAGAACCTATAGTATGAAAGGGAAATTTTAAGCACAAAAAAGGTCATCATCTGTGTGAAAGCATTCCTTTGGGTTGACTTGTAGGTAAGGACATATTCCCAAACATGCACACTTACCACATAGAGTGTAACAAATACATTTCTCTCTGTTATACCAATGATTACCAAGAGTTGAAACCGACCGGTCCGTGAAAACAGCACCACCCCACACATGCGTAGGCACATATGTGTAGGTGACACACACAGGTATTGTGCTTCTAAGAAACTCCTTGATGGTTCAAATAAGACCATCTAGCATCTAGCTTTGATTTATGCTATTAGGGTATGTTTGCATATTTTAAAACTTCCCTCGACCTCATTGGGAGTGGGAGTCACAGCTGTCAGCCCTGAGCCACCTCCAGCTGACTACTGCTGCCTTATTTGTGCAGGGACCTCTTCCATGCCCTGCTCGCTGGTCTCCAAACCTATTTTAGGATCAGTATGATTAATATTCCTCATTAGGCCATTATAATCCACACAATTTTCTTTCATATAAACTGATTTTGAAATAGCATGAAATTCTTAAAATGGGTGAGATGAAAGAAAAATGAAGTAGTGTGGAAATGGCTTCGGTCTTTTTTATTATTTTTCCTTATAAAGAGGATATTAAAATGTTCACCCTGAAGCTTTATCAAATGTTTTGGAGATTCTTTGTACCTCTGTTCAGTAGTTATAAATTTGAGGACTCCATGCTGCTTCTACCATGGGCATTTTTTCAGTAACTTTATATGAAGAAGAGGGATTTTTGAGTTCCGTTGTCATGGTAACCCTATATTCAGGTTGAAAAGCTTTATTGAATGTTTTGGGTATTTCTCTATCTCAGCCTTCATTTAATAGATTTTGATTTTCAAATGTTTAAATTCACTGCTTCATCTCCAATAGGTCTGTTTGGCTTTTAATATATATATATATATATATATATTTTTTTTTTTTAAATGGTTAGGTACCCACAGGAAAGAAAAGCACTAAATATTTTTTTCTTTCTCTCCCTCTCTCCTCCTTGCTCCCTAGGATTTTTCACTTGTGAAAAGTAAAAAATATATACACAGATAGACATAGGAAAATAGGTGTGCTCTTCTTTGTATCTCAAAACACTATCAGTGTGTACTGGGAAAAAGACCATCATTTTCCCACATGACTTTTCCTTGTTCAAATGGATGGAGGTGCTACAAGGACAAGAGACACGGGATCAAAAAGGAGCTACATTATAGATGGGCAAAGCACATGGTACCATAAAGGTGACCCTAACTACATGTAATTTTTACAGACGTGCCCTGGCATCTCTGATGATACTGTTCTAGGGTACATGTCTCCCAAGATCGCTGAATTAGAGTGTGAGAGGAACGGGTCTGCCTTTCTTGATTTGAAACCATGTAGTCTTCGCTCCTTCTGTTTGAACAACTGCCACGCGATCCATGTTCAAGTTCTGCATTAACACAATACGCTGTTCTAGAATTTCCAGTATTTGTGAGGCTATCCGTAGTCGGTTATGAAGCAGACAGTCAAATACCTAGGCATAGTGAACAATATTCTCTGCTTCTAGGCACGATCGATCTGACATCAGCAATGATATCTGTCCTGTGTGGCAGCTTCCTGTCAATGTATTGCTGCCACCATTGTGGAATGATCTTCCGCAAACATTTACGTGCATGTGATAGCAAGGATATTGTTGTATAATTTTCATATTCTATTGCGTCACTTTCCTTTGGAATGTGTGAAAACATGGATCTACCCAGTTCGTTGGCCAAATAGCTGTTTTCCAGATTTGCTGACAGAAACATTTTAATCAATATGCCATCAATTCTTGGAGCACTGTTTTCATTAAACTTGAACTTCTTCATTCATTACTATTGGTTCTTGGTCAGCTGCTACCTCTGGAAATAGTTGAATGTCGAATAGTTGGTTTTGCTCCACGGACTCTGTGTTCTTTTCATATCCTTTTGATGCTTCCTGCCCCATAGAATCTTCCACTATGGCAACTCGAGGATTGAATTATTTTTGTTCAGTTCTTCAATTCAAGGTATGATGATATGCATTCTTTTTGGTTTTCTAGCTCTGGGTCTTTTCACATTTCATAATCATATTTTACCTTGTCCTTGTGAGCTGCCTTTTGAAATTATCTCATCAACTTTGACTTCAACATTTCTTCCATTTGCCTTAGCCACTCTACAATGAAAAGCAAGTTTCAGAGCCACTTCTGACCTCCACTTTACTGTTTTTCTTTCTTTCCAGTCTTTTTAATGGTCTTCTGCTGTCTTCATAAACGATGGTCCTGATGTCCTTCCACAATGCATTGACTTCTATCATTATTAGTAAGAATGAGGTCCAAGAGGGCAGGAAAATATTAAATAACATCGTTTTTGAAGCAAAATACTTCCAAGTCAACATTCATTTTATGTTGAAAAGCTGCATGACAGTGGGCAAGTTGCTAATACTCTCCAGCTCGGTTTCTTCATATGTTAGATGGTGACAATAACTTTCTTTTTTTTTTTTTT
>NW_022103922.1:25622454-25631712 GCF_000313985.2 Echinops telfairi
CAGTCTAGCCTGTTGGGGCACCATGCCCTGTCTCCAATGTCCACCCTCATCATTCCCTGGGGATCTTTCTACTCCCCTCCCCTGCTGTTGGACAATAACTTTCTATTGCAGGTTTGGGATGATTGTTTAATGGGTTACAGTTTGGCCTTATGGTAAGGGCTCAGTCAATAAGACCTTTTGTGAAAGTCTTCAATATATAGCTACAGGTGGGCACTCTCACTCAGTTGATCGTGTAGGTACATGAAAATAAGGTGTAGAAGACTCTGATTAAGGGTTTAGTCAATTTTGCCATTCATCTCAGTACAAAGCGAGTCGTGTCAGAACCGTGGACAGCAGCAGCGCACGCATCTGTTATCCTTGTGCGCAGAAGCAGAAACTCTGAGAGAGAAAAATAGGCTTCCCAGCCCACAGATGAAGGAAAGCCTGTCTGATCCGGGCAGAGGCGAAGAGACCACGTGGTTGAGAGACTGAGCACTGGAGAGAGACCTGCCTAGCAGGATGTCTGAGAAGATGTGCTACAGACAAAGGACTGTATCCATTTTTTTTCACCCTGATTTAGGATAGAACTTCCCTAATCAACTCTGTAATCATTAGTACTGTCTGTGATGTATTTGTAGCCATTGTAGCAGATTGTTGAATCTAGAAGGGAGGTAGAAAACTGTGGGAGAGGCTCTTGGCGTTAGACTAGAGCACAAGGAATCGGAGGGTGGAGGCTTGTCAGACTAGAGCACATGGAATCGGAGGGTGGAGGCTTGTCAGACCTTTGCCTCAGAGGTATCCTCGTTAGGCAGCTGGTTTCTTGGCCCCGTGTGTAGCCAGAAGCGGTCAAATGTGCCTCCCATAACACTTACCCACCCGCCCTATCATTAAAGTTGATCTAAAAAGCATTTATTATTAAAAAGCCATTATAAATGTACATGAATACTATAGTTCACCCAGTACAGGATGAGGTTGATCTGATCAAGATTCTTTTCACTCTGAAATTTGGCTTAAGAAGTAAGCAAGCCATGGATTTGTATTATATGTGACATTTTTCCGAGAAATCATATAGTGTGGAAATATTGGGCAAGTCAATTTGGGGGGTAATCTTTGAAATAACAATAATTGTTATCATCATAATAGATATTACTTACTGGTTTCTATCATCATTTTTCACTGATGATAGCAATGGCAGTAGCTGAAAGGGAGGTTCTGAAATAGAATCTGGAGTTTTTAAAATGATTAATAATTACTTTTATTTATTGAGACTTTCCTATTAATTTAGTTCAGCGACATTTATTACACACTAGGCTGTTTTCTTTCTCACACTCTGATATAGTGAGACTGCCAATGTGACTGAGGAGAAAATTAAGCCACAAAGCAAAGATGTATAGAGTAGGTGCAATAGCATTAGGATGAAAAATCAAAGTCCAACCATAGAAGGTTATGGAAAATTATTCTTTAATTAGAGATCTTTAAAATTAGCTCATCTTGCAATCAACTTATTTGTATATTATCATTTCACATTGAAAAATACTCTTTCCTTTCACTATGGCTTCTTAGAGTTCAGAATCATGATACATCCTGAGAACGATTTAGAATGATTCAGAATTTTATCTGCCACACCTGATCCTGGCTCACACCTCTGCGCTCAGTAATATTGTTTCACAAGTCACCTGGCCTCCTCCTTGCTATCAAATAGCTGTAGACTCACCAAAAATATTTACTGGGGAGAGGGCACTTTAATAATACTTACAGCTACTCAAATATTGTGAATTAAAATGCCAATTTCATCCAGAAACCACGGGCTCAAATACAAGTTCTGCTCAGTAACAAAGGGAGAGGAAAAGAGTGTTCAGCTCTTTCATGCAGAGTCCTGAGAGCACATATTTTCATAGGGGCTAATTTATGAACTTATAATTGACTAGTGAGCACCATGCCTTCATGATGACTTTGAAGGGGCCCTGGCAGTAGAATAGCTCTGACAGCCTGTGACATGGTGTGGGCTTAAGAGAATAGATACTCATGCAGATTGTGTCAATCACCCTATGCATGCCATTTCAACTGCCTGTCCCAATCAGCACTGGCATCCAAAAGTCCAGCAATTAAAATGAGGAGATGAAAAGCGCTGGGAATTTTATGATGGAAGCCAATGGTCAGGGAAACCTACAGAGACAGCACAAAATGTCACCTTCCTGCAGACGGCTATTAGAACACTGGTAAGGCAAATTGCACTCCTTTAAAATGGAGTGGCATAATTTGTTTGAATGGAGAAGAAAGAGCTAATGACATGAAGTCAAAGAGGCTCACAAATTTTCCAAGTAATTTAAGAATGCATCTCTATGCTTCCCTATCATATATGATCACAACCATATTCTTAAACCATAATCTAATTACTAAGCATTTTATGTGGGCCTCAATTAATCTGATAACTTAATAACCACTGGAAGATGAGACTCAGATATCAAAATGTATTAATAGTTTCAGAAAAAGTCACAATAAAAAATAATTAAATTTAAAAAAATAGATGTAGAGTCAGCAAGTATAAATTCACAGTTGGTTCAATCTGTTCTAGCTTTGAAATCTTGAGCAAAACTCCAAACCTCAATTCTTCTCTCTGTAAGTTTAACAATAACAGGATCATTGTGCAAGTCACAGTAAGAGGGACCATCAAAATGGTCATGGACAAATGGAGTTGAAAGTTAATGGAAGTTTCCTGCAAACTTTTTGAAGCCCCTTATATGTTAGAAATGAGTAAACTATAAGAAAACATAATGTAAAGAATTATTACTATTAAGAACTATGTTAGTACCCATTACTATAATCTTTCAAATTATTCTAAAATTAAACGCTGGAGAACAACATCTATTTATATTTTCACATTTTCTGTGTCAGGAATCTCAGGGTGGCTCACTTGGCTAATTTTACCTTTAACTGAAGATGCGTTAAACGTCACGCATGTGAGGGTTAGAAGGCCTCACAAGGCCCACATCAAGGTCTACCGGTGAAGCTAAGGGCAGATCTCAACAGATTCATTCCCAATTTCAATTAGGTAGGACTCTTTAAGAACCCATGATACTGAAAGAAATCCAAGCTACATTGAAAGCATTAGGAAAAACAAGGCTACAGCAAATGATCCAACAGCAATTGAAATGTTTCAACAAGCTAATAAAGCACTAGAAGCATTCACTTGTTTATGAAGAGAAATTTGGACGACAGCTACCCAGCTGATCAACTGGAAGAGATCCATATTTATACCCACTCCAAAGAAAGGCGGCCCAACAGAATGTGGACATTATATTGTCCACCATTATTGATATCACATGCAAGTAAAGTTTTGTTGAAGATCAATCGACAACCATTACAGTAGAGCATTAACAGAAACTTCCAAAAATTCAAGCCAGATTCAGAAGAGAGCATGGAACAAGGGATATTATTGGTAAGGTCAGATGGACCTTAGTTGAAACCAGAAACCATCAGAAAGAAATGTATGTGTATTTTTATTTTATTGACTGTAAAGGCATTCAACTGTATGGATCGTATGGAACAGTTCCTGGAAAAAGATAGTATGCTTGGTAGATTAGAGGGGCAGTGGGATAGAGGAAGACCCTTGATGAGATGGATTGATACAGTGGAGGCAGCAATGGCCTTAACTGCACCAATTCTGAGGTTGGCTTAGATAAGACATTAAATGGAATGTAAAATGAAAAGTCCAAGATATGTTATTCTCAGAATTAGAGCGTCTCCGACAGAATCCCAGGTGTCATTCAATGTCACCTCCAATATCTGAAGTTACAAATTCTCCATGTGCTTTCTCTCACCAGACTAGGAAGAAAGGATAGAGTTCATTTCCCTAAGGCATTAGTCATTGAAATCCTGATCAATAGCAGAATAATTGGCAAGATATGAGACCTAAATTAGACACTTTGGATATCAAAGGCATTATTAAGATAACAGAGAAACTACTGGGGAGGAAAAATAAGCAAATAATAAAAGATCAGTTCAAATATTTTTAACCACATGATTTACACAAGCTCATATCAACCTCATGTGCAAGGCACTTTGGGAGTTTCTATACTGAGAATGCGAATTGTACTCCTATGGGATTTCTGTTTTCCTAGGCCAGGGAGATGCTCCTGGGTGCTGATTTCCGTCCTTTCATGGCTCAGTAGTATAACTCCCCTATATCTACCCTCTGTCCTTTCCTGGTGCATCCTCAGTAATGTGGAACAGTTACCTAGCAACACATGGCATAAAAAGGTTTACCTTGTCTTGTTTGTTTGATTTTTCCTTATAACAATGGTCTCAGATAAGATGTGTTCTTTTGTGATTGGCTAATTTCATGCCACGAGGGGCTTCACGGTTTCATCTTTTCAGTGATGCATAGGATGTACCATTGCCCTGTGTGTATGCACCAAAGGTTCTTTGTCCATTCTTCTATGGAGGGGCATTTGGGTGGTTTTCATCTGCTTGCTATTGGGAGCAGTGCTGTCAAGAACATGGTTGTGCATGCATAATGTCTGCTCCTGTTTGGATTCTTACTTTTTAAATATATACCAAACACTGCCATATCATGTTCCACAATGGTGGTACATAGATACACTCCCCCCAGAGCTGTCTGAGGGCACCAATCTCTCCCACTTTTGTTATTTCTGTTTTGTTTGTTTGTTTGTTTAACTGGTTTGCCCTTGTCACAGATAGTTGGTACCTCATCATTGCTTTGCACTTCCCAGATGGCTAGGGACCAGAAGCATTTCTTCATGCTTGTTGTCCAGTGGAATGTATTCGTGTTCGTGTCCTTTGCCCACTTTTTAATTGGGTTCTTCTTCTGTTTCTTGTGGAGCTGCTGCATTCTCTGCAGATTTGAGGGATTGGTCCCTTGTCGACTATGTCCTTGTCAAAGATGTTTTTCCCTCTCCAGGAGTTCTCTTTTCAATTCTGATGAAGTCTTTTGATGCCTATAAGAATCTTGTCTTTAGTAGGGCTACTGTGAGTCAGAGCTCACTCCACAACACACTTGTGCTAATTCTTAGGGCAAAGTGTTTAGTAAAGTTTTTGTTGTTGGTAGATGCGGTCAAATAAGTTTTGCCCCTTAACAACACAAAAAAAAACACTACCCAGGCTTCACAACCCTTGCTGTTTGAGCTCATTATTACCCACACTGGGTTAATTCACCTAACTGAGAATCATCCTCTTTGTCACTCACCCCAAACTGTACCAAGCCTGGTGTCCTTCTCCAGTGTCAGACAATTCTAAATAACATGTTCAAAGTATATGACACAAAATCTTGTCATCCTTGTTCTAAGGAGCCTTCTGGCCAGACTTTTTCCAGGACCGAGTTGTTTATTCTTCTGGTCGTCTAGGGTACATTCAATATGCTTGCTCAACGCCATCCTTCAAAGGACTCCACTATTCTTCCGACGTCCTTATTTAGTGTCCAGCATTCAACCGCAAAGGAGGAGAGTGAAAGTCCCCAGGCTCAGACCAGGCAAATCTGTCTTCGAAATGGCACCTTTGCTTTTTAACACTTTACATGTAAGGATTAGTAAAATACAATTTGCCCTACAATGATTTATTTGTCTAAAATTCCTAGAATTTATATGATATAACACATTATACAATAAAATGAGTTTTATTGAGTGGGACATTTGAAAGTAAATGTCATTTATTTTCCTAATAAGTCATTTTGAAGATGCTGCAGCTAGGCTGTACTTAGAGGAGCCCTGGTGGTGTAGTGGTTCTGCCTTGGACTGCAATCCACATAGTCAACAGTTCAAAACCACCAGCAGCTCCACTGGAGAAAGAGCTTTCTACTCCTGCTAACCGTTACAGTCTCAGATAACCACAGAGGCTGGTCATTCGTCAGCCTTGACTCGACCGCAGCACGTTTGGTTTGAGGCTTCTGTTTTTGTTTTGGATTCTGTATTTCTGAGCATAAGAATTTGTAATACCCACCAATTGTCTTCTTTAGCAGTTAGCAATATGGCTATCAGGTTATTCAAAGTGGGAATTAATTTTTAAAACTGTCAACTCTGTTGAATAATTAAACCCAATTTGTAATGAGAACTGGATGAGCTTATTAAGGAATTAACTAACATATATGTAACATATGAGTCTATAATAAATTGTGTTAAAATGTCCAAATCCCTTCTCTCTCCTAAAAGGATTGAACATCAAGTGACAATACCACTTACTACCCCTTTGACTGGATGCCCTGACTTCTCGCTCCACTTCGTGCCAGTGGGATACAACTCTAGGGCGCTATGTGGTTCCCAGTGGAGAAGCTCCCACATTGGGGAGCCACATTCCATCCAAGTATTAGTCTGTCTGAATCAACTGAAACTTCACCACCAAACATCAGACCCACTGTAGCGCAAAGGTTTATAAGTATGTGAATCAGGTAAATCTTCTCCATTATCTAACGTTTATTGTATCACATTTTTCAGCATTTCTTTGGGCCATATACTATTTAGGAGTTATTTTCTAAAAGACTGAATGTTTTAAAAAATGAAGGAGAATAAGAGGATTTCCACAGGGAAAGGTTACCTCGCAGAAAGATCATTTCCCTTCTCAAGTTCCCACCCAGCCTAACACTGAAGCACTGTCTACTTGGGTCTGAAAAGCTACTTTCTTTTTTAAAATTCATGAAATGATAGTCTGATGCTCTGAGTTTGGCACAACATGAGACATTTCCTTGTTGGGGTGAATTAACTGGAATATTGGTTATGTGAGGGGAAAAATAATCCCTAAAAATTTCTTAAAGAGGAAATGAGTACGAAGACATGCTTTTCAATTCCCTAAAGGGAATGAATGCCATGGACTGCTAACATGACAAGTCCTGGAAGAAGTACAGACAGAATGTTGCCTACAGATGTCAGATTCTGTCTTACATGTTTTGGACGTTTTATCAGGAGAGACCACTCGCTAGAGAAGGACCGCATGCTTGGTAGAGGGGTGGCGAAAGCGAGGAAGGCCCTGGATGAGGCGGACCAGGGCCGGGCGGGCACAGTGGGCTCCAGCGCAGGAACACTGCGAGGATGGCCCAGCAGCAGGGAGTGTCTCGTTCTCTTGTGCACAGGCTCACTCAGGGCCAGCACAGCCTTCATGGCACCTAGCTACAACTACAGAGAGCATATCTCCTGATAAAGGAAATAGACTCCTTCTCCTAATCATAAGCATTTTCTTCAATATTCAGCTTTAATTGCTGCATCGTGTGCTGGTATGGAAAACATTTTATGGCTATGGAAAAATTACGAACAAGTGACCACCACAGGATGAGTGTTGAGTGAATAAGAAACTGCGTACTGCCCTTTAAAAGACACGCATACACATCCCACTTTGGGGGAAATGGTTAATTTTTTTAATTAGGGAAAATTATAAAAGAAGTATGCCATTTTATTAGAATAAAGGATTTATTGTAGAGTTTTGTGCTGTTAGAAAGTTTCCTATGATATGTAGTTGTTCACTCTCAACAATAAACCATTTTATTGGCTTGATATATCCTTGTGTACAAGGTAGAAGTTGGCAACACCACCTCTCAAAGTGGTGCTCAATATGCGTGTTCTCTATCTTTTCACTATCTTTGCCTCAACTTTGTACTATCATAGGGGAAAGGAGTTTCCAATCCGTGCTCATGGGATTAAATTTACAAAACAGTCCTTTTTTATGTTTTAAAATTGGAGCCCTGGTGTTCTAATGGATTAAATGTAGCACTCCTAACCTTAAGGTCAGCAGTTCAAGCCAACGAGCCACACTGCAGGAGAAAGAGGAGGCAGTTTGCCCTGGTAAAGATTGACAGCTTTGGGAAGCCCAGAAAGCATTTCTAGTCTGTCCTATAGGGTTGCTATGAGTCAGGATTGACTCATAGGTAGTGGGTTTAGGTTTTGAGATGGGCTTATTTTTTTTAATTTTATTGGGGGATCATACAACTCTTATCACAATCCATACATACATCAATTGTGTAAAGCACATTTGTACATTCATTACCCTCATCATTCTCCAAACATTTGCTCTCCACGTAAGCCCCTGGTATCAGCTCATGTTTCCCCATCCCTCCCTGCTCCCCCTCCCTCATGAACCCTTGACAATTTATAAATTATTATTTTGTCATATCTTACACTGTCTGATGTCCCCCTTCACCCACTTTTCTGTTGTCTGTCCCCCAGGGAGGAGGTCACATATAGATCCTTGTAATCAGTTCCCCCTTTCCACTCCACCTTCCCGGTATCGCCACTCTCACTACTGGTCCTGAAGGGATCATCCGCCCTGGATTCCCTGTGTTTCCAGTTCCTATCTGTACCAGGGTACATCCTCTGATCTAGCCAGATTTGTAAGGTAAAATTGGGATCATGATAGTGGGGGGTGCGGGTGGGGGGGAAGGAAGCATTTAGGAACTAGAGAAAGTTGTATGTATCAAGTTTATTTCTGTTTCTCAGAGGAAGTACAATTTTTCAAATAAAAACCAAATGCTTCACTTCATAACGTTGAATAAGTATGTACTTAAAGGATTCCAGCTGGTAAATTTAGAGTGCTAAACAAAGTCCAATCTAAGAATATTCTTTGGCTTTATGCCCACAGCATTTTATCTGATTGTAAATTGGACATATTTTCATTCACTTTTGAATTTTGCCTCTTGGTGTTTTGCTCTCCTCGGAGCCTCAACAGGTTCTGATTAACATGTAGGCACCAGTGTTTACTCCTTATCTTCTAAGAACAGTTGTGTCATTTCCAGTTAAGGATGCACACACCCCACTCCTACATGTTCCGTGAATAACTATAGCTGGAAAGGTTAACTTTTCTTTAAAACTCAGTTTTCTTGGGGCATAATTTACACACAGCAAAATTCACCTATTTTCAGACTACCCTTCAATGAGCTTTTAAATTTTTATTCAGTGTAATTTTTAAACTATAGAAATAGGGATAATGCATGAATTCAATATTGTTCGTGTATACAAATCAATAAGATCAATTACATCAATCATTTTTACCTAACCATCACCAATATCCTTTGCCAAATCTGCCACTATACCACCACGCCCTCTCCCCTCTTCTGGGAAGCACCCTTAAGTTCTGTTATCTATATATTTGTCTGTTCTAAGGCTTTCTTTTTTTTTTTTTTAGAAACATTTTATTAGGGGCTCATACAACTGTTATCGCAATCCATACACACATCAATTGTGTAAAGCACATTTGTACATCATTCTCAAAACATTTCCTCTCCACTTAAACCCCCGACATTAGGTCCTCATTTTTCCCCTCCCTCCCCACTCCCCCCTCCCG
>NW_022103922.1:25632850-25791726 GCF_000313985.2 Echinops telfairi
CCCAGCTCTTTCCTCTATTTCCCTTGATTCTCCTCCTGTCCCACTATCATGCTCAGTCCCCACCAGGATTTCAGCACTTCCTCTTGGTTACGTTCCCCTTGATCATAACACTGAAATCATCTGATATTTTTGTTTTGTGACTCATGCGTTTCAGTCCGCATACTGTGTTCAAGGTACATCCATGTTGTGGCCTTTATCAAGACCTCATTTCTCCTGATGGCATTGTGTGTATACACTATATTTTCCTCATCCAGTTCTCTGTTCATGTTTCTACCTTTGGGCTGTAGTGAACACTGCTGCAGTATCGTCAGGGACGTTTTGAAAAAAACAAACTTGTCTTTCCTATAAGCGTCTAGACAGTTAAATGCTTAGCTTCCTACCTTCCCTTGCAGGCTGATGCTGTTGTTACTGATATCCAAGCTAGTTCAAAGATTTCTTACATACAAGAGAACAGGCTAGTGTGGCCATATTACACAGTTCTCATCTAAAAGATAAATAAATAAATAGGATTTTTCTCAGAGCTTATAATGCAAATTGTTCTTGCAAACATATTGCTTTTCTGGCAAAGAGGAGAGTCACGGTTATGGCATTAGGTACTTCATGCTTTCAACAGGAATGTGATATATAGCACACAGGACTATAACAAACGTTTTGCAACAAGGAGGAATGTGGGGGGAAGTCAGATCCTTGCTGCCAGACTGCTGTCTCATCCCACCACAGGGGTGGGCCTGCTCTCTGCTGCTGGGGACAATGGACAGGATCCTGTAGGAGGAGTTTTCACCCTACTGATAATGGTTCCTATGGAGACCCAGAGACCACCCCTTAGACCACCCTCTGTTGCTGTGTAACCTATAGTGCAGCTCCTCCCTGTGAAGTATGTCTCTACCTGTAATTAGTGGGCTGGCTTGCCCCCAAAAGGTATATAGGCATGAGTCAGAATATAGAGCTCTCTGACCTCTCTGACTCTGATCTCTCTTCCTTGCTGCTCACTCCCTGGTCACTCCCCTCTCCCTTGTTCCCTTGCCCTCCTCCCCTTCCCCCTCTCTCCACGTGGACCACCAAGCTGGGCTGAGGTGAGCAATGCTACCATGTAACATGTCCAACTGCATTATTGTAATATCTCTCACGCTCTCGATGACTTTAATATAATGCTTCTATATCTCAACCGTACAATTGTGCATTACTGAACCCAGAAGTAGTATTACTGAACCAGCGATCAGCGGGTGGGGGCTGGCCCCCCACACCTCTGCGCCATTTTAATTTAATACTACAGAGGAAAAGGACAAAAGGAAAAAGAAATGTCAACTTGAAACGTCATTGAGCTTTTAAGTAAATGAAACATCTATTGATTCCTCTGGCCTGGTTTATATAAATATATAGACTCATTTGCATAAACCAGAACACTTGGGTTTCCTGTTACGTGGAGCCAAATGCATCCCTCGCTGATTCAAGCACTCCTCAGGGAAGACTGAATTTAGCGTCTGGGGTCTTAAAGGCTTGCAGGTAAACCAGCGGCCATCTAGCTCAGAAGCAACAAAGCCCACATGGAAGAAGCACACCAGCCTGTGTGACCACAAGGTGTTGAAGGGATCAGGTATCAGGCATCAAAGAACAAAAAAAAGTCATATGAGAAAAAAAAAGTAAATGAGAAGGAGTGCGAGTAGAGACCCAAAGCCCATCTGTAGGTAACAGGATACCTCCTAACACAAGGGTCGCGGGGAGGAGATGAGCCAGTCAGGGTGCACAGTAACAATGATGAAATGTACAACTTTCCTCTAGTTCTTAAATGCTTCCTCCCCTCCCACTATCATGATCCCAATTCTACCTTACAAGTCTGGCTAGACCAGAGGATATACACTGGTACAGATAGGAACTGGAAGCACAGGGAATGCAGGGCGGATGATCCCTTAAGGACCAGTGGTGTGAGTGGAGATACTGGGAGGGTAGAAGGAGGGTGAGGTAGAAAGGGGGAACGGATTACAAGGATCTACATATAACCTCCTCCCCGGGGGATGGACAACAGAAAAGTGGGTGAAGGGAGACGTCGGACAGTATAAGACATGACAAAATAATAATTTACAAATTATCAAGGATTCATGAGGGAGGAGGGGAGCTGAGGAGCTGATATGAAAGGTTCAAGTAGAAAGAAATGCTTTGAGAATGATGATGGCAACAAATGTACAAATGTGCTTGACACAATGGATGGATGTATGGATTGTGAGGAGAGTTGTAAGAGCCCCCAATAAAATGATTTTTTTAAAAAAGAAGGCAGGGGGGAGTGTCACTTCAACTTTGGTTTGACTCTGCTTTTGAAGAATAAATAATAATCATAGTAATAATAATGACTGAAACATTAATTTTCCAGGTCAATTTCAAAATAATCCAGTTTGCTAGTTTTACCTCTTTGGGTTTTTTTGTTTGTTTTTTTGTTTTGTTTTTTGTGTTTTTTTTAAACATTTTATTAGGGACTCATACAACTGTTATTGCAATCCATACACACATCAATTGTGTAAAGTGCATTTGTACATCATTCTCAAAATATTTTCTCTCCACTTAAACCCTCGACATTAGGTCCTCATTTTTCCCCTCCCTCCCCGCTCCCCCTCCCCGCATGAGCCCTTGATAGTTTATAAATGGGTATTTTGTCATATCTTGCCCTGTCCAACGTCTCCCTTCACCCACTTTTCGGTTGTCTGTCCCCCAGGGAGGAGGTCACATATAGTTCCTTGTAATTGGTTCCCTCTTTCCTACCCATTCTCCCTCTACCCTCCCTGTTTCGCCACTCACACCACTCACACTTGGGAGTCTCCACTGACTACCTCATCTTTGTAGCTGGAACATTGGAAAGGTAGGAAATGACCGAAGGAAGACCTCCTGTTGCTGGAATGTGGGCACGAACACCAGCCCACCGATCGCACAGAGAACGTTCAGAAACGGCCAGGAAAACCAACGGGGTGTTGTTTGGTTGAAAAACCAAAGCTCCGATCTATATATTGTAGAAGGAATGCACTGGAAATCTGGAACTAAAAACATTATCATGATATCTTGAGACCTCTAGAACAGCGTTGGTCACTAATTAACAGTTGATAATAACTTTAAAGCTGCATCAAGTTTCTGAAAATGTCTATGCTCAAGAATAAACGTAAATATAATATTTGTTGACTTATGCTGTACAATGTTTCTGAAAAACTTCTAAAGGGCATTAAAATGGGGCTGCAGTGGGTCAGAGCAGCAATGTGTCCATATAAAATGCTCATAATTAGTATGATTGTACACATGTTAGTAACAGAAAGATGAAATTTACAAGGGTATAAAGGACCCATGCAAGTTTGACTGAAGCATTACAAATGTGACAAATAATATGGAGATTTTCAAAGAATATTTAACAGGAAGAAATAAAACTTCACTCAGAGATATACATATATGTTATATATACATATCAATGCACTTATTGGCAGCAAACCTGTCTAAACTGGTAAAACAAATCCTGGGGTTTTGGAAACATTCAGAAAAAGAGATAATTGCTTCCAGCAATTAATCGGTGGATCCTGCTCCAACACCGATTAGGTCTCCCCCACGGTGAGAAATGAGGCACACCAAAGGAGCCCTGGTCATCAAAGATGGGAAATGATAAGGAAGTGAAACAGAAAATCTAGAGACTATCTTGTCATTTACAGAACCACAGGTAAGTAGCTTCATTTTGTAAAAATTATTTTGTTTCCAGTCCTTATTCCAACTCTTTTTAAATAATTAATTTAACAGTTACTTTGACTTGTTTTAATAGCACTTTACATTTTGCAAAGCCTCCTCAAGGCCTTCTCCCATTGTATCTTCATAACTATACAATGTCCCCCAAAATAAGACCTCCCCGAAAATAAGACCTCCCTGAAAATAAGCCCCCCCGAAGCTACCATAACTCTGGACTCTGGACCATAGCAGAGGGTGCTGCTGCGCAGCTCACTGTTGGCCTCAGAGCAACAGGAGCAGACAGGAAGTGCAAGGTCTCTTTTAATAAAACAATAAATGTGTACTGTATTCTTCTTCGTGGAAAAATAAGACATCCCCTGAAAATAAGACCTAGCACATCTTTGCGAGCAAAAATTAATATAAGACACTGTCATATTTTTGGGGAAACAAAATTTTTGAAGCCCCACTACTTTACTAAGCATGGTATCCTTCTCCAGGGACTGGTTTCTCCTGATAACATGTCCAAAGTACATGAGAGGAAGTCTTGGCATCCTTGATGCTAAGGAGCACTCTGACAGTGCTTCTTGCAAGACAGATCTGCTTGTCCTTTTAGCAGTCCCTGCTACTTTCAAAGTTCTTCTCCAGCACCACCATTTAAGTGCATCAACTCTTTTTAAAATTTATTACTAATTGGGAGTTCATACACATATCATTCCATAGTTTAATCACGTCAATCAGAACTGTACAGTTGCTTCCACAATCAGTTTCCAAACATTATTTTTCTTCCTGGATTCCATGACACCGTTTCCCTTTTAATCCCCCTACCACCATCACCACGGTACCCCATTCCCACTGAAACCCTGATTCTACTTGCTGTCCCTATGGGATTGTCAATCCTGGGTTTCAAACACCGAAAACCTGAAAAACACGTAGCACAACTTGAAGAGGGTGACCCCAATGAGATAATAACACCCATGAGATAAACCCTAATATGGACAAACAAAACAAAACAATGTTCCTCGCAGGCTTGTCGGAATAATACATATCTTCATACGGCATACATTCCATCGTTCTTCTCTAGATATTTACTTCCATTGAGCCCTTGGGATCAGCTCCCTCCGCTCCCCCAACACTCTTGGCCCCCTGATAGATTGTAGATTGTCAATCATTTTCAAATTTCACATCGACCGCTGTCTCCCTTCTCCTCTGGTCTCTGTTGTTCCTCCCCCTGGCTGGGGGGGTGTGGCCATGTGCCAGTCATTGTGCCCCACCTCTCTCCCACTTCCCCCCACCCTTTTGGGATCTCTATTCCCATTCCTGGTCCTGGGTTCCAGGTGTTGTGAGCTTTATCTCCTACCTATACCTATGTGCATGCTCCTGTCTAGTCTAGATTGGGAGGCGGCACAAAGGACGCAATAACGTGGTGTGAGGAGGCCTCCAGGGAGCATAAGTATATTGTGTAACCCATTAGTGCTCTACTGCACTCTGATTGACTTACCTCCCCCCTGAGACCCCTCTGTGGGGGGGATATTCCATTGTCCATAGATGGGCTTTGGGTCTCCACTCCTAATCCCTTCCATTCTCACCAATGCATGTCCTAGTCTGAACAATAAGAAAACCTACGGTTGAAGAAAGAAAAGGGGAAAGAAAAAGATGAGAGAAAAGAAGGAAAGAAAAAGAAAAACAAACAAAACAAAAAAACCTACATGGGTCCAAGTCTGTTTGCTGGTCCCCATGAGACCCAGCCCCCTGGTCCTGAGGAAGATCTGGGGGCTGCCCCTCCTAGCCCGAAGTCCATTCTTGGGGTTCCTCAGGGACTCTGTTTTTACTCCAATTGCTGATCTGTTATGCTTCATTCCCCCACTGTCTCCTCACCGTGTGTTCCCATTATTGTCCCCTGTCTCTGTATGCTCCAGTTAGGGGACAACATGTCCCGAGCTGTTGGTAGTCCCACAGTCCTCTGAGTGCCTTAGCAGCTCCATGCAGGCACCTCATCCTCTGGGCGTGGTGTGCCCATATGGAGTCTAGGCCGACTGCCCCTTTCTCTTTTCCCTTCTTGGTTTGCTTCCATCTGGGTATGGTAGGTCGGTTCTTTTCCCCCACCAGAAGGTCTAGTGTCATTCTCTGATGCACACACTTCCAGAGCACTTTATTATTTGATCTTCCTTATGGTCCATTTAGATTTGTTCTAGTCTTTAGTATTTTCTGCTTTCTTTTCTATTGAACTTTTCTATCTGTTTTAGTTTTTTATTCTTATTAGTTTTTTGCTGTTTGTTTGTTTGTTTTGTAATCTTTTTCTATATATGAAATCCAGGATAAGTAAATCTATAGAAACAACAACTGGATTAGTGGTTCTTTAAGGATATGGCAGGAGAGGTTGGGGAGAAATGGATAGCTATCAACAATGAGCACAAGAATGAATAAAAATTTCTAACACTAATTGTGGTGATGATTGTAAAACTTTTTTTGATGTGACTGAACCATTGAAAATTATTATAAAAGAAATTTTATAAATAAATAAAATGCATCATTCTGAAGTTGTCATGCGCCCCTGTGCTCTTAATTCTTTTAATATCTAATTGCAATATTTTATTTGTAATAAATGATCTACTTTTCTTTTTTTTAATCATTTTATTTGGGGCTTATACAACTCTTATCACAATCCATACATACATCAACTGTGTAAAGCACATTTGTACATTCATTACCCTCATCATTTTCAAAACATTGGCACTCCACTTAAGCCCCTGGCATCAGCTCATCTTCCCCACTCTCCCCTACCTCATGAATCTTTGATAATTTATAAATTATTATTTTGTCATATCTTACACTGTCCGACGTCTCCCTTCACCCACTTTTCTGTTGTCTGTCACCCAGGGAGGAGGTTATATGTAGATCCCTATAATTGGCTCCCCCTTTCTACCCCACCCACCCTCCACCCTCTGGTATCACTACTCTCACCACTGGTCCTGAAGGGATCATCTGTCCTGGACTCCCTGTTTGCAGTTCCTAAAATGATCTACTTTTCAAAATCACTATTTACCTAGTATAATTTAAAAAATTGAAGCAATTTTTCCAAAATCCAAGACATTTTCCTTTTTTTTCAGTTTATCATTTCTTTTTGCTGAAATATGGAAACCATAGCCTTGTAATGAAGAAACATGGAAACCATGGCCTTGCAATTAGGATTCAGTTTCAGGCTAAGAGGATATCTTCTAATTTGGGGAGCCATTCCTGCTTGGAAATGGACTTTCCTGTTCTACCAACAACAGGTTAAGATATGGTAGCCTGCTTCCACAAAGATGGCATATATGGGTAAACCGTGAGACGATTTTACTCTCCTACAGGACACTACAAGTAGGGATGAATGAGTCAGTAGCAATGTGTGGGATATTATCATTTACATATGATTTAATTTGAGATTCTGAAATTTCATATTTCCATAATAATGAAGAACATAGATTTTGGAATGGTACTAGATATGCTCCACAACTTACTTTGTAACTAAGTAATTGTCTCCCTATGCCAATTTTCTCGGCTAAAAATGTGACATGATAGGATTGGTAAAAAAAAAAACTGATGGCAAATATAGTGATTAAAACATAGACAGCACTATGTCAATGTCTGCTAACACCCAGGTCAGCAGTTTGAAACTACACATCAACCCTGAAGAAAGATAAGTCTTTCTACTCTCTAACAAGTCAGAATTCCCCAAACTCCCAAGAGCAGTTCTATCCTGTCCTAGAGCGTGGCTCTGAATTGGAGTCAACTCCATGAACGTGAGTTGGAGTGAGATTTTATCATTGTAACTACAATAACAATAAGAAATCTGCTGCCAGGGCCTATGTGAAGCACTGACTTGGAGAGTAAATAAATGAGTCCAACCTTCAAAGTGAGATTTGATAGGCTTCAAATAAACTGGTATTTAAGAAAGCAGAGTCGTTTACAAGAAAAAAAAGGCGGTGGGAATCTAATCAAGAATTCTACATTTGTCCCTTTCGCACAAAGCTTTTGCTTCCATTACATTATTAAAGTTCTTAAGTGGTAAAAATGACTTACGAGTATAATTTTTAAGGTGAAAAAAAGAAGAGCCTAGAATCACTCGAAAGAAAGAGATCTGACCTCATTTTATACTTATGTGGCTCTCTAAATATTCTGCAAGAAAAAATAGGATTAACCACAAATAAAAGTATTCATATTCTGGCAACGAACGGAAAAGCCCAGGCCAACTTCCTGTTCCTAGTTAGGGTTGTGGCAGGAAACAAACGGTCCGGGAAAACCTCCTCATCACCTCGGGGAGTACATGCAAATTCCATTCTGCTCCAGGAGTTGATGGATCACCTTGGTGGACTTTGATCTACCTTTTCTATTTTATGATAATTCAAAGCTATAATAATTTAAATTCTTTATTTTACAATATTGATCATAATAGCCGTGATGCTTTGGTGATTTAGTCAAACTACCAAATTTTCTGCTGGCAACCATAAATCCACATGCTCACGTCATGTCTTCATCTTTTGTTTTTATGCTTCCATTAAACTATACCCACTCAAAGGAAATCCATTGCCACTAAGTCAATCCCAACTTATCCCAACCACAGAGCACAGAGTAGAACTACTTTCGAGACCTGCTGAAGAGTTAAATCTTTGCTGAAGCATAAGTCTCTTCTGTTTTCCTCGGAGCAGGTTGCAAATCCAAACCGGTGAGATTATCAGCTGACGCACAACCCCCACATGTCCAGGGGATCTTAGAAACCAGACTGCTGTTTTGTGCAGTGCTGTCGGGTCAGTGTCTACGTACAGTGCCCTTCTGTACAACAGGATGAAAGAGCTCCCGCTCCTTCCCCACCCTCACCATTGCTCTTACGTTTCAGCCCTTTGTTGCAACCACTCTGCCACTCCAGCTTCTTAAGGGCTTCTTCGTTTTTTGCAGACCCCTCCCCTCCCCTGCCCAACACACACACACACACACACACACACACACACACACACCTCACTTTACCACCCATGATATTCTATGCATGCTTGGGGACTGGTATCTCCTGATAACATGTCCAAAGTACATGAGATGAAGCATTGCTATACTTGCTTCTAGTGAGCATTCTGGCTGTACTTCTTCCAAGGAGAATCTGTTGTTCTGTTGGCGCTCCATGGTATTTTCAGCATTTTTGGCCAAGACCATAGTTCAAGTGCATCATTTTTTCTTCTGTCTTCCTTATTCAATGTCCAACTATCATATGCATAGGAAGCAATTGAAAATACCAAGGCTTGAGTCAGGTACACCTTAGTAATCAAATTAAGATATTTGTTTCCAACACTTTAAAGAGTTCGTGTGTACAGATTCATCCAAAGAGCATCATTTGACCTCTTGACTGTGGCTTTCACGAGCATTGATTGTGGATGCAAGCAAGATGAAATTCTTGGTAATTTCAATATTTTCTCCATTTATCCTTATGCTACCTCTTAGTCTGGGCATGAGGATTTGGGTGTTCTTTACACTGAGTTTAATCCATATTGAAGGTGGAAATCCTTGTTCTTTATCACCAAGTAGTTCCAAGTCCTCCTCACGTTCATCAAGCAAGCTTGTGTTGTCTGCCCATTGCAAGTTGTTAAAAAGCTTTCGTTCAATCCTGATTCTGAGTTCTTCTTCATATAATCCAGTTTCTTTGATGATTTTTTCAGCATACTGATTGAATAAGGATGGTGGTAGGACACAGTCTGATGCACATCTTTCCTGATTTTAAACCATACAGTATTCCCTTGTTCCATTGCACAACCACCTCTCGTTACATGCACAGGTTCCAAATGAACACAATGAAGTGTTCTAGAATTCCCATTCTTCTCAAGAATATCCATAGTTTGTTATGATCTACACCGTTGAATTCCTTTACATAGTCAACGAAGCATAAGTAAATATCTTTCTGTATCCTCTTCCTTCTGTCAAGAGCCAACTGATGTCAGCAATGATATTCCTGCATCCACGTCCTCTTCTGAGCTGGCTTGAACCTCTGGTAGTTCCCTGTTACAACTGTTACTGGATAATCTTCAGCAAAATTTTACATGTCCATTATGCTGTTCTTTGATTTGAGCATTGTGGGGGTACCAGCCCCCAACAGTCAAACGGATCCTTAGGAGTAACTTTGTGATTGTGGAAAATAATACAGACAGATAGACAGTGGGGCACAGGGGCCCCTTGTCCCTATGTCAGGACCAAGAGAGAGATAATTTATTTTCCAATAGGCATACTTAATCACAAGGTTTACAGATCTTTCAAAAGGCATACATCTAATACAGTAAACATATTACATATTCAATGGGTAATATCATAAGCGGGTAGCATAATGAACAGGCAATGAAAAGACTCAGCATCTTTATCTAGTGCTAGTTGACTTCAAACACCCCTAGTCCTCCCCAGAGGAGAAATCTAGGATCAGTATCAGTACATTTGATGGTAAGTTGGGCTACAGAACCTGATAACCTTCAAGTATAGTGAACAGCCAGGAATGATTCATCTTTTATGGTAGCTACTTTACAACAGTTCCTTAATGGGGGGTTATGGAGGGACTGTGTCCAGTCATGAGGATGTGTATTAAGATGTATTTCTATCTCATAACCATGAGTGCTGGGCCCCCAATGGAGTCAGCATTCCAGACCTGTAATTATGAGCGTAGAGGGTTTGGCTGCGCTGCATCCTCAGCCGGTCTGTCGGTTTACCACATAGCACTCTGTCGGGTCATCCTTCTTTGGAAAGGGTACAAATACCGATCTCTTCCTATCAGCTGCTCAAGGAGGCTTCCTCCAAATTTCAAAATTGGAAGTACAAGTTAATACTCCGAATGTCTGAATCCGCTTGTTGAAACATTTCGTTGGGTGTTCCGGGAATTCCTGGAGCCTTGTTTGTGGCTAATATTGTCAGTGTGCTTGGGGACCTTCCTTTACTTCCTTTATGGTTGTTTCTGGCTCATATGCTACTCCTTTAAGTGGCAGAATGCCAACTAGTTCTTGGTACAGTGACTCTTTGTATTCTTTCCATCTTCATTTGATACCTATTATATGTCAGACACTAGATTGACAATGAGGAAATGTAGTTGAAGAAGAATGATCTTTGCCTTCAAAAAAGTGGGAGGGAAACGTGAAAATAAATAATATTGGTATTGACTCCACTTCTGGGTCACAAATGGTGTAATTTTCCAACTCATTAGTATTTGTTATGAGTATATTTTATATTTTATTATTATTGCATTTGCTTTTGATAAAATGATCCATTTACATTAGCTCCCCAACTGCCCAAGCAATGGCTAATAGATATGTGCATCAATAATTCAGTAGCAGTGAAATGTATATATTGACATGTTGTTGCTAGCTGCCATTCAGTCTGCTCCAACTCAAGACAGCCCAGTGGACAGAAAGTCTGCCGAGCTCTGCACGTCCCAAGTTAGTGGCGGATTGGATTACTCTGAGTCATAAGTTTTCCTGTGACTGATAACCAAGTCTTTCTTCCTAGTTTGTCTTAGACTGGAAGCTCTGCTAAAATCTATTTAACCTCATAGCAACATGCAAGCCCCCCCTAATAAATGTGGGCCAGAAATGGGGCAGGGGGTGATTATGCATGAGCTTCATTGAATAGGCATCGCGCCTGGACCTCCCACATGGAAGGTAAGGATTTTATCACTGAACCACCAGTGATTCCAACTATTGATATTATGCCTATAATTTACATGTTCTGTCACATACACTATTTTTTTATTCTACCTTGAGGTACATTACTCACTCGCTGTCATCAAGTTGATCCTGACTTATATCAACCGAAGAAGGCCGAGTAGCATCGGCCCCATGGGTATCCAAGGCTAGAACTCTTGACAGGAGAAAGCCTGCTCTTCCTGCTGAGGAGTGGCTGGTGGTTTCAAATTGTCGACTTTATGGTCAGCACCCCTACATGTGTGTTTACGAAATGAAGGGCAGAACTTAAATAACTTGCCCAAGGGGAGATAACTGTAACAATTCAGACCAGGCTATCTTACTCAAAATGATTATATAATAATCATGACATCGTAAGTATGATAGAAAGTTTTGCACCATACAAATTACAGAGTTTTTTTTATATATTTGCAACTCCATTCTTCACAAAAGAATATAATTGTATATATAAGTTATAAACACAATAAACTAAATTGCTCAAAGCTATGCAGGAAGTAATTGGTAGAAGCAATTAAAGACGGACAATATGACTTCAGAATCAAGTCCTTCCCTATGTATCATATTGTCTCATATGAACTTTCCTTCAAACTACACTGCCTCCATCGATCTCTCACAGGACAGTGTCATCAAAATACTTACATAATTTTATAAACAGAAATAAAACAAAGACACATAAGCCCAACCATTTTTTTTTCATGCGTTGCTGTGTAAACCTCAAAGGCTCCCCAAGCCAACTGGTCAATTCAGATACTTCATAACAGACAACAATAACTTTAGCAAATATGCTTTTAAACAGTTGAATTATCTTCCACCTGAATTCTTCCATTCACTGAAAACATTTTCCTGACTTGGGAGATTGTCTTTTATTAATCCTTCCAATCCCTTTGCTTCCTGACGCACGCAACTAAATTGCAACATCGTATTTATCTTGTCCTTGTTTTAAAACTGTGTCCTCCCACTTGAACTGAATGCCTTCAGGTCCTGGCTTACAGCGGGGTGGTATGTCCCTTTGGGCATTCACTAGCAGTCCTGAAAGGACTTGTAACATATCCAGTTAAACAGCTATCCTGAGCACTTCTCACTGACATTCCAACCTGTTGCCTTCCTTAATAAACCCTCTGCTCATGAAAAAAGCAAGCTGTGTACTCACCATAATTTGACATTCAGCTTTATTCTATGACATTATTCTCTCATTGTGGGTGAATTCTTGAACTTAAATACCACCTAATCCCTGGACATTTAGTAGCTACTCAAATTCTACTCCATTAATGAAATAACAGTATATTTGCAGATGTATTGTTTTAGTGAGAAACACAAAGTAATTTTAATTTCAAAACACCAATTACAAAAATTAAGTTTCTCTGCATTAATAATAGAAATATTTAAATTGTCTCTAAATTTAAAGTACCATACAAAGAGTCAACAACAAAAACAATCTGAATTGATTCTCCTGATGCTCATAAAACTGCGGGTTTTACAATAAAATACCACAATTGGGTTAACTGATAACATTTTGGATAAAAGGGCTGAATTACTGTTCACGTCAGTGAAATGCAAAATAACTTTGTCATTAAATCTCAGTTGTGTGACATACCTATCTATGACTCTAATGTCACTTCTAATTCAATAATCATTCCATTCTATGAATTCATCTTTGTCTATAAACAAAAGGAAAAACTGTGAAATTTGTGCAGGGTTGAAGGTAGGACAGCATGGTCTATTTATAAATCACCTTCTGCGTAGATTTGGGATTCATTCTGAAAATTCATCATTTTTAACAGCAATACACACTCAGAAAAGCATATTTGTTAAGTGATTTTTGCCCCTTATAAACATTTGTGCAAATATATTATTAACAATTTTGCAATACCGATTATCTTCTGATTCTTTTTGTTTTCTGATGTGCTTTCTCCTTAATTACCCATTTCAGAGGATTTTTATTTTTATGTCTGTCATTTCTTCAATTCCCCTGAGGCTTCATAATTAGAGTTTGCAGTACCTGTGCACCAAGCAGAAAACCAAGAAAATCTTACTTGGCTTCAAGTTTTTGTTAAAAATTGAAACTTATAACTGGATTCATCAAAAGTTTTCTTGAGGTAGACAAACCTTTCAGCAAGTTTTGTGCAAATCTGGGTGGAATTCAAAGTCAGCCAGGGCCAATTAATTTTTTGGCAGGGAACATTGTAACATATGATGGTTGTGTCTGTGCTAGATGGCTTTATCTAAAAACGGGTAACTTTGGATGGATTTGGCTGTGAACGTGTGGGTTCTTTCCATCCACAGATCCAAAATGTGCTTAGGGTTTGTCGCAGCCTCGCCCCTTAATTCCTTGCAACAAATCTGCTCTTGGCCACCTTATTTCCTAAGAGGAACTTTTTTTTTACTCCATTACTTAAAATGTTCCTCTGTTTGTGTTAAAATTGGAATCGTTTTCCCTCTGAAAGGTAAGAATCAACTCATCACAGAAGAGGGATGTTTTCCAAGAAAGAAGCCCCAAGCGGCCAGTGCCAGGAAGGCGGTGGTTCCTATGCTACATTCAGTCCCTAAAACCGTGCCTAGCGCAGAGTAGATGCTCACGAACTGTTTATGCATCATTTTTGGATTTGCTGAGTTCCTCCAACGCGACACCCACACAGATTTTGAGAGAGAGAGATTCCCCAGTACCTCCGCAAACTCCGAAGTTTCTTGGCATTAAAACTGTTTGCACCTCTTCCCTCAAACACTGAGTTTATCTAATTACCACAAGAAAACCCAAAGAAGTCTATGCCTTTGCATCTGATTAAATAGAATATTAGTGGCATCTGTGAACATATAATACCAGGCACACTCCTATGACACTCATTATGTGAAACTATTGAACCATTTAAAATGTCTTGTCTAGACTACAGTTAAAGGGGATTGAAGCCACCAGATTTTATGCCTGTGGACAGTACCTAACGTGCACCACTGAGTCAGACAGCATGGAAAAGGGGATGTGACCTAAGACACCTGGCTCTAAGCCAGGTGTGTGTGTGTGTGTGTGTGTTCCATTTGACTATGGGAATTTCTTTCCTCCACTTCCATTCCTACACACTGAAGTGGGTTAGACCATCATTAGAATAAATTGAGGAGATTCTGAAACTGAATACTCCATAGATAAAACCTCATCTAAAACAAAACAACGAACAAAGAAACAATACTTCCTTTTATAAAAGATTCACTGATTTTCCTACAAGTCTTTTTCTAAAGAGTTTCCATTATTCTATAAGTCTCTAAGAACCACTGAAAACTATGGCATATATATATGTGTGTGTGTGTATATATGTGTGTGTGTGTATATATGTGTGTGTGTGTGTGTATATATGTGTGTGTGTGTATATATATATGTGTGTGTATATATCTATATCTATCTATATCTATATCTATATATATAGATATAGATAGATATAGATATATACACTATCATTACCCCTAACTTTGAATTTGCACAGTTTCAGTTCACTTTAGGCTCGCATGCATGTACTTTAAAATATTCAGAGCCGAAAACAAGGACTTGGAATCAATTGAATTAGGGAACCTCAGGTCTTTACTGTGAGGCAACTGGGACACAATAACCAGATCCTGTTCATCCTGTCTATGTCCTGACCGAGTTATGTCCCTATTCCACAGTTAACCTAGGTGCTTTATAAGTCCTTGACTCAAATGTGTCAGGCAAAGCAATTAGAATGTCAGTCTACTGACCAGATAGCTAATGTTTCTCAATAATTAATGCTACACTTCAGATGGTATTCAACTCAGGTCTGGAAATAGAACACGACATGAAAGATACAGCCAGTCACTGGAAAATCAGGAAAAAATAGAACCAATTATTTAGAACCATGAATTACAAATTACATAATTACAAATGATGATCCAAAGAATTTGGTATTTCCTCTAGGTATTCTAAATAACCAGACACGACTCTACTCCATCCTCCAACCCAATTTACCAGCACATTTAGGTATACTACTGAACTAATTGTTCTACAGGATTTTATACAGCAAGTACTTGAACAATATACTTATACAGGCCTGGAAATCATGACTTGATTCATTTAATCATCAAAAAACTAATAATTATCAAGTATAGGATTGCATGGTGTTTATATCAAGTATAGAATTGCGTAGTATTTATACTATACTGAGTGCATTGTGTCTACGTTGTTCTAAGTTGGGAGGCTGAAAGCCATGTCACTGGTATTTCAAATACCAGAAGCATCACTGAGTGAACAGGCTTCAGAGGAGCTTCCACACAAAGAAAAGACTACCAAAAAGATGGGCTGTCTGCTTCAGAAGCAGCAGCCACGGAAAACCTTATAGATAGCAACGGGTTATTGTCAGAAGTAGAGCACGGTCTTTTTCTTCATCTCTTCTACGTCTCAAATTGCTCTCCTTTCAGGTCTCTCTTCATTCACAGAAACAAAAAGGAGTCACGTGGAGAGAGGTCAGGTGAGTAAGGTGCATGGGGTAAGAGAGACATGCTGTTTTTGCTAAACCCTGGCACACTGAGATGGCTGCAGGAGCACGTGCATGGTCATGATGGCAAAACCAGTACTCCGTCTACCACAAACCAGGCCTTTTTGGTAACACACTCTTATGCTATCTTTTCAGAATCTTTAAATACAAAGCTTATTTAAAAGTCTGATTTAGTGGAAGGAACTCCGACTGCACTATGAGTCAACATTTTCGTCTGTTTGGGAAGTTGGCAGATGTCTAAAACGTGGGTTGTCATCAATAAACATTTCACCTTTTATGAAATGAGAAAACCGCTCGTACATTTGAATTTTTCCCATAGCACTGTCCTTGTAAGCTATGTTCAACATCACAACAGTTTCTGTGGCATTTTTCCAGAGCAGTAAACACAATTTCACAGCTGCATGCTGGTCTCTTAAATCGACCATCACAAAAAACGAGGTTCGAAGAAAACTGCTTTTAGGAAAAAATTCACTGTGACCAAAAAGAACCTTCCCAGGCGATGCCACTGGGTACACTAACACAGAGAGTTGGTTAATGCTCACCTAGTGGGAAAAATGTGTGTTATGGAAGCTCTGCTGCATCCAGTGACATTCTGATTTTGGGGAGATACCCTTTGTATATTTTTATTTATTGTTTGTGTAGATGACCAATCAATTACTGAGGAAGGGATGTTAAAACATCCTATTATGATTGTAGATTTGTCAAGTTTGCCTGTTCTATTTGTTTCTATTTCATATATTTGAAGTTCTGTTATTAAGTATATATTTTTTATCATTGTTTTGTCTTCCTGGTAAACTTCCCCTTTTGTTATTATGAAACTATTCATTCTAGCAATACTCCAAGTCTCAAAAACTATTATTTTTCTGATAATTACATAATCATTCTAAATTTCCATAGTTATGTTAGAAAGGTATATTCTGGAGGGGGTGGGAAGGAGCTGATACCAAAGGCACAAATAGAAAGTAACTATTTAAAGTGATAAAAAATCAATAGTGAGGAGGGTGTAGGAGGTCTGGCAGGGCTTGAGCAAGAGCAATGTAACTGAGAGGACTTCCTGAAACCCAAATGAAAGCTGAACATGATATTGGGACAAGAGGAAAGTAAAAAGAAATAGAGAAAAGAACTAAAAGGCAATGGGCATTTACAGACATCTAAATACAGGCACATACATATATAAATATATTTATATATGACAATGGGGAAATGAATTTATGTACATCTATTTATAGGTTTAGTATTAAGGAAGAAGATGGACATTGGACCCCTACTTAAGTACTCCCTCAACACAAGAACACTTTGTTCTAATAATCCCGCACTCTGAGATGCTCACCTTCCACAACACTATCGCTGAAGACAAAGCAGGTACATAAGCAAATGTGGTGAAGAAAGCTGACGGTGCCCGGTTATCAAAAGATATAGCGTCTGGGGTTTTAAAGACTTGAAGATAAACAAGTGGGCATCTAGCTGAGAAACAACAAAGTCTACATGGAAGAAGCACACAAGCCTGTGTGATCATGAGGTGTTGATGAGCTCAGATATTAGGCATCAAAGACCCAGAGCAAAAAATCATAATGTGAATGAGGTGGGGAGTGGGGAGTGGAGGCCCAAAGCCAATCTGTAAACAATTGGACATCCCCTTACAAAGGAGTTGTGAGGAGAAGAAAGGCCAGTAAGGGTGTAGTGTAGCACTGATGAAGCATACAGCTTTCCTCTGGTTCTTTAATTCTTCCTCCCTTCCACTATCATGACCCTAATTCTACCTTTAAAATTCAGCTAGACCAGAGCATGTACATGGGTACAGATAAGAGCTGGAAACACAGGGAATATAGGACAGATAAACTCCTCAGGACTAATATTGAGAATAGCCATACCAGGAGGGGAAGGGGAAGGTGAGGGGAGAAAGGAGGAACCAATCACGATGTCCTATTTTTAACCCCCTCCCAGGGGGGTGGAAAACAGACAAGGGGGTGGGGGAGACATTGGCTAGTACAAGACATGAAAAAATAATAATGTTTAAATTATCAAGGGTTCATGAGGGAGGGAGGGAGGGAGGGAAGGAGAGGAAGGGGGAAAATAAGGAGCTGATACCCAAGGCTCAAGTACAAAGAAAATGCTTTGAAAATGATGGTGGCAACATATGTACAAATGTACTTGAGACAGTGGATGTATGTATGGATTGTGATGAGTTGTACGAGCCCCCAATAAAATGATTAAAAAAAAAAAAGAAAGTAAATGTTTAGAAAATTATGATGGCAACTGATGTATAAATATGCTTGATACAATCAATATATGGAATGTCAAAAGAACTGTTAGAGCCCCCAATAAAATAACAAAAAAATAAATGTTTATTTTCCTCCCTCTCCCATTGACTTTCAAGCTACTTATACCCTTTTAAAGTGTATTTCCTATGCTGTCTTTAGATATGATCAAGTTGGTTGGCTCCAACTCATTGAGAACCTTCCTACAAAAGGAAAAAAAACAAACAAACTCTAAGGTCCGTGTCATCCTCCCAATTGTTGTTATATAGGAGCCCATTGTTACAGCCATGTGCCCATCAATGTTGTTGTGGGTCTTCCTGAATTTTGGGTGGTATGTTGGTTACTTGTTAGGCTTCTAACTGTAAGGTCAGCAATGAGAAATCCCCAACCGCTCCAAGGGAGAAAGGCAGGGCTATGTACTCCCATAGAGTTAGTTTGGAAAATTCACAGGGAAGTGCTACCCAGTCCTAAGGGGTTGCTAGGAATTGCCATGACTCAGTGGCAGTGAGTTTGCATCTTTTGTTATGTATTTTACCAAGCATTGTGTCATCCTCTGGGAACTGGTCTTATCTGATAACATATCCAAAGTATTTGATGTGAAGCCTTGTCATCCTCACTTCTTAGGAGCATTCTGGCTAGACAGCCAAGAAACGTTTGTTCTTCTGGAATCCCATGGATCCAGAACCATAATTCAAATGCATCAGTTCTTCCCCAAAAGAAAAATGCATTGCCATGAAGTTGATTCAGACTCCTAGCAAATGTATAGGATGGAGTAGAACCTCCTCTGTGGGTTTCTGAAACTAAATCTTTACCGGAGTAGAAGCCTCTTTCTCCCCTGGATCCCCTGCGGTGGTTTCACACCGCAGACCTTTTAGTTAGCAGACAGCCCAGCTTGTAAACAACAATGCCACCAGGCTCCCAATTCTTCTCCATCTTCCTTACTCGCTGTTGAGCTTGTGCATACAGACGAGGCAATTGATAATCCTGTGGCTTCATTCAGCCCGACCTTAGACCTCCATGTGGCAGCTGTGCTTTCAAAAGAACACTTTCAATAGATCTTGTACAGCAGATTTGCCCAATACCATACCTCACTTGATTTCCTGATGGCTGCTGCCATGAACTTTGATTATGAAGTCAAGTAAAATGATGATAGGATTTCATTGTGAATGGTTAACATCCCGCTGAGTAGAAAATGAGCCATCGTAGAAGCAGGAAGGATCTCACAAAAGAAAGAACTACGAGTGGATGTGTCCTTTGAGCCCTGGGATCCCTGTACATTGAACCTCCTTGATCTAGGAGACAGCCATCACAGCAGAGGAGCAGTAGAGGAATGGCAGGCAGAAGAGCTGCAGCAGCAGAGCCAAAAGCCAGACCACAAGGCAGAGCAGTGCACTTTCCAGCCCATAGAGAAAGTAAAACTGGAGTCCCTTTGAGCTGGTGGAGTGCTATGTCTCCAGGCACCTAATTGATAGAGGCGGGCTTGCTTAGTGGTGTGCCCTTTGGACATTTATTGTCAGCCCTAAAATAGCTTTGTAACATTGCCCAAACAGGTCAGAGGCTGAAAGCCAAAGAGAAGCCTGCCTGTGGGCACAGCAGAGAAGAAGCTATTTTGATTGAACAACTCTATCCTGATCATTTCTCACCTAATTTGTAATCTGTTGCCTTCCTTAGGAAAACCCATACTCACAAATATTGTCTCTCAGTTCTGTGTGGCCACTGCAATGAATTATTGGGCTCAATGGAGAAGTGAGTGCTGCCAAAGAAATGACTGGTGTTAGAACTGGGAAGAAGGTTAAGGGATGGAGGCATGCCTGACCTCAGCCTCAGAGAAATTAGCCTTGTGTTCCTAATGTTGCTGATGGTGACTCCTTTCCTCACCCTCTGTGAAAATTAGAGACGGACACAGGAAACTCACATGTCACATTTTACTTGTTTGCATATATATATATAATTTTAAACACTCTTCCGGATTTTAAATAATAAATAGCTGTTTGTTATGTTTAAACAACTACCTCTTGGTCTATGCACAGATTTGCAAGAACACAGCCAAGTGTTCTAGAATCCCCATTCTTTGTACTATTAACCACAGATGGTGGTGATCTATACATCTCCTATATGTAACATGTATTTGTTTTTATTGTTAGGCAGTTTTGAAACTCTCTGCCTTTTAATTAGAGTGTTTTGGAGTGGGTGGTAAGATATTTTATACCATGTTCTTTGCGTTTCTCTATTCATGTTCAGCCACGCTCCCTTGAGTTATTGTTAATATGTAGCTCCAAGGATTTTAATATGTTGTTATGTCATCACAATATGTTCTTGTTTACTTAAAGTGACCCTACATACAACAACATGAAATGTAATCTTATGTTGTGCCATCCTCAGCATCAGTGCTGTGTTAAGCCCGTTTTGGTAGCCATGTTGTCAGCCCATCAATATTCTCTTTTGCTGACCCTCTGCTTTACCAACACAATACCCTCTTCCAGTGACGGGTCCTGTCTGATGGCACCTGTGCAAAGTATTTCAAACCAAGTTGCACTTTTCTCACTTCCAAAAAAGGATTCTGAAATGAACAAGGGTTCATGAGGGAGGGTGGGAAGGGAGGGGGAAAATGAGGGGCTGATATTAAGGGCTCAAGTAGAAGGCAAATGTTTTGAGAATGGTGATGCAGCAAATGTACAAATGTGCTTGACACAATGGATGGATGTATGGATTGTGATAAGAATTGTGTGAGCCCCCAATAAAATGATATTAAAAAAGAGTATTCTGGCTATCCTTCCAACCCTGATGTGTCTATTCTTCTGATAACTCGTGGTATATTCAATATTCTTCACTAACACCATAATTCAAAGGCACCAATTCTTCTTCAGTCTTTTTTATTCGTTGTCTAGCTTTCATATGTATACAAGGCAATTGAAAATACCCTGGTGTGGGTCAGGTGCCCCTTCATCTTCAAAGTGCCTTTTCACTTTTTCACACTTCAAAGAGATATTTTTCAGGTTATTTACCCAATGCAACAAGTGCCATCCTCACCACCAGTACTGTGTTGAGCCCGTTTTAGTAGCCATGTTGTCAGCCCATCAATATTCTCTTTTGACTTCTTGACTGCTGCTTCTGTGAATGTTAATTTGTGTCAATAAAATTTTGACAACTTACATACACTTAATGCTAATATTGTACCACTTCACATAAAACATAAGTACCATGGAAGAGTAGTTTCATTTACCATTCCTGCTGTCCTTTGTACAATTATGAAGTTAAATATATTAGAGCCCCCAAAACATGCATTTATAGTTTTATTTAAACATCTGTGCATTTTAAATCCATTAGAACTAAAATAGATATTTACATATATACACACATACAAATATATATTTTAACTACATACTTCAGCATTTCTATAACATTTTTCCCTGTAGATATGAGTTACTGTTTTGTATAGTTTCCTTTCATTTTGAAGAACTTCCTTTATTAGTTCTTGCAGTACAGGTTTACTGGCGGCAAGTTTTCCAAGTTTTGGTATGTCTTTGAAACATACCAAGCATACCATTTGAAATAAAATGGTTTTATTTCACTGTCATTCTCTATTGCCAGTTGAATATTTTCTTTGTTTGCTTACTTACCTTTTTTGACACTTTCAAGATATTTATTTTCTTCTGATTCCCATTGTTTACAATGAGAAGTCAGTCATTTTGATATTACCATTTTCCTGTATGTAATATGCCATCTTCCTCTTGCTTTAATTAATTTGTTTTAATGTTATTTCATTATCTACTCTTTGGATTTTAGCAGTTTCACTAGGATGCACAGAGCATTGATTACTACTATGGTTGAGCTTTCTTAGAACGTGTTGAGCTTTTTGGATCTTGATACTTACATTTTCCACCTATTTTGAGAAACATTTTGCCCTTACATCTTTAGTTGCTTTTTCTGTCCCAATCTCCCTTTTACCTCTTTTGGGACTCTAGTTTCATGTATGTTGGGCCCCTTAATATTGCTCATAAATCTCTAAGATACAAGTCCATTCTCTTCAATCATGTTCTCTTCAGTCTTCAGAATAATACTTTCCATAAATCCATGTTCAACTTCTTTGCCCTTTATACATCACCTCCAATGTGACAAAGAATTCTCATTGCAGTTATTGTCCATTGCAACTTACGGCACTCTGTTCTTGTATTTCTCTAATGATATGCTCCATCAATTTGCATTATGAAGATATCGTTGTTTTCATCTTTAAACGTATTTCTAATGTGTAATTTCAAATCTTTTCCTGCTAATTGCAACATCTAAGTTATTTTCCAGATAAATTAATTTTGACTGTCTTTTCTTCAGATTATATTTTCCTGATTTTTTTACCCACATTTTTGGCATTTACTTAATCTTATGGACAATCACTTTCAGAACTGAGTTTCTGTTGTGTTCATGTGAATAATGTTGGGTTTTTTCTTCCTCAAATATAATTACCTTGGCTGAACTCAAACTTCCAACTCTGTCTCTTTACAAATGGCATCCTCTTATACCTCAATGTAGTTTTTCTCTGACCTCTGCCATTTCACCTGGGCATGGTTAGTTTAGCAGTTATTCAAAGATTTTATATTCGAGATTCACACTTAAACCTTTTCTGCTAGGTCTTAATCCACATATTCTCTCTCTCATCTGTTTTTATAGCCCCAAACCCTTTTCTGTGACATCCAAGCCAATAAAAGTTACTTTCTGACTTTACAGCCTCACATACATTTGGAAATGCCTTGAATCAGAGTTTCAAATGAGCAGATCTTACCAGTTACAGTTCATCTTATAGATAGAAATATACCTAAAGATATTTAGATATATTATTTCTATAATGAATCATTATTATCTGTGAGAGGATCAATCAAATAAAATTGCTTCACCAGTGTTTATTGACATAATCACAAAATTAACCACTAATACATTGTCAGCATTTTCAAATCAGTAATTAGGTTGTGTTCAACTTGAAATTCTCAGGATCAAAGATGTTCCTTTCCATATATATGCTGTTCAAAAATTTGTTGGTTTGAATACTTTATACTTTAGATCTATATTTATTTGTGCAAATGATAAATCAAATTTAAGTAATTAAATGTTCATTATGTGATTGGGTCTCATAAAACAACAAGAAAGTAAACTGAATGTGGGTTTCAGCCGTCAATGATGACCTGGGAGGCACATATTTTACAGCAGTAAATTTCCTAAGATACACCTTCCTAAGCAGGAAAAAAAGAAAATCTAATAAGATTCTGTTGTCTGGCAAAGGTAGAGACGAACAGAAATCAGATGCGCTTTGACCTTCAAAGCAGGCCTTTGAGTCTCTTCATCCTGTCTAAAACATGACACAATCAACGTGGGCCTGTCCAAGACTTTGAAGAAAATTCCAGCCATCCCCTCAGGATGCTAATCAATAGACTCTCCCATAAGGCCAGATCTATCCATGCTACGAATATAATGCCAGTGTTAATCCAAGTCACTCTCACTTGGAGTGGTTAAAAAACAAAAACAAAAAAACACTAACTCAATAGCTCAGGTTTGAACATGATAACTGATTCTCAACGGAGTAGGGTAATTCTGACCCCAAAATAATGAAATAAATGCTTAGCATAATAAAAAAATCTATCATCTAATTGAAGAATTATATATCAATAACTCCCCCGACATAAAAAAAAAAAAAGTTTTTTGAGATAGGATGAGCTGAAGAAAATATCCTCGTTTTTCATCAAGAAAGGCCTTCAATGAAACCCAGGATGGGGGAATCTATGGACACAATAACTAGACTAAGGGTTCTTAAGGAGTATGTTAGGGGAGTTGGGGGTGCCGGTAAGGGGGAGCTGGTATCAAGGAATACATGAAGGAAGAAAATGTTTCGAAACTAATTGTAGTCGCAATTGAAAAACACTGTTTGATATGATTGAACTATGAAAAGGTATAATCTGTGGATTAGGTCCTAATACAATGGTTTGAAAGCAAAAGAAGAAAGACAGGCCTTTGTTCTGTTCTGCAGACAAAGCTAATCTCAGCCTCTAATGCTAAGCATATTTAATCAAAGAGATCAAGATTGTACTGCTTAGACTTGTGGCATATCACTTGAACTTTGACTAAGTGCCATTCTTTAACATTATCACAAAATCTGAGCTCATCAGAAGAACAGAGATGTTAATCAAGAGGAATTATTTAGTAATTATAATTTTATTTATATTTATTTAAGTGTGCATTTCTATTTCTGGAGCAACCTGATCATAATTTCCCTACATGTATTTACCCAAATCCATTCCCTTAACTCTTCACTATCTGTTGGGAAATCTAGATTTGTTTCCCTTTCTGTGGCACGGTTTGATGTACAGAAATGACTCCGAACACAGTGTTCACAGCTGTAATCTTCAAGTGAACGCGAAGTGGCTAAATTGCTTCTGCAATTGGGCTCCATTATAAATTGTTCTGGAAAGAACATTTGCTTCAATTCTAATACTGATAACCAAATAAGAAAATAACTTGAGTAGCTCATGGTATTGAATGTTTCTCAAATGTAAAAAAGATGAAGGATAAGTTTGGTCTGATACATGCAATTTGCGATTCTTTGTCTCCATGATGACATCATTCTGCACCTCTTGGGCCCATGTCCTTTCCTATAGAGGGCATATTTTGGAAGCACAATTGGCAGAAATGAAAATTATTCTAAAAATGCTGTAATGGCCCTAATAGAAAATTTTAATGGAAATTTTTGTCTTTTATATGTCATTTTCACTGTTCCACCTCAACTGAAAAGCAATATGCTTGACAAAGAGGTTTACAAAATAACAGCTCCAAGTACCAAAAAGAATATCTGGGTTCAATTTAGGTCTAGTACAATGAACTATTTATATAGACATAGGTACAAAATGTAATTTCTTATATTCTCAATTCCTAGAACAGTAAAATTGGGAAATTAAATTATATGAACTGAAAGTCTAAAAACTTCCAGATAGTTCACTTTGCCTGATTGCCTATGAACCAAATTCAAAACCATGTTCTAGGCTCTTATGGGAATCGAAAGATTAATAGCACACAATTCCCTTATTCAAGTGACTCACAATCTAGCAAATAGAAGACAACTGAATATACATCTTTCTCTAATTCAAGGACTATGGCAACATTTTTAACCAAGGCTCAAAGAAAACTATCAAATGCACAAAAGTTGGAATAATTAATCTTGACCAAAGCAATAGAAGACACAGCATTTAATGTAAGCGGGAATTCAAGTACTAAAGTTTCTGTTGCTTCTCTGCTTGAAATAAAATGAAGATTTATATAAACATACCAGGTTGTTAAAGCTAGTATTGAGCTGACCTTGGTAGAGATGGAATGTGTTGTAGCACCAAAATGTGTTTCCTTCTCTTCCTGATCACACAGCTCATCTATATCACCCAGATTCCTCCTTCAGTTGAGAAATTTGAGTTATAGTCGATATGAGATAGGCAAAACAGAAATACACCCTTCTTCTACCTGGTCTACAAACACATTGAGTATAATAATATTCACTATCACTGATAGCTCGATTCTGGTTCCAGTGGCTATCTCTGAGGTCACAGGACATGGTGGAGTCACTCAAAGAATGAGTCTAAGTATGGACTGCCTGGACCAGCGTCTTGTCCTCAGCACCACTAGTTAAAAATGTGACATATGCATGAGATAAAACAATACACTGTCAAAATGGACAAAAATCAGCAACAGTAGCAGACAAACCAGAGAGTATCACAGAGAAAAACACCACCCAGAAACCAATATGATGAAATCAGCAATCAAAACACCATATAAATAAGGAACAAAGACACAAATAAAAAGGGGGGGATGGGAGTGGGGAGATGAAGTAACCAAACACAGCAAAAAGATAGCAAAATATATCAATAATGACCCTATCAGTGGATTAAATGTAACAATCAAAAGACAGAGAGTACCAGACTAGATTAGAAACAAGATCCATCTATATGCTGCCTAAAATAGACACACCGTAAAGAAAAAAAACAGACTAAAAATCAAAGAATGACAAAAAACTTTACCAAGCGTAGGACTATAAAAAAGAATCTCTGATGAAATCGACTTTAAGGCAAATAACATAATGAGGGACAAGAATGGACACTACCCCCAGAAGAAGGACACAAGCTTGTGTGATCCAACGATGACAATACAAAATTCTAATATGGTGAGGAGAACAGCACCACAACAAAAATTAAGGGGCCCCAAGTTGTGGAGGGCTGTGGGGGGCGAGGGAGAGCCCAAAACCTATCCGCAGAGTAGGTATCAGACTGAGCCACTGGTACATCTGCTCTAGCCACAGGCAAGAGTCTCAAACAGCCTTACTGTCAGGCAGACACCACAGTAATCTTGATTATGCTGGATCAAACAGGATCCTTGGCCAGTTGACCTCCCTATAGACATGATCTGACTTTGTTCTGGGTGCAAGTATCTCTTAGTTGTTCTATGATATAAATTTCTTCCCTGGCTTTTTGAATGTTGATGGGGATCTTCTACCTCTCTTTAATTAAATTATTTGTATTTTTGTTTGTATACTATTATGTTTTTATCCTTACCAAAAAAAAAAAAAACACTACATGATGATTAAAAAACAATACACAGGAACAAATAACCTTGATAAATATATGTATACACCCAATGAAAGCCCCTCAAAATACACCAGCCAAATTATTAGACTTGAATTTGAAACAGAAATAAATAAGTGAACAATATTAGTATGAGACTTCAACAAACCACTCTCATTGAAAGACAGATTATCTTGAGAAAAAAAAACACAATAAAGAAACATAAGAATCCAACCTGTGTGACCACAAGGTGTAGAAGGGATCAGGTTTCAGGCATCAAAGAATAAAAAATCATATCATTGTAAATGAGGGTGAGTGCAGAGTGGAGACCCAAAGTCCATCTGTAGGCAACTGGACACCCCCTTACTGAAGGGTGGCGGGGAGGAGATGAGCCAGACAGGGTGCAGTGTAGCAATGATGAAACATACAACTTCCTAGATGCTCTTCCCCTCACTATCATGATCCCAATTCTACCTTACAAATCCGGCTAGACCAGAGGATGTACACTGGTACAGACAGGAACTGGAAACACAGGGAATCCAGGGCGGATGATCTCTTCAGGACCAGTGCTGAGAGTGGTGATACTGGGAGGGTAGAGGGAGGGTGGAGTTGAAAGGGGGGAATCGAATACAAGGATCTTCATATAACCTCTTCCCTGGGGGATGGACAACAGAAAATTGGGTGAGGGCAGACCTCGGACAGTGTCAGACATGACAAAATAATAATAATTTATAAATTATCAAGGGTTCATGAGGGAGAGGGTAATGGGGAGAGAGGGGGGAAAATGAGATGCTGATATTAAGGGCTCAAGTAAAAAGCAAATGTTTTGAGAATGATGGTGGCAACAAATGTATAAATGTGCTTGACACATGGACGCATGTATGGATTGTGATAAGAATTGTACGACCCCCAATAAAATGATTTAAAAAAAACATAAGCATCAAATAACTCATTCAACGAGCTTGACTTCCTAGACTATCAGAACACTCAACACAGTACACATTAGTTTCCATTGCACACGGTACATACTCTCAAGTAGAACACATATTAGGACACAATGAAAGCCTCAACACAGTAAAGACATTGAGCTTCTACAACCCAATTTCTCAGGTCACAGTGTTATAAAACTGGAAATCAACAACAGAAAGAAGAAACACAAAGACAAACACATGAGACCAGCCGAGAAATAACTTTAAAAGTTCTGGGTCATCCCAAAATCTTTGGGACACAGGAAAAGCAGTTATTAGAGAGCAGTTTATATTATCAGCACATATATAAAAATAGAGGAGAAATCTGAAATCAATACCTTAACACAACACCTCCAACTACTAGAACAAGAGCAACAGCACAAACCCGCCAACAACAGAAGAGAAACTATAAAGACTCAAGTAGAAACCTGTGTGATCTAAGGATTGTAAACACAATCTAGAGGGGGTAAGGTATCAGAGCTTAAATTCTGAATACTTGGTTTGCAGAAGGTTATAGATGACAGTGTATGCCCAAAATCCATTTGCAGAGTCCCCACACAATTAAGACTTAGGTGAATCCCCTCTCAGCGTAGTCCAAGGATATAAATAGCTTTGCTATCAGACAGAGTGCATTGTAAAGTCAATTATGGCATATGTAGTTAGGTTAAAATGCAACACATTATTTGATCTTCTTTTTGACCCACTCTGAAGTTATTTCAGTGTTTCATACTTTCTGCTTTCTTAGCAAACTAGATCATCCAGGCATTAAATAATAACAAAGGGATAGTATAACCTTTTTGCCAATCTATGGAGAACTTTACATAAAATTATTGCTTTCCATTAAAAAAAAACACGATTTATCAAAATTAACACAAAAGCAATTAGAGAACTTGAAGATCCATTAGAACTGCTGAAATAAATAAATATGTGCAATTAAAAACCTTCCCTAATATAAACCAAAACTCCAAATGGCTTCCCTGGTGAGTGCTATCAAAAATTTAAGAGGAAATACTTACACAAACTCTTTCAGTAAATAAAATAGAGAACTCTTTCCAGTTAGCTTTGTGAGACCAGTAAAACCTTGATGTCAAAACTCAGCAAAAGTATTGCAAGAGAAAAAAAATTACAGCTCAATATTCCCCATGAATATAGACATAGTGTCACTGAAGTATTAGCACACTGAATTTTACATTCTAGAGTAAAGATAATAAATGACCACAAAGTGAGATTTATTTCATAAATGTTGTTTGATTTAATATTTGTAAATTAATCAATGTAATTTAATGTGTTAACAGGATAATGGGAACATATATTAGTTATTTAGTGCTCCTGTAACAGAAACACCGTAAGGGAATGGCTTTAACAAACTTTTTTCTCTCACAGTTTAAGAGACTAGAAGTCCAAATTCAGGATGCCAGCTCCCAGGGGAAGAGTTTATCTCTCTGGACTCTAGAGGAAGGTCCTTCTGTGTTTCTTCAGCTTTTGTTTCCAAGTTCCTTTGAGATTTCCACGAGTCTTAGCATCTATTTTAACTGGTCTCTGCTTGCCAGCTTACTTGTAATAAATCTCTTTTATATACTCATCCTGCCTCATTAACATAGCAAAGACAATCCATTCCCACATGGAATGAAAACCACAGGTTTTGAGGTCAGGATTTAAAACACACGTTTTAAAAGGACACAATTCAATCCACACAGAATATATCACATGATCATCTCAATAGATGCAGAGAAAAAATTTGGGGTGGGGGGAGAGAAATGAACAATCATCTAACAACTGTCAACAAATAATAAGTAAAAGTGAACTGTCTTAATAAAATAAAGGGTATTTAGAATTAAAGCTGCAGCTAGCAAGATACCTAGGGATGGACTATTCATGGCTTTCCCTTTAAGATTAGGAACTGGACAAAGATGTGTATGTTTTAATGACCTATGCAACATGATTCCGGAAGTTCTAGTCAGTGCAGTAGAGCAGGAACATATGAAAAGGCATGAGACTGAGAAGAAGAAGATAAAGAGAATTTGTTTATATACACAAATGACTGTGTACCAAAAAAACCCAAAGAATCTCTAAAAATATCTACCATAATTGAGAATGGAATTTGATAAGAGTGGTCAATAATTTAAAATCCAATGGTATTTTTATAGAAAGAAATTTCCAGTTGAATTTAAAAACACAAGAATATTTAGTTTTGCATCAAAAGTTATGTCAAAGAATTAACTTGACAAAACATGTTTAGAAATTCTACACTATAATACTTTAATTGCATAGAGAAAGAAAATTTAAACATATGGAGATACATACTACATGTCCTATTATTATTTAGATAATTATGAAGGTGTTTCAAAAGATTTACAGAAAAACCAAATGATCTTTCAATTCTGTTTTTCCAGGAACTTTTTGATCCACCCTTAAAATATTTCAAATTGAACTATAAATTTGACACAATCCCTGGGGACGAGGGGGGAGAAAAATACATTTTGTAAAAATTATCAAGTTAAATGAAAAATGTGTGTGGACATTCTTAGCATCAAGACTAACAAAAACACTCTTGAAAAATAAGAACAAGGGTAAGGATACTACACTCTGAATTTTTAAGACTTGCCACAGCATGACAATTTGTCAGTTGTTGTACTGGGGTGGCCGATGTTTGAAGCTGGAAGCTATGTCGCTGCTACTGTGAATGCCAGCAGGGTCACCCAAAGTGAATAGTTTTCAGCAGTTTCCAGATGATGGAATCATATGTCCACATCAGAAGTAGTCACTGAAAACCTTATGCATGGCCTGGAAGCATTGTCAGATACTAAAGGTCCAAGGAACTAAAGCAAAACTGGCAGGGATCGTGCCAGAAAATGAGGGCCTCAGGTTACAAGGCACTCAAAATACGACAGAGGAAGAGCTGCCTTCTCAAAGTAGAGTCGATCACAATGACGTGGATGGAGTTAAGGCCGTGGGAGTAAAGCCCTGGGGACTTCATTTGTTGATGATGACTCAAATGACTCAAATGAAAAGTAACAGCTGCAAAATCTAATCCTTGGAATGCAGACTGTAGGAACTATGAATCTAGGAAAACTGGAATTCATCAAAACTGAAATGGGACTCATAAAGATCAATATTTAGGTGTTAGTGAGCTGCTTAGGACTGGAATTAGCAATTTTAAATCAGAAAATGATTTAGAATTAGGAAGAATGATATTGTATTAGTCATCACAAAGGACATGTCAAGATCTATCGTGAAGGACAATGCTGTCTGTAGTAGGATTATATCTACACACATTGAAGGAAATCCAATTGACGCAACTCTTACTCAAATGTATGCATCAATGACTCATGCTATCAAAAACCGGATGAAACTCACTGCCATAAAGTCGATGCTGAATCATAGTGAGCTTGTGGGACAGGGTACTTCCTTTGTGAGTTTCAGAGACTGTAACTCTTTTTTTTTTTAATTCTTATTTATTTTTTTATTACTTTTAAAAATCATTTTATTGGGGGCTTGTGCAACTCTTATCACAATCTATACATCAATTGAATCAGGCATATTTGTACATATGTTGCCCTCATTCTTTTCTAAACATTTACTTTCTATTGAGCCCTTGGTATTGCCCCCCCATCCCCCCCCCTACACACACACACACACACACACACACACACACACACACACACACACGTTTTCTCCAGTGGAGAGATTGGTTGTTCAAACTACTGACTTTGTGGGTCACATTCCAACCTGTAACCACTTCAAATAGTTCAAAAGGGAGATAAAATGATAAGGTATGACATTCTAACTTAACTTCATATGTCATAATCAACTTTCAACATTTTCTATCTGATAACAGGGCTATTCACAACCCCTCTTGGTGATCAGAAAGGATTCATTAGAGCAGTGGTTCCCAACCTTCCTCATGCCGTGACCCTTTAATACAGTTGCTCATGTTGTGTTGACCCCCGACCATAAAATTATTTTTGTTGCTACTCCATAACTGCAATTTTGCTACTGCTATGAATCAAGTGACGCCTGTGAAGGGGTCATAACGCACTGGTTGAGAACCACTGTATTAGAATCTTCATACCTGTAGGACCCTGCAAACAGATCTTGGGCTTCTACAGTAGTCCTTAACCTTCTGAAAAACAGGGGTTCAGAATGTAAGCTCTGATGCCATTCAGTCCACAGGCTGGTGTGCTTCTTCCACAGGGACTTTGTTGACCCCTCACTTAGATGGCTGCTTGTGTTAAGGGAAGCCTTTAATCTGTAACTCTTAACAGGAGTAGAAAGCTCCATTGTGCTAGTGAGCAGCTGGTGTGTTCCAACTGCGGACCTTGTTGTTAGCAGGCCCAAAGGCTGAATTCTCCAAAGTCTTCAGTCTGAAATTGATCAAACACGCAATGAAGATGGATTGATAATGATGGCAATTGGAATGTAAAAGTTGGAAACAAGAGGACAGAACAGTAGTTGGAAACTATGGTCTTAGTAATAGATTCGAAACTAGAGGTTGTATGATTGAATTTTATATGACTAACAACTTGTTCATAGAAAACAGCTTTTTTCAACAACAAAAATGGTGACTGTATGCCTGGACTTCTCCAGATGAAATTCATAGAAATCCACTTGACTACATCTGTTGGAAGGGATGCGAGAGAAGCTCAAGATCTGTAGCTCAAACCCGGCCAGGGGATGACTGGAACAGATGACCAACTGTCCATATGGAAAAACAGGCTGGACCTTATGAAAGTGGACACTAGCACACAGGAACCAAATTACAACCTTGAGTCCATCCCGTCTGGATTTTAAGAAGAGCTCAAGAAAAGAAAATGGTGCATTGAACACTATTTACAAAAGGCCACATGAGCGGTAAGAGGACATGAAGAAAATCATTCATGGAGAAAGGAAACGAGCATTATAAAGAAAGAAGAGGAAAAAATCAAAGTGTATGTCAGAAGAGACTAATCCTAGAGTAGCCAAGACAAATGGAAGAAATTATGAAGTCAAAGAGCTGAAAAGAAAATTTCAAAGAGTAGCTCAACAAGGAAAGTAAAATATTATCATGAAATGTGCGCAGCCCAAGAATAGAAAAGCAAAATTGAAAAACACTCAGCACATCTTAAACTAGAAGAACTGAAGAAAAAATTCAAGCCTTGAGTTGCAATACTGAAAGTTTCTATGAGAAAAATATTGAATGATGCAGGAAGCATCAAAAGAAGATGGGAAGAATACACAGAATTACTGTACCAGAAAGAACTAGTCAACAGTCCACCATTTCAGGAGGTAGCATATGAGCAAGAACCAATGGTGTTGATGAAAGAAGTTCAAGCTACAATGAAAGCATTAGCCAAACACAAGTCTCCAGGAATTGATGGAATACCAATTGAAATGTTTCAACAAGCTGGTAAAACAATGGAAACATTCACTCTTTTATACCAGGATATTTGGAAGACAGCTATATGCATGTCTCAACCAATCAATTGGTGGAAGTTACAAAGACATGGATAGAACCATATGAAGACATTTTATTTCATTGCAGGCATCTATTGGTGCTAAAAGAGCTTCAGCAAGGAAGATACCCAAGGACTCCATGGCTGGAGACTGGAGATAGACAACAAAGAGATGTGCCTGTTGGCATGGCTGAGAAAGGGCATGGGTATGGGCAACAGAACGGTATTTTTATTGTTTTTATTGCTTTCGGAACCTTACTTGTGAACTCCCCTCATAAATGTCGATAATCATGATAACTGGCCCCTGTGAGTTGTGTGCAGCCATGCCTTTGCAGACCAGCAGAGAAGTAAAGTCCCATTGGAGAATGGTTGAGGTCAGAAGAAGGTAAAAGGAATTGTGGGGAAGTGATATGGCTGACTCTGACTTACCGGAATTAACTTCAAGCAGAGATAGAGGTAGTTTCTCCTTTCTACTAGTGAAGCTGGAGAAAATTAGACCTGGCCCTCTTGCCATTTTTTCTAATGTACATCAAGGCTGTATCTTTTTACCATATTATTCAATCTGTATGCTGAGCAAATACTCTGAGAAACTGTGCTATATAAAGAAGAATGTAGTATCAAGATTGGAGGAAGGCTTATTAACAACTTATCATATGCAGATGACACAACCTTGCTTATTGCAAGCAAAAGAGGACTTGAAGCACTTAGTGATGAATGTCAGGTGATAGCTTTCAATATAGATTATACCACAGAATTAAGAAAACAAAAATCCTTACAACTAGACCAATAAGCAACATAATAATAAACACAGAAGGTAGTGTTGTCAAGAATTCCATTTTACTCGGATCCACTTCCATTGCCCATGGAAGCAACAGCCATGAAATCAAATGGAGTATAACCTTGGGCAAGTGTACATACAAAGACTTCTTTCAAGTGTTCAAAAGCCAAGTCTTAAAGTGTGCCTGAACCCAAACCATGGTATTTACAATCACCTGAGTAAGCATGTGAAAGCTGGACAATGAAGAAGGAAACCAAAGAACCGATGCCTCTGAATTGTAGTGTTGGCGAAGAATAGGGAGCATTCCACAGACTGACAGAAGCATTTATAAATCTGTCTTGGGAGAAGAGCAACCAGAGTTCCTTATAATGAAGCATGGTGAGACTACAGCTCAAATACTTTGGACATTTGATCAAGAGGGATCAGGCCATGAAAAGGACACCCCGTTTGATAAAGTAGAGGGTCATCAGAAAAGTAAAAACCCCTCGATTAGACATCTTGGAACAGTAGTCACCTCAATGGGCTCCAATACAGCAATGACTGTGAAGATGCTCCAACACCGAGCAGGGTTTCATTGTACTGTCCTTGTTTTGCTCTGATTGGGAACTGACTCCATGGGACATAGCCACAACAATTGGCCACTGTATGGTGAAAACTACTTTGGAGAAAAGAAAATCTACATTGGATGTGGACAAGGTAAAGAGAAAGATATGGTAGCAGAAATGCTTATTTTAAATAGTGATTATGCCATGCATCACTGCAGAGGATTTTGGACAAATAAAGAGTGGGAAGGAATCTTGTGGTATAGCTATGCAAGAGCATTTTAGGTAGAGGGTGAGCCCAGAAATGCAGTATGCTTGCCTGGAGGCTGAATGCCAGTGTACGCTGAGTGTAATCTCTAGTGGGCCAAACGTGGACGCAGAGAGAACAGCTTGGAGTCTACTAAAATGGCCTAGGAGGGACGGGAGAGTAATTTAATGAGGAAGAGTATTGTCATAAGTGATCATATTCTAGTCATATTGCAGGAAGGGAGCCAGTAAGATATGTGAGTGGGTTTGATGTTGGGCGTGAGAGATAGGGACAAGTAAAAGATGATTCCTGTGTTTGGCTTGATCTACCGGAAGTATAAAGTTTCTCTTAAATGAGATGAGGAAGACCTGGTTGGTATGTTCAAATCCACTGTAGTGTTCGAATGCCTTCCAACTGTGGAGGCCCATCTCCCAGCACTGTATTAGACAATGCTCTGCTGCAATTCATAACGTTTTCATTAGGTAGTTTTTGGAAGGAAACTACTACCAGGCCTTTATTTCGAATCTCAATCAAGAACCTCCACCCTGGGTGACCCTGCGTGTGTGGGCAATACCAGTGGCATCATTTATAGACTCAAAGTAGTGCAGTAGCCACCACTGCATGATAAACTGAAAGGTGGTGGAAAACCATGAGTTTTTTAAGCCATTACAATTCGGGGTGGTAACAGAAGAGGCTCTCTGGGAGTGCAGGGGTTAAGCACTCTACTGCTCAGCCAAAGGTTGGCAGTTCAAACCCCATAGCTGATCTGTAATAGGAAGATATATTCGTCAGCTTCTGCTCACATACACAGCCTTGGGAACCCTTTGGGGTGGTTCTACTCTATCACATAGAATGATTGAGTCCGGATCAACTCGACAGCACACAATGGCAACAACACAGTCACAGATTCCTAATGCACTTTGACTTCCACCAAGCCTTCCAAGCATATGTCACAATAAAACGTTTCTATTTCCTCTCCCATTATCCTTTGCTGTATCTTTAGCAGGATTCAGCTGACAGATTTCAATAAAGATGATACCATGTCATATCTAAAGAATGGTTACAATTGGAGTTTCTAGCTTGGGTGGGAATGGGGCAGAGAAGGAAAAGCTAATGAAAAAGTTTAACTTGGAAAATACTAAATTGATAAAACATCTTCAAGCCAGCCTTCCCATGGCAACTTCTTGTTCAAGTACAGGCATGAAATATTTAGAATTGCTAGAACTCCACTAGGAAGGCTTTTATCCCTGCAAAAGAGTTTATAGCCAGAAGCTGCCTGCTGGCATCGCAAGCAGGAATGCACCATTTGTTCAATGCCAGAGTTTTCTCTTTGGCTGTCTGACATGCTGCTGCTCATCTCCAGAGGTCCTGTGCCTTTATGACTGGCACCTCCCAGGAAAGAGGGGTTGTAATTGCCTCGTAGTTTGGGACTCAGGGCTGTTGGAGGGTATTTGCTTTGGAGTGCCAGAGACCTTCGGCTCAGCAAGCATCACAAGCTCTGTGGGAGGAGCATCTCAGCGCAGCAGGAAAGACAAAGGCAATGAAAATATACTAACTCATGGGGTGGGTGTGTTTCCATCCACACTCTCAGTATTGTCCTTTCATTTCATTCAGTTACAAAGTCTTTTTTGAAATCTGCCAAAACTGATTTCGTGACACATTAAACACACACACACACACACACACACACACACACACACACACACGCACACACACCCCACAATCCCTGATATATTCTTGCACCACCCATAGCTCAGAAAATGTCAAAAACGAGGAATCAACACTGTCAGTCAGATTCTCAACAGGCACAGCTCTGTGGTTGACAAGAGAAATATCCACTCCCTTCCGCGAGGGGCTTGGAGATGGAGGGAAGGGGGACTTTGGCGTATTTTGAAAGGGTATGAGGTAAAGGAGGCTGTCCACCTAAGCGTCTTCCCCAGATGACTCTTAAAAAATGTCGGTCTGACAGAAGCAGGAGACCTGGAGATTCTGTTTAATGAGAATGGAAAATTTCATAGAACGGTGCCTTTTGTTCCATCCTCAAGGGATTGGGGTGACACAGTGGCTGAAAGGAGGGGTTCAGACAATTGTTAGGATCATCCGTGTTTCCTTCTGCCATCCATGGGGTCCCTGTGAATGGGAACCAATTAGATGACAATAATACATACCCATGCTTACCTTTGTCATGTCTGGATGGACAACATTACAGGTCAAAGACTTCCAAACTTTCTTCAAGGACATACACAGACACTTATTGAAACTTGACTGTGCTATTTGTTAATTGTGTGGCCATGGGCAATTTATTTAACTCTAGGTTCCCATCTGCAACATGGGGATGCGATAGTTGTTGGCTTCAGGTAATTTTAGTGTAACTTGAAACAGTGCCTAGTCTATATTCAGGACTGAAACAATTCTAACAGTAATTTTGTAAAACATCTATTTTCATATAATCAAAACCGCAAATGCCTGAATTTGTATGACAGAACCCTGACAGAGAATAAGGACTAAAATATTTCCAACCAAGAAGAAAGGTCGAGAAAGGGACTCTCAGCAGTGGAAAACTCAAGAGGCCCAGAAAATAAGGCAGTCCCGTGAAGTCCTGGCTCTCACAGGTTTCACTGTATATACAAGTCAATTTTACTGAGTTCCTGGTCACAAAAATGACAAAAACCACAATGCTGAATGAAATAAAGTCAATTACAAAGCCCAAATCTTTTATGAGGTCATTATTATTAAAAGTAAAAAAAAAAAATTCACATTAGAGCAGTTTCTTAACAGCAACGTAACAGGCATTTTATGCCAGATATGTCTTTGTGGGGCAGGTCGGCCCTGTGCATGATGTTCAGCATCAACCGAGACCTCTACCCTTCGTACTCCGCCATTGTGGTGGCAAACCACATGGCCCAGCAATGCCGTGTAGCGACTGGGGAAGGGCAAAGGTAATCCCGGATGAGAACCAGCCGTCGTTATGGAGCTCTTTTTCCCTCAGTCTTAAACTGTCAATAGTCTTCTCTGTCATCTTTTGTACTAATTGTGTCTCCACTGATTAAATGATAACATATTGAATTATAAATGCTACAGCTGCTTCGTTTATAGTACGTGCACAGGATGCCACAGGTAGTCTATAGCGGTGGCAATTCTTGTCTTCTTCCCTCCTCCCTGCTCCAATCACTATAGCGCTCTTAGATCACTTTCCAAATGCATTCCCTAAACAAAAACCTTTGTTTCAGGCTTACCTTTGAAGTGAAATCTAGCTAAATTGCTCCTATGATACCTATCAGATTGTAGGTACTCATTCAGTGACTATGCACCAATGAAGCCAAACATGAGCTGTAAAAGATCCAGGCTTATTGAGAGGAGAGGTAGTAGATTAGACATTTCTGTCTCCCTGTGAAAATCACCAGCATGGCAATTGCTCAATAAATAATTGTTAACTAAATTAATTCAAAAATTTTAACTTTTATCTCCTTCTGCTCAAATAATACCTTTGGTACCATGACTACTTCAATTTTCTAGGCCAATAGTTGGAAGAGAATAATGTTTGAAGTACTCCCTTTGAAATTAAAATGGTTAATTACTTTCTTATATTAGGTGTGAGACAGCAAACAAGGACAGCAAAAATGTGTAAGCTGGGTCATGAAGGAAATTATATTAGAGATTTCCCAAGTCTTGATTTTCTCCATCTTTTCTGAAGGAAATACTGAAGAAGGGGTGATTTCTGAATTCATTTCCTCTGAATAAAATGTTCAGGTACTGCGACATAACTGTTCCCTAGTGTTCAGGGGACCCATCCTGAGATTTGATTTTCTATAATTATCTGTCTGCCATGATCACAGCTGTTCTTCTGCACTAATTATTAAAATGATTGTAATGGAAGGTAGAAGAGCCACTAGCACTGTTGTTTCACCCCTCTGCTCATGGGTAACATTAAAAGGAAGGGAGGAAGAACAGTGTGGGAGCCCTTGATGGCAGAGCAGACACATGATCCAGAAAGGCATAGAAATCGTGCCATAGGCACCAGCCTGCGACCTTCAATGTTTGAACAATGGGATATCAACAGACACGACATTGGGTTTATGATCCCCCCTAAATAAGAAATTCCCATGCAGTAAGAAGGGTCACGAAGAAGGGATTTCCAAATGATGCTTCAGTTGGTGATCTACCCAGTGTATTGCAATTACTGTTTTCAGTGTTGTTTCTTAAGAAATGTGCTCGCGGACGGGGCCCGGGGAGAGGCGGTCATCATCAGCCTCCTTGGTTCTAGCTCCCAACGCAATGCCGGCGGCTCAAGCTGGGGAGGAGCTGACAACCAACGATTCCGGTTAAAAGGATAACTTCCACCATTTCCCCACTGCGTGTTATGGACAGATGTACTCTGTCACCGATGTCCAGCGTCCCCTACCTTAGCAAGCAACCACTCACAGGGGATCATAAAAACTGACTTTAAGCCTTTCCTCAGTGGGGCTGTATTATCAGGGAAGGTTCTTAGGCGATGTAAGGTTAAACTGATGGATCACTTGAACTTCGGTGTGATGGTGTTCAATATTGCTATTAACACCTCAAGGACAGGGAAGGAGCCTGAAAAGTGAGAAGGCAAAATGTTCTAACAATTGAAGATGGGTTCCAGGCTAAGAAGTCTGTGAACTCCGAAAGAATGCAGAGCTGGGTAATTGAGCAAAAACATCCAATAAAAAAATCAGGCACAGAGGAACTCTCATTAGCAAGAGAAATTCACATCAGCAATTCATAGTTTGATTATATGTTAGCTAAACTGTAGCACCAGTTTCTGGCTAAAATTAAAAGAAATCAATAATACCTACTCATGGAGCTTTTCATAGACGTAAATGTACTCAACTAAAATGACTATTCCTTATTATGATACGACTTTATTTCCTATGTTTTCTTTATGATAAGAGTGTGCTTCCAGGGAATCTAGGGTGAAAGATCCCTTCAGGACCAGTGCTGAGAGTGGCGATACCGGGAGGGTGGAAGGAGAGTTGGGTGGAAAGGTGGAACCGATTATAAGGACCTACATATAACCTCCTCCCTGGGGGATGGACAACAGAAAAGTGGGTGAAGGGAGACATGGGACAGTGTAAGATATGACAAAATAATAATTTATAAGTTATCAAGGGTTCATGAGGGAGGGGGGAGTGGAGAAGGAAGGGGGGAAATGAGGAGCTGATGCCAGGGGCTTAAGTGGAGAGCAGATGTTTTAAGAATGATGAGGGCAATGAATTGTACAAGTGTGCTTTACACAATGGATGGATGGATGGATTGTGATAAGAGTTGTATGAGCCCCCAATAAAATGATTAAAATAAAAGAGTGTGCTTCATACTTGTTTGTGTCTTTCATTTTCATACTTCGGTGTGTCATACTTTGGGATCCGTCAAAAAATTAGCGAGGGGAATTAGTGCTCTACCTTGTGCTCCTCGCTGCCAGAACTAGCCCAGACTTTCAGCTGTTAAGATGGTAAGGGCTGATGTTGCGTTCTTACCACAATTTGTGTAGTCGTTCAAGGAATGAAATAAACAGTTTATGCCTATGTGGCAGCAACTGCACTTCTTTGTAAATTTTACTTATTTACGATATTTCATAGAATGGGAGGCTAGTTTTAGAACATACATTGCAAGATTTTTCAGCTACAGTACTAATTCTACTCTTAAATTCAAATGGACCATTTACATTCACACACTCTCCAACCCTCCCGTTTTGTGTCCTTCTAGAATAGTACACAGACATTTTTGTGTGTGCCTGTCCACCCAACCCCCAACCCGCCCAGGAGTAAAAACTGTGAAATGGTGGCAATGAACCTATTTATTGATTTGGACATTTCTACCCCCTGCTTCTATTACTTATACATGCTAATGAACTTTCCGAGATGAGGAAATCAGCATCCTGGTAGAGAATTCGATGCAGATGTGAATTCATTAAGTAACAGAGGTCTAAAGAGCAAGTAACATGCACGAATTATGAGAAAAGTGGAGGAAGAAGAAGAGGGGAAACAGCACGAGAATGGCACTGTTTAAATCAATAGGTTCTCAGCTCAAAGATTAATAGCTGCAAGTGAAGTGGGAAAGCTTAAAAGGTGTTTTCTTTTCCTGTCATGAAGTGGCCGTCTAAATCAAAGCCAGCGGTGGTACTGATCAACATGCCAGCCCGCAGTGTGGATGTTCCCTCACCGCAGCTGTGCTTTCAGAATCAGCCCTCTATCCTGCTCCCCGCCTTTGTTTCCTAAAATCTGACTGCTTCCTTATCTAGTGCTGCTCATAGAAATACTAAAAACAGGTGCTTTAATCCAGAGCGTCTCACAGTTTAGAAGGTTCACTCCCTCACTAGTCTCGAATCAATTTAAACTCAGGGAAACCCTATAGAGACAGACTAGAACTACCCCATAGTGTCTCTAAGTCTGTACATATTTACAGGAACAGACAACCTTATCTTTCACCCCCTGTGGCTGGTGGATTTGAACTTCCAACCTTGGACTTAATAGCTCAACATTTAACCCACTAGACCACCGAAGAATGCAAAGTGCTGACTCTAAGGTAAGGCTTTTTCTCTGTCCATTCTGGAGATAGATTTTGACATAATTTTTCACCTGAGTGTAGAAACTTTTTGGCACAGAGACCCTGGGTCCAAGACATATATTCCACTCTTTTTTTCCTTCTCGGTGGTAGTAGGCCCCCTTCTCTCTCTCTGATCACAAATTTAATCTCCTTTATATCCCAAAATAGATGGATTCTTTTATATTTCAAAGTACATTAATCTACTTTTTACCTAAAAAAAAATGTTGCTAATTCTATTAATTGTATGCAGCCTCATTGACATAAATGCCACTAATCTTGCCCCATCAATAGCATAGATATTAGGATTCACAGTGTATAGAATAAATAAAATGAAGACTCTTGGTCTAGTCAAATTAATATGTTAATATAAATGGGCGTGGGATGGATAATTCAATCTATGGCACCGAATCTGTTACTTAATTAAAAATAATACATCTACGTATGTCTGGGTGATAGATGATAGAGAGATAGATAGATAGTAGATATTTTTGCTAAATGTTGTCAAGTTACTTCCGACTCCTGGCCACCTTGTGTAGGACAGAGGGAAGCACTGCCTGGTCCTGCCCCACGCTCACAATTGCTCTTATGTTTGGAGCCATTGCTGCAGCCACCGTGTCCATCCATTTTGCCGAGAGTCTTCCTTTTTTGCCTGCCCTTATACTTTACCGCGCATGTTGTCCATTCACAGGGACTGGTCTCTCCTGATAGCATGTCCAAAGTGTGTGAGACTAAGTCTCACCATCCTTGCTTCGGAGGTACATGAATAAATAGATATAATTGTGTTAGCACCAAGGGCTAATTTTTATAAGACTTATAAGAAGACACTAAAATTATCTGTGAACCAAATAAGCCCCCCCCCAAAATGCTTGAAGCAAAGTTAAAAGGTATCATCCTTATTGTAAAGTTAAGGAAATAAAATCTTAGCAATGTTACTTAGATTGAAGCTCTGTGCCTAACAGATTGAGAATTTAATGAAATGAGGAAATTACTGAAGGGGTTATAGTTTAATCTCTCAGATAAAATAAACCTTAGTGCAATCACATGCATTATGGGGCACCTGTAGCTGTGGTGTCCACTGGAAGCACCACAGTGTTACTACTGTTATCCTTTGACAGCTCTCTCTCACTGGGTGCTCTCCAAACCAAATAATGATCTATTGTAATACATAGAGGATTCTATTAACTATAAATTCATAAGGGCATCAAAAAATGACAGTGAGTGAAACAATATTCTAGACAGGAAATAATATACATGGTTAATATTATTTATTTTACAACCAATTACAAATTGTACCTACTGTTATTTTGACATTAACTTTTGTATCAGGTAAGAGCTTTCTCAGGTGCTATAACAGACAAAAAAAGAAATGCTTGAAAAAGACAGTTATGTCTCTATCACATAAAAATTAGATAAGTGGCTTTGAACTTGTACCGTGTTGCTTTATTATCCTTAATAACTGACTTCCATGTTGTGATCCATCTCAGCACCAGGTTGTAGTGATATTCCAGCATACTACTAACCATCATCCATGTTGTGGACAGTGTGGTCCAACTCCCACTATCATATACTCATTGTAGTCTGAGAAAGGGAAGGCAACTCCTTTCCTTTTTATGCACAGCAGGAAATGTGAAAATACCCCTTCCCATAACAACTCATTGGGCAAGGCTTCATGGCCACATGGTTATGCATACCTTCTGCAAAATCTGTGAAATATAGTCTTTAATTGGGTGACTATATGCCAAAATGTACATTATTAAGAAAGACTTGATGCTTTCCCATAACTTTGAATAAGATGTATTTTTTAAAGTGAAAATTCTTAGCCAGTTATTGCTGAGAAAACTATTTGTGGTTTGAAGGAGTTGATATTCAGTTAATATTGTAGTTGCTATTCAGTCCGACCATTGTTGAGGAGTTAGATACAAAAGCATTGTTGTTCGTGGTAAGGTGCCCTGGATCAGTTCTGACACAGAGAAACCCTATCGACGTACAACAGAATAAAACCCTGCCCAGGCCTGTGCCATCCTTCTAATTTCTGTCTTAGATGTTTTTTAAAATCGTTAAGCCCATTGTTGCAGCTCTGTGTCTGTCAACCCATCTCATTAAGATTCTTCCTCTTTTTCACTGACCTTCTACCTTACCAACCATGAGGTCTTCACCGGAGACTAGTCTCTCCTGATAACATGTCCAAAGTCTCACCATCGTCTCTTCTAAGTCTCATCACCACAGGGTCTCACCATCGTCACTTCTAAGGAGCATTCGGCTGTACTGCTTTCAGCACAGCCATGTTTGGTCTTCAGTACAATTCAAAGGCATCAGTTCTTTGGGCTTATTCATTGTGCAGCTTTCACGTGTATTTGAAGTGACTGGAAATATCATGGTGTGGGCCAGGTGAAACTTAACCCTCAAATGAACTAAAATGATTCTGCCAAATATTCCTATAAAGCTACACTCCTGGTCAGCACTCTCAAAATTCAGCCTCAAAATGATCCATGCTATTAAAGAGAGTTCTGTGGGAAATGTCCTTTCTTTGCTTACATGTCCTGCTGTGAATGGAGTTTGGAATGCTCTTTCTGTTTTGAATACTCTGAAAATTTAGTTGCCTTCCAGCAACAGCAGTTGCTGGTATTTTTAAAAAAAATCATTTTATTGGGGTGTCGTACAACTCTTATCACAATCCATACATCCATTCATTGTGTCAAGCAGATTTGTACATTTATTTCCATCATCATTCTCAAAACATTTTCTTTCTACTTGAGTCCTTGGTATCAGCTTCTCATTAACACTTGATAAACATAACACTTATGTTTATCCCTCCCTCATAAACACTTGATAATTTACAAATTATTATTATTATTTCATGTTTTACACTGCCCAATGTCTCCCTTCACCCACTTTTCTGTTGTCCATTCCCCCTGTGAGGGAATTATAGGTAGATCATTGTGATCAGTCCTCCCTATCTTCCCCCACCATCTCCTTACCCTCCTGGTATGGCTACTCTTAATATTGGTCCTGAGGGGTTTATCTGTCCTGGATTCCCTGTGTTTCCAGCTCTTATCTGTACCCATGTACATGCTTTGTGCTAGCCAGATTTGTAAGGTAGAATTGGGGTCATGACAGTGCGGGGAGATGAATTAAAGAATTAGAGGAAAGTTGTATGTTTCATTGGTGCTATACTGCATGCTGCCTGGCTCGTCTCCACCCCACGACTCTTCTGTAAGGGATGTCCAGTTGTTTACAGATGGGCTTTGGGTCTCCACTCTGCACTCCTCCTCATTCACAATAATATGATTTTTTTGTCCTAGGTCTTTGATGCCAGATACCTGATCCTATCGACCCTTTGTGATCACACAGGCTGGTGTGCTTCTTCCATGTGGGCTTTGTTGCTTTTCAGCTAGATGGCTGCTTATTTATCTTCAAGCCTTTAAGACCCCAAACTATGTTTTGATAGCCAGGCACCATCATCTTTCTTCACCACATTTGCTTATGCACCCACTTTGTTTTCCACGATCATGTCAGGAAAGTGAGCATCATGGAATGCCAGATTAATAGAAAAAAAGTGTCCTTGCATTGAGGGAGTACTTGGTACTTTTTTAATAGGAGGAAAATGTGTAAGTATTGGGTCTGACCTAAGAAGATGTGATTCTTGATTGAAAGTCATAGAGATGTTAATACCCCCTGGAAATACTACCATCAGCCATTTCGAAATCTCTAGTCGAGATTTCTACTCTCTGTTGTGCATAAAAGTACAATATATACTTTACATGACATGCTATACAAATACATGGACTATATAAATTTACTGCTAAAGGTTAAATTGTATCTCCAAAGGAAGTGTTCCCTACAGAAACTGAACAAGATCTTCCTTCTGAAATTACAGTCTTCACCCACAGCTGGTGCCCTGATTCAGCCATAATCTCCTAAGCAATGAAACTCACTCCTATTATAAACATAGAATACCTTTTGAACGTTAGCTAATCTTTCAAATGCATCATAGTTAGTAAGATTTTAGTTTTTAGTAAGAATGATTTCACTCTAGGCCTAGGACTCGAAGGGTCCAAGGAACAGGAAAGAGAGACAAGAAGGTGATAGGATGGGTTTCATTCAGAGGAAGTGAGTTTATCTGAAATACAGAAAGGGACAGTGAAGGCAGGAGAGAATGCACTGGACATTAAAGCCAACGAAGGGTAAGGAGAAGGCTTTGATAAGCCTAGGCAATCAAACGCAACCACCCGAAAGAAAAATCAAGGAGCAGGGAGCAGACTGTAACAGGGAGCAGTAAATGGGGAAACATAAAAGGTGACTGGACACTCAGTCTGAATGGGTTAAACATTCCTGAAATCAAAGCACACGCTTCATTCACCTCAGGACCTGGAAGACTTAAGTGGTTCCTTACCATCTGAAGATAAGAATTTTAGAAAAAGGAAAAGGAATGAAATTTATATTTTTTGGAAATGTAAATAGGTGACATGTTGACTATGACATAAAAATGGACATGAAACATATTTATATCTGTAGGAGGGCTCGTTTTCCGCCATTTGAAGCTTTGGGGAGCAGTTCGGTGAGGCAACAGCCTACTCTACGTGTTTGTCTCCGACAGCATCTCACTGTGCATAAGGGAGGCTGTGGAGCACAGGCAGGCCTTGTTTTAATCTTGACCCTCCACTTGCTCAGCTTGTGTTGCTTCACACAAGTTATATAAGCCCTCAAAATCTCAATTTTCTCTTCTATACAACACCTTTCCTCCTTAGTTCTACCATAATTAAATGACAGTATTATTTCATTTCAGAATTAAATGAAATATCATGCTTTTGCATGTACTTAGCAAAGGACCAATCAGTTGTGATGAAATGACCTCCAATTCTTGGCAAGCCCAGGTATGTCTGTATAGGACAGTGCTTCATGGCTTTCATTGGCTGAAAATTTGGGGATTGAACACCAGACCTTTCTTTTGGAGACTTCTGGATGGATTGAAGTCTCTGATCTTTTGGTTAGAAGCTGAACAAATTAACTGTTTGCACCACCCAGAGACCAGCAATGTTACTGACAGCCTCAAGTTGAACTACAAAGCTAGCACTCTATTTTTCACCTGAAGGGACCGTAACTGAGGCAGCGGGGGGTGGGGGCTGCTAACTGTGTTTAAGGTGTGTTAACTTTTCATTAAAGGAAGACATAGATATGCAAACCATGGAGGCCTGGTTGTTCAAGAGTATATCTAGGTGTTCCTCCCCCAAAGCATCAAGTAGGCATGAAATGCTCCTTAAAAAGTGAAAACTGTATTTAAAAGGGAAACTGGGTTCTGCCTTGACCACTTTGTACTGTATCAAATATGTTCTAATAATAGCCTGAGCACACTGATTCCAAATCAAAACTTCTATTAGAGAATTCCAGCTTCTCCCTGAAGCTCTGCTTAACTGCACTAATGGTCACAAAGGCATTATTCTACTAACTATAATCTAGCAGTTCATTGACATTCACAGTCTGAACTTTTCATTTCCTTTTGGTCTTCAGGGAAGTAGAGATGGATGAAGGCATCTACATTTTGCCTTAAAGTTGGGCAGTGAGGTGGGTATGTATGGATCTGTCACCCCTCCTTAGATTATTTTCTGCTCAGTTTATACAGCATCCTGTGGGAGCTCGGTGAATTCATGGACTAAATTCCCTCCTCTTCAGCACCCTTCTAAAGAAGGCATTGGTGCCAGCCGAGAGGCTTCAGATGGAACAATAGCTCCTTTAGGCCCCCAGAGGAGTCTGGAGACTCTGGAGACTGGGGAACTAGGATGTTAAAATATTATATACACACACACACACACACACACACACACACAGACATATATGGAGCCCCTGGTGACGTAGCGGTTAGGTGTTGGGCTGCGATCCTCAAGGTCAGCAGTTTGAAACCACCAGTAACTCCTCATGAGAAAGATGGAGCTTTCTATACCCTTAAAGGGTTACAGTCTTGGAAACTCACAGGAGCAGTACAATCCTGCCCTGTAGCGTCACTATGAGTCCGCATCAGCTCAATGGCAGTGAGCTTGTTTATTTGTTTGTTTGTTATATACATATGTGTTCATTTTTAATCACTTTGAAAGACTATGTTTTATTATAATTAACTCTTTTTTAAGAAAGTACTATTACCACCATCATTATCGCAAGAGATAAATAGCTCACTGGAGGCCAGATAAAGAGACACTCTCTGCTTCATCTTCTTGCTGTCAAGACACATGGAGCTACACTAGCGCCCTGGAACTAGAGCACCCACACGGAGACCCACACCAGTGCTAGCATGCTTCCACCACCATTGGATCAACAGGACTTTCATCTACTGGCCTGTGATTTTCCTGCATTCAGCATCATTGCATGGCTGCATGGGTCTAAAGAGAAATGTATGGACTAATACTGACATATGGGGTAATATTGAACTTATGGACTTGATCTGGACTGGGCTGGGATGTTTTCTTAATGTACAATTGCTCTTTGATATCATGTTCTCTCTGACACCTATGAGTGTCTATGGATTTGTTTCTGTAGTCTACCCAGACTAACACAACAGGCAAATCCCAAAAATGACCTGTAAGACTTTTCAAACACTAACTCCAATTTATCTTTGTGAGCTGAATGCCATGAACACCCCCACACCACTACTAAGCCATTATACTGAATGAGCTGAAAGTGATGAGTATAATTTTCAAGCAGAAAACATATTTATTCTTTTCCATCATAGTACCAGTAAATGTGCTCTCAATGTTTTCTTATTGTCTTTTGTTTTTTTCTCTGCTCTTATGTGAAATCCAAGGAGGGTCTCATAACTTACTTAGTCATTCATGGATAATAAACAATTCTAATCCCTTTAGTCTCAAAAACAACTTTATTTGAATAAATAAAAGCCACTTCCACAGTGACAGCCGACACTTCCACGTCGCCTCAATGTAACAACAGGTGTGCTTGTGATTTGGAGGCGCACAGTTAGAGAGGGGCAGTGTGGACAACTTCTGTTCTTTCCGCTAGCTCTACCTTCTCTCCGTACTAAGTCGGCACAGTCTTTGGCTTTCCTTGATATTGGGCTAAAGGGGAGAGGGAGTTGTAGGGGAGGACTGAGCTACCTGGGCTGCCACACAGCCTCCCTGGGAAGGCTGCAGATGCACTTCGTTGTTTTCCTGTCTTTGTGAAAACTCAGGGCCTTTGCAGAGGTGGAAGGACTTCCCCAGAGTTCCTCACGGCAGCTTCCCAGACATAAGGGGCAGCCTTCCTCTACCTAAGACCTCATTAAGACTCCAGCCCACGGACTCTGAGATTCTGGTAGTAGATGCCACCAAAACAGTCTATTTGTGCCCTCAATATAGTCCTCTTGGGCAGTGTCCTCATTTACATAACCCCTGGCCATTCCCTAACACTCCAGACCATGCAGGCCATGGATATTTTATACACCAACTAGTTTACAGACAGGACAAGTCCAGTGGGTACCCACAATGGATCCCTTTTCTTTCCTCCGCTCCCTCAAACTGAAATCCCAGGAGACATGTACCTTGGATGCACCTCTAAGTTACTGTAGATGAAAAAGATGATTCCTCCTTTCCTTCCCTGATAGAATGGAGGTGGGGAGTGGAAAAGTCAAATATATATGTATATATTTTTAAATCTCTCTCCATCTAATGATTTCATCCAGCCTATTAATTTTTATTTTTAAACATTTCATTGGCATTTAATCCACTCACCATGCAACTCAATAGCTAAACCATATTAAACAGATTTGTATAAACATCTTCATCGTCCATTTTAGAACATTTTCTTTTTTCTTGTACTTATTATTATAAGTTCCCCTTTTCTCTATAACCTCCCCTGGTATACTGGCATAATACCCCACCCCACCTCACCACCCCCCAAAAAAACCATCAATGCAGTCACTGTTGTTTTCGGTTTGTTGTGTTCTCACTCTCAGATTCTACTCCTCAATAGCTGCTCCATAGCTTAATTGCTTCTATAAATTCATAGCACATCCTGCATGAGCCCATGGAACTCAATTTAGAATGTTGGTGGCTTGACCCCCATTGCAGTGTTCAAGACTTTAGGCTTCAACCAAAACCAAGGCCCAAAAGTCCCATTTGAACATCCTGCTATCCTGGGACACTTGCTTAGAACGTTCTGTGTGTCCTGTCTATGCGTCACCTCGGTGATACCATTTTGGATGTGAGGAGGTGCGAAGCTTCCCGGGCATCCTCGTCAGAGTGGATGACACCTAAATGACTGTCAATGAAATTTGTGTGTAGTGTTTTAACAAAATAATTAATTTTATTAAAAATATCCTTGTAGTTTAGTTATAACAGCAAAAATAATTTTGTTCAAATGAAAAGGAGAAAAATAAAATAAAAGTCTTCTGCTCAGTATTTCCATTGTTGGAAATAAGAATAAGGTTGCAATTCAATGTACAAGATTTTACAAGAAAAATTTTGTTGTTGGCATTCATATACTATAAGAAATATTATATACACTTAAGCAATTTACAACAGCATCTGTGTTAGATAGGGTTCTCTAGAGAAACAAGACCAGGACACTTATGATTTTAGATTAGATAGATAGATAATATGAAATAAACAGCTGGTTAGTCTATAGAGCAGTACAAATGGCTCAGTGCAACTCATTTACGTGAGACAGTCCTTCAAGCCTTAAGGCCACCGGGTGCAAGTCAAGGAAGCAGACAGCTGAGTCCTCTGTAGAGCAATTCAAGCAATTCGGCCACAGGCAGCAAACAGCAAGGCAGGTCACCAACAGTCAGCCAGATGACTGTGATGTATATACCAAAAGCAGGTCTTGAAAGAATCTCTAACTACAGCAACACAGTCCCTGGATTGGGTGTCCCATAGGTAGTGTAGCTTACAAATGGTGGCAGAGAACAAGCTAAGGCAGCCGCACACTGGCACGATCATCAAAATGCAAGAGACAAGAAAGGCGAGGCTCGCCAAGCCATTTATCTCTCTGCCCTTCAATTAAACTGCCCTTCGATTAATCCTATATGTGTGCATTGGCCAGATTGGCACAATAAACCTACCTCTCACAAGATCTATTGCGTATGATGCTTCTTAGAAGTAAGGATGGTGAGACTTTGTCTCACGTACTTTGGGCATGTTGTCAGGAGAGACCAGTTCCTGGAGATGGACCTCCTGCTTGGTAAAGTAGAGGCTCCGTGAAATAGAGGAAGGCCCTCAACAACCACACAGTGGCTGCAACAGTGGACTCAGACACAAGAACAACTGTGAGGATGACGCAGGGCCTGGCAGTCTTGCCTTCTTTTGTGCATAGGTTTGCTATGAGCCAGAACATACTGGACAGCACTGGCCAACAACATTCCCTGAGTAAAATGAATAAGGAGCAGTACTAAGGCTCTACATGGTCTGGTATTAGAGAGGGTCCTTAGAGGGCAGTAACATCAATTTTAGTTACATCACTGTGTCACCTCACTGAATTATCCAGGCCCTCCCGAAAAGATCACAAAGGATGATGCAGAATGCCCTCTTCACTTACAAATTGATAACCCTTCTTTTTTAGAAAGTTCAATAACTTTCATATGGCATTCACATGCTTCCTTGCAATCTAATGGTGTCTAGGAGTCAAGTGCATTGTGGAGTTGCTTTACCTTTTATAAATTGTAAACTTCTTGAGAGAGGGTTGCTTCTTCACCTTTAGCTTTGAAAAGCCTACAGTTCACTAAGCCATGCACTCACCATTTGTTAGGTTCTTAGAAGTTCAACCTAAAACTACCATAAGATCCTGAAATAAGGAAAATTAAAATATATAAGGAAGTTTTTAAAGTTCATGGTAAAAAATGCAGTCTATTAATTCCGTTTGTCCATGAACTTTCTGAGGGTCTCTTGTATGTTTACAAAAAGATGTACACACGAATGCCCATAGTAACATTATTGACTATAGCCAAGAAACAGAAGCAACTCAAGGGTCATCAATGTGTAAAGGTATAAAGTGCAGCACCCTCGTACAATAGACATGTTAGCAATAAAAGGAACAAAGCACAAAAACATGCTACCATAAGAATGAACCTCAACTGCATTGTGGAAAGTGAAAGAAATAAGACACAAACAAGTATATATTGCATGGTTTTGCTTATATGAAATGCCTATCAAAGGGAATATTTGGAGACAACTGGAGATAGTGTTTTCCTGGGCTATTGGTGGTAATAGAAGTTAAGAGTAAATGGGCACAAGGTCATATTGGGGTGCTGGAAATATTCAAAAATGGAATCACAATGAGGGTTGTAAAACTTGGTAAACTTATGACAATTCATTAAAGTGTACACTTTAAAGGAGTGAACTCTTGGAATGCACATAAATTATAAGGAGCCCTGGTCATGTTGTGGTTACGCATTGGACTGCTACCTCTAAGGTCAGCAGTTCAAAACTATGAGATGCTGCTGGCAGAAGGAAGAGGCTATCTAGTCCGACTAAGAGTTACAGTCTTGGAAGCACACAGGGGCAATCCTACCCTGTCCTATAAGGTCACTATGAGTCGGAATCAACTTGATGGCAGTGAGCTTGGTTTTGAGATGTAAATTATCTTTCAATAAAACTAAAAAATGTAATAACCTGCTTGCTCAGTGGAATTTGCAGTTTTTTCTTTGATGTCAGTCTCTCATAGACATTAATGCTGTGGAAGCATTTCATGGTACAGAATGAGGGAGAACAGGGCCTCTGGGCCCACATCTTGCTCACTAAGTCATAAACAAACATATTGCTTCCCTATCAAAAGCCAAGATTCTTGAAATTTCATGACCACAGTTAGATTGAGTGCAGCTGCAATGCACTGTTGGTTTTCTGGAAGGAGCTGATGGTCTCCCCAAGTGTCTAGCTTAATCAGAAGAAGTGACTTGCGCACTGAGCATTCAAATTTCCTCATAGCTTGGAAATCTTGCCATTGTGGGATTTTAAATCCTAAATTGGATCATAGTAGCAAAGTAATTTAGAAATCAATCAGCTTCAAGTGCAGAAAATGAAAGATGTAGGATCAATATTTCCCTCTAGATGTTTAAAATAAAATCATGCTTTAAGAATGATCTATACTTGAGTCACTGGTAAATATATGTTACATGTAAGGGAATCGGTACAATTCATTCATCACCAGAGATGAGTCGATGAACTGTAAATGTTCTATGCAAGGCTTGAAGATTTTAGTTTGCTTTAATAAATATAGTACTATTAATTGTTTTCACTTGTCATATTTTAAAATGCTTTGACTAATCCTATTGTTGGGCAGTCAACTGTAGGGATTCTTTTAAATGGCTTTGAGTGAACTATAATTTGGTCTCTAAAGAATTGTCTCTAAACATCTCTTTATGAACTCAGATTACAAGGGTAGTGGTTTATACTTCAAATTCCCAGGGCTTAAATCATTTGTGTAGCAGCAACAAATAAACATATCATATAAAATAATTAATATTCAAAAGCACATTTGCAAGCAAATAATTGGTTTTTATTGGGACAACTTTGATATTTCCCAATGAGTAATAATTATGCATTCCACACAATAACTAAGTGAATTATAATCCTCTAACATCCACAGCTATTTTGCTTCACAGTTATCCCAAGGTTATAGTCCTGATAAGTATAGTGTTTTGTAGCTCCTGAGAGCAGCAGGATTTAAACCTCAGTCTCAATCAATACAAGAAACAAGGAACGCATAGCAGGAATGCATAGAGGGAAAAGAATCTTCCTACTTAACTATGTGAAGTACAGAGAATAAGCCAGCAGCCAATCTAACTAGCCAGTCTAACTAATCATTTATTAGTACAAGAATGATTTATTGAGGGTCTACTGTATATCAGGTATGGTTCTAAGCAGAGAGGTACAGTCCATAATATTCTTTGCCATAATTAAATGAATTAATCGTTCTTTGACCTTCCTTATTCAATATCCAATTTTCATATGCATTTGAGACAACTGAAGATACCATGGCCTGGGTCAAACACACCTCAGCCCTCAAAGTGACATCCTTGCCCTTCAACACTGTAAAGAAACTTTGTGCAGTAGATTCATTCAATGCAATGTGCTGTTTGATTTCTTGACTGCTGCTTCCAGGAGCATTGACTGTGGATCCAAGCAAGAGAAAATCCTTGATAAATCAGACTCCCAATGTTCCTTGAAAGAATAGGTAGAGTCCACATTCTAAGGGAACTTTGCTTGAGATATCATTCTTGCTGGCCATCCTCTACTTGTCCTTTCTAGACCCATATGTATCAGCTTCCCTTGTCATCCATTCCTTAATAAATCACTTGCAAGAAATGCTCATCTTGAGATCCTGTGTCTAGGGAGCACATCTCAAGACAAGGAGTCAATAAAGACTCACAGCATTATGACTTAAGCAACTTTGCAAATGGGCATTGCTCCTGCTGTTTTCATATGCTCACCATTGTGACATAAAACCTGCTACTCTAATCTCTTTATCCTTCCCTCTATACCTTCAACTCCTGGGTCTCTATTCCTTCTATTATACTTGCCTGACAAAACCCTAACTCTGCTGAATCCCTACTCTTTGATGATTCCACACCTGGGAAGATGATCATAATTGAAGACAATGCCTAGCCATGCTGATTGGCTTCACTTAATCACTCCTAAACATCAGTGGGCCCTTCCTGGTGCTCAGAAATCCTACAGTTCCATATTCCATTATTTCTCCCACAACCTTAGAAGATGATTTCTTACTTTCCTCTCTCTTCTCAAATTATTATCACCTCATTTCAGACCAACATCCTAATGGCTTTCCTTTCTATTTCCTTCGGAAAGCACAAGTAGTCATAAAAGAACTGTCTCATGATCCAATCCTAGGGCCTTTGTATTTGTTGTTCTTCTGCCTGTTGATCACGTTGGTATCAGCATGTGTAAGTCTGGGTAGACTAGAGAAACAAATCCATAGAAGCTCACATGTCTATAAGAAAAAGGTTTATATATAAGAGCAATTGAATATTGAGAAAACACCCCAGCCCAGCCCACAGCAAGTCCATAAGTCCACTATTAGCCCATCTGTCTGATACCAATCTATAAAGTCCACTTCAGACTCACGAAACACATGCAATGATACCAAGTACAGGAGGATCACAGGCCAGTGGGTTGGACGTCTTGTGGATCCAGTGGTCTTGTAAGCATCTCAGCACTGGCAGAGGTCTCTATACGGCTTCTCCGGCTCCAGAAGTCTGGTTGCAACAGGGTACGTCCATGTTGCTTCTCCAGCTCACAGGGCATACAGCCATGTGTCTTGTCAGTAGAGCATCGCTCAGGGAGTGAGCAGCAGAGAGAGAGTCTCCACCTTCAAGGAGGAAATCCAGGAGTTCCCAGAATTCTCAGAAGAAGATCATGCCCACACAGAGGCCTCAATGGTTATATCTTGATTGACAGGCCAGACTTCACCCTTTCATTCATAATCCTCTCAAATTGACACAAGATTACGTAACTACCACACAGCATATCCCATCCTTCCACCTCTATATGTCTCTACTTTTAACACATTTCTGAAATCTTCCTGAACATCTAAATGTTAATTATTTTCATTAACTCAATTTATTTTGAACCATAGTCCTATTTGGCATGTTGTATATTTGGTTTTTATATTTATTTCATTTCCTCTCTTTATGGGTTGTACTGGTTGGTTTTTTTTATTTTGTTGCTGTTGTTTCACATTACTTCATTTTTTGCACCTAGAATAGTGCCTACGATCAAGTAACTCTGTCATTATTTGTGACTAAATAACTCAATGTTAAAGACACCTTGTCATCCAAAGAATCGGGCAAATATGGAACTGCAATTTCTATAGTAACTGAGCACTCCTGAAATTCAATAATATTGTGATTATTATTGCAATTATATTTTTACTTTGTGTGTTCCAGTTTGGCTAATTTTTGTTGGGCGTTTACACTTCAAGTATCTAATTTTTATTGACAGGGCAATTACATAATGTGCCATCAATTACAAGATTGTTTTAGAAAATAGGTAACCAAATACTATCAGTTTCATATTAATACTTTTAAATGAATTGTATGTCACTGAAAAACTGGAGAGATATCCTGAAAAGAAAATTTAGTAGTTGGGGTAAGATATGTGGTTTCTATGTTAGCAAAATAATTAATTTTGTTATATCTACGTGAGACAAGAAGTTACCTCATATGACTAATTTGCTACATTTGGCCCTCCAACATATGTTCCTTGCCCTTCTTCAAATGCATCAACTTGCACAGAGAGAGAGCCCATACCTGCTATTAATTTAATTTGGCAGGCGAGTAGAGACAGAAGAAGGTTCATGTAATTATAGCAGGTACATAATATACTTTGGGCAATTGACCATTCTGAAATATTTAACTTACGCACCCCATAAGTTATGGAATATCAGCCTTTACTGATTCTTTTGAAGATTGCCCAAAACTATTCACACACTGTAATGATGAAATATTACAAAGAATTGTCTTTATAATTGATGAGATAATTCAACAAATTCAACCGGCAGATGGAAAGTAGTCAAAGACCTTTTTTGGATATCCATGGAAAATTATATTTGGGAAATACCCTATCCCTCCATTCATTCCCATACTGACTAGTGAGTGTGAGTCTTTAGGGTCTCCACGTTGGGAGTCATTTTCCACTGCCCACAGCTCACGTTCTCTTCACAGAGTGACTTTCTTTGTCCACTGCCTCGTTCTTCCTTTCAACAGTTACACCAGGTAGGATTTGGTCCGACTCACAAAGAACTTCGTGAAGGGACTGAAGCCCAAATTGCAGATGTGTAAACTTTCCCACTCAGTTCGATCAGTATTAGATTCTCGTCCGTCGCTGTTTTCAAAGGGTCTGCAGGGTTTAAGATGGCTATACTTAACCCGGTCTCAGACATAAAGGTGTACTCACAGCATAGAAGGGCAAACTGACAAGAAGGGTTGCAATATGGTGCTGGCTGGGATATTCATTAGAATTATTATTTCAGGGCAAATGTCAGAAATTGATTTTCCAGTTAATATCCAGAATACTTTGTGTGAACATATATATACATATATAATCTTTTACAGATCAGTAAGTGGTAGGAGATACAATATAGTACGGTCAATCTCAAATGTTTGCAAACTGATTATCTACACAAAGGAGTCAATGTCATGATTTTTCCAAATCTGCCTACTAGTGTCTGAAACATAGTAGGCAGGCAGTCAATAATTGTTTATTTAATACAATTTAATACATGAGTGATTGGATTTGATTATGCATTTGGGAATTGCAACTCCAAACCTGGAAACTGAATTTAACTTTTTTAAGGATAATCAAAGAATGAGTAGACATAATCGGTTCTACATCTTTGGGTCTAATGGCAAGGAAATACTGCGGATGAAACAGAAGACTTCCTTCACAGGAGAAGAGGAACTTGGCTGCCACTCAGTGAGCCCACGCAAGCCCTGGAGAGTCCTTCCCACCGCCTCCTGATTCCTGCAAGTGTCTTCTTCCGGAGAGCAGCGGGGCTCTTTTCTCCCTGAAGTGTTACAGGACCCAGTCCTCGCAGAGCCTGCTGTTCGGAGAAGACCCATGCTGCTTTGTAATGACTGTGCTCACCAGAGAGGGAAAAGAGCAGCCGGGTTTGAAGGACCTATGTGCATAAAACAGCACAAGGGCCCGTGGAAAGCTGGCTGCTGCTTCTGGTTCTTTTTACTGAAGATTGACTAAAACTAGAACAAGCAATGACAAGGAAACCATTGACTTTTTATCCTTTGTGTATTTTGCAATGAAAATGCACATTCAACATGTGATAATCATATTTATTTTAAACAAGTGAGGTGGAATGGGGTAGTAAGTGGGGTTAGTAATTAAAAAAGAATAACAATAACCAAAAGAAAAAGAAATCAGTCAAATCACTTAAAAATCCAACTGCCTCTTTGTTTGCATACTGTAGTTTTCAAATTTGTATAAGGTACTTGTCACTAAACCTCTACATTTAATGAATGCTATTATATAGATAAAATTAATTTCCAACATCAAGGCCGCAATAATGAAGAGCTACGTTTCAAACATGACTTTGAATTTACCTAAGGTAAACCCATTATTTTATCCTCCAATTACTCTATAATTGACTTTTTAGCCGTGGTATAATTGATATCCACATAAAAGACTTTCCATTAACCAACTTTGGAAATAAGGCTACTGTAATACTTCTATACAGGATTTTATTTCCTCACTTAAATGCCTGTTCAGCTGCAAAAATGCCTCTGCTTTCAAAGTGCCTCTGTTTCATGAACTGTGACAAAGTGAAAGGTTTTTATGTAAACATTCTCTTGGTTAACCTTTCCTGATACTGACTTGAATGATTATCTACTGAAAAATTACATCGAATGTTTGCATTTGAGCAGTCAATTTCCCCCCACAGAGCTGGGGGAGAGTGGGAGGAATTTACAGCTGGGAATTGAAGGGTAGAGGAGGATTCTCTGAGAATACTCGAGGATATTATCAGTAGAAATGGGAAATTGCTTTTCAACATCATTACAGGGACATCCTACGGATTCCTGAATCATCAGGAACACAAACTAAGGGAAATCAATTGTGATTATGACTCGGGTTATCACTGCCAGTTAGAAATAAGTACTTTCCCATTTATTTTTCTACCACTGAGACCTGGGTTTACTTTTAAATGTTGGAAAGGGTGGCTTGCTATCAACCCACACGGTCTAGTCTTGAGAATATTAATCAAGTTCTCCGCAGACAGGGTAGGTTTTCCAAGTCTTCTGGGGACTAAAGGAAGCCCGGAGGGGGTTAAACAAAGCACTTGAATGCCACAGTGGTGGCACGTGGCTTTAAAATGAGGGTGATTTCTTGAGAAGAACAGGAGCAGAGAGCAGAGCCTGGTGAGGTTTGAACCTTCCTAGCAAGCAAGGGTAGACAACTTCCAGCCCTAGTGTGGCAGGGGTATAATCTGAAGACCTATGTGAGGCTGATGTCTAAATTCCCACTGAAAAGATAGATGCCAGCCCCCTTTAGTCTAAGCAAGTGCTCAAAATGAAAAAGAAAACAACTTCCGTGCTCATATTAAATTTGAGTTATGGTACTATAGAGAAGCTGATATTTCCAGAAAGAGTTATAACAGCATCAAAAAGGCCCATTTGCTTCCAACTTTGAAAGAGTGACGACCCACCAGGGTCTCGGTGCGGCCCACCTACCTGCAGCTCTCAGCTTTTTGCACAAAATAGCAGCTTCTTACCATTTTACCATTCTGTGTCACCTACCAGTAAATGTGCAGGCTAGAAGAGGCTTCTTGGTATTACATTAGCAGTTAATCAGATAATTGTGGGACCTCTTGCCAATAGCCTGCAGCCCTTTGCTGTTCTGAATAATAAGTGTATTATTAATTTCTTCATCCTGGCCCTGAGCCCCTGCTCCTGCTCCCTCTGCTGGGTCTTGCATCCCCGCTGTGTCAGCAGTCCCACTCAGATGCTCGGGCTTTCTTTCCTTCCCATAAACCAAGATGCAAATGGCTGCCTGTAGACCCCACAGGTAAATCCCCTCCAACACTTAGAATGCAGAGATGGTGGGAGTTTTGCTTGTCCTTTCTTTCTTTGGAAGTCTGCTTCTCAATTGTTGCCAGGTTATCACAATGGTGGAAGAGGGAAGCTGATGTTCCTTTCTACACAAAGCATGCTCATTTGACACAAAGCATATGTGCAATGCTTACAGTATCTATATAGCAGGGAATTGAATTCTTGATTCCATCACCCCAAAACTCCCATCGAGAGCCTATTAGTTAGTTATAGGGCAGAGCAGCGGTTGCTTCAGAAGAAGCAAAACAAAGCATGTACCATAGGTATTGCAGATATTCTTGCCTTATAGAGAACAGGAAACCCTCTGGGGGAACTAAACCACAAGCAAGAATGAGGTAAATGCAAATGAGAAGTGAAAATCCGTGCTAAAAGGAGCTGAGAAAGGCCAGAATTCCCATCCTATTGTGGCTCTCAGCTTCAGTTTTATGACGGGCTGACTGCAGCCGGGAGCGGAGCCATGGGCTTAGAAGGGAAGAGAGAAAGACACTCTAGAGTAGGAGAAGACATGACCGAAGGTTTGCCTGGATCGCAACGCTGCCTGGGCTAATGTTATGTACCAGGAAGGCTCCAGGACTCTGGAGACACAAGGGTGAACAGGTCACAGTCCAAGTCTCAGGAGGAGACATGTGAAACAATAAATGTAGTTTCAAGAGGAGAAGCAGAAAATGAAGTTACATGAGAGTAAATTGTCATTTTTGAATGGAGCAGGGTCAAGACGAGAAAAGCAGCATGGAATGATAGACAATAGTTAAGGGCTATAGTGCAGGTCCATCAAGGCCATGGCAATGAATGAATGGCTCCCGAAGAAGAAATGGGGTTGAAGTAGATGGAGAGAAGAATCATGACATAGTTCATAGAGAGAATCAAGGTGGGATGGGGGCTTAGAGAACAAAATAGGAAAGAAAGTCTACAGTGTCATCCAAGTTTCTTCAACAAGTCTTAAAAAGGTAAGACTTAAAGAGTGCTTCTTTAAAACATGAGGATTCAATCAAGGTTATCATAATCTAAGAGAAGTGGATGGTAGAGCCTAATTCTCATATGGAAAATGATCATTAGCAACCAAGCAATTCATTTGTAGACATTTAGAACTAGAAGAAATATCTTAGAAGCTCTTAAATTGACTTCTTCATTTTACAACTGAGAATACAAACTCAAGAGGACAAATGAGTTTTCAGAATCATACATGTAAGTACTATTGAAACTAGACCTAGAACTATTGCTTGTGACTCCTAATGAGAAACTGACTGTAGCTAGGGCTTTATTGTTAAGTATGATCCTTTATAATTAGTGTCAACCAATACCACTTCATCAATCTGGCTTCCTTGACCCACCCTACTACTGAATGGGCATCTGTCCATCCAGCTGGTCTTCTTGCCTCCAGTCTTAACCCATTCTCATCTGATTGTGGCATTCATCTCTGAAAAGCACTTGGGAAAATCTGTATGTGTCCTACACAAAATCAAGTCCGGAGAATAGCCTAGCCAACTCCCAGGTCTTCAAGATCGCATGCTTCACCAGCAATTTTCTTCCCCTTCTGCCTGCACATCATTCCTTGCAGCTTCTGATCTAACCAGTGTGGCAAACACTCCACAATAGTCCCTGCCTGTGATGACGTTACAGTCTCCACCTGTGCAAACAGAAAAGAAGTGAACCTTGTCAAGTGTTGGAGATGCCCTGAGCAAAATGAACGCAAACTAGAGTGGGTGTGAAACTTCTTACGCGTGTCATGGTCAGGAACGGCTTCACCTAAAGTATCCTGATACAAGTAGGTGCTGGTAGACAGGGAAAATGGTGCTGAACGTTCAGGGTTTAGGATTTTGCACTCCCAAAAGCAGAACACTTTCAACAGTGGCTACATGACTTGCAAAGCCAAAACATACCTACTATCTGTCCTTTCACAGAAAAAAAGAAAAAGAAAAAGGTTGGCAACCCCTATTCAAAATTGCAGCCTCTGTGAGGTCAATTTCTTTTCTATATTCATACTCTTGACTTCTTAGTGTATAATAGATTTTCGGCAAATGTTAGCTAAGAGTCCCTGGTAAAGCGATGATTAATTATTGGTGGCTAAATGACAAGTCAACAGTTAAACCCACCCAGTGGCTCCCCGGAGAAGAAAGATGTAGCCCCGTGCTTCCCTGGCGCGGACAGCCTGGGAAACCTTTCAGCTCATTGTGCTTTGTCCCCCGGCGCCTGCTGGGTTGAAGGTATCAACAGCAATGGGTTTGATTTTTCAAATATTAGTGAAATAAATGGAAATCTACTAAAAGCAGGTTGCATATTATCTAGGTAAGAAGGCAAAAGGAAAAATATGTGGGAAAAATCTCTCCCGAATGGATTGAATTGAAAATAACTTTATTTTAGCTAAGGAGCCTCTCAAATAAGATGGAGGCTTAGCTATTGGCAGTCGGTTGTTCTCTCGTAGCTCTGTAGACAGGGTTGCTGTTAACACTACATTTTCACGGAGGATCTCGACGATGCTGATTCCATGAAGGTGAAGACATCAAACCTTTTGCACCTATTTTTCTATCCATCATTGCCAGCCTCAAGAGAAGTCCAAAGGACCACAGGAAAAGCCACTTAGGTCACAGTTGCCACATTGGCGTGCACACGCGATCTTTGCCTGAACGTCCCTAATGCAACAGGCTCGAAGCATGAATTTTTCGAGATGAAATTAATAATCAATAAATCAAAATCCACCAGCCAGACCAGGAAGAGACAGAAAGTAGCTTTAATATTCCATTTGGCCATCATAGCCCCAATCCATCCACCGTCATTTTACCCAAAGTCCTGCAGGGCTGCAGAAGGGACAAACAACACTTTATTCCCCTGATGCATTTTTTGCAGGGCCACCCTTGATGTGGGACCTTTCAAGAATGAGAAATGATAACATTTGACTGGTCCACAGAGAGTCTCATCCCCAGAGGCAGCAGCTATGGGAGAGACAGAGCTGGAAGGAACTTTCCACCCTGGTCTCTAGCCATTCAGTCAACAAAATGTCATTGTGAAGAGGTTTGAGCGAGGCCCGTGGGATGCAAAGGGAAATAACGGGCACAGTCCTGGCTCTTGGGCAACCCACACTGGAAGCAGCTGACGCAGAAGAAAAGAACTATCCACCGAGTAGAGTCATCAATGCTCTGGGGTTGGGTGGGAGGGTGAGCTGTGTTACTCAGAAAATTCCCCATGAAGGAGGCAGTTGAATGGAACTTTTTAAAATGACATGGGCTGGCAGAGAAGAATGCTGGAAGGGAATTACAAATTGATGAGCCCAGTCTGAAATCCACGGCAAAGAGTAATGAGAAATGAAAGTGGTGAGACGTGGGCAGGTCATTAATTGCTAGCTGGCCTTGGAGTGTGTATTAAGACACATGGGCTTCATAATAAGAATGTCTTACAGTTAAAGCAATACTTGTTACAGCTATTCGTTTCTCACACCACCATGTTTTCCTAGACTGAAATCCTCCCTTACCTTTTCATTCTCCCTGCTCTGCCTCATTTTCAAAACAGCACCCACTTAATGTTCCTCCATAAGCCAAACAGTCACTTCTGGGGAAGTCTTTCTTGATTGCAAGACTAAATCTCACAATCTATTCACGGCACACCCAGAAAAACTCCTAATGTGGACAACCGATAGATGGTGTTCTGGAATAAATGATGAAGTTCCTCCATAAAGTATGTGTTGTAAATCCTCACCCTCATACCTGTGCACGTAATCCCATTTGGGATTACTTTTGAAATTAATGGAACATGTCAGTACAGGGTGTCCTCTAAGTCAATCCTTTGTGATATATATAAAGGGGCCGATGAGTCACGGACACAAGGACACAAGACGGAAGAGATACGGCTCTCCAAGGGAAGCCGAGAAGAACACCAGAGACGCTGAACCAAGGGCTTCCCCCCGCTCGCCCTGACCCCCCACAGAACGAGCCTTCCCCAAGCGCCAGACTCCTGAATTTGGACTCCCAGCCTCTTCAACTGTGAGAAAATAAATGTATTTTTGCAAGACTGCCCATCGGTGCTATTGCTGTCATAGAAAGAATCAGAAAGGAGTTTGCTATGGCAGCTCTGCGCCTCAACCATCAGGCCCAGTGACTTTCCCTGATCATTTTGATTCCAGACAGAGCTGTAATCAATATTCACATTACCATGAGCAGGATAGAGCGAAGGGCAAAAACACAAGACAAAGGACACACAGCTCTTAGGGAAGGTTAATGGAAACTGCAAGACACTTTCATATTTGCTTGTTGATAAACCACAGAACCAGACTCCACTGTAGGAAAGACTGGCATTTGCTTTATTAAGGGTTGTACGTGGACAGCTATGAAACGTATTACCATGGAGGATGAGAAAAAAAAATGTTGTGTGCTTTCTAGTCAACTGCAGCTCATAGTGACTGTAAAAATGGAACTTCTCCAGTGTTTCCAAGGCTGTAAAATCTTTGGTGAAGTAGACGGACACGTTTTTCCCAGGGAGAACTTGGTGGGTTTGAATCACCGATATTTTTATTAGCCCCTCAGATAGCCACTAAGGTTAACCACTCAGACTCCTTCAGGTGGGGAAGTACATGGAGAATCAAACCCACTGCCATCAAATCAACACGTAACAACCACTTACAGGGTTTCTGAGACTGTAAATCTTAATAGGAACAGACTGCCCAACTTCCTCCCACACAGCAGCTGACGGGTTGGAACTGTGGACATTGCAGTTCGCAGTTCAACACCTAGACCACAGCACCACTAAATGCTTACAAAAATATAGTGCGGTACAACCAGCAGTCTCTTCCATGCACTTAGTTCTCAAAATTGATGTTCACTATTTATAAATCTATATTTGGGTCTTATTTGATTGATCTGTCTACCTTGTTGAATTATGGATTCTGTTATAACTGGAGCAAAATCTGGTTTTCTTACCCTGGTGTCCTAGGTACCTAGCAGAGAGTTCTGAGCTTAATTCAGGATAGTTGCTCAAAAAAATGTTGAATGAAAGAGAGAGTAAATGAATGTTGGTAATGGATAGAAATATAAAGACAAACAGATGATATGTAGATCACTGCTATGGCGTTGACAGTGACTCACAGAGATCACGTGTACAAGAGAATAAAATCTTGTCTAGTCCTGCATCGTTCCCCTGCTCACCAACACATTCTAGTCCGTATTTGTAATTATTGTCTCAATCTATCTTACCAAGAGTTTCACCCATGCTCATTGGCCCTGCACTTCAACACACATGATGTCTTCCTCCTGTGATTTATTATGGTTCCTGTAATGTGTTCAAGACAACTGTGTTAGACAATGTTCTGTTGTGATTCATAATACTTTCACTAGCTAATTTTTAGAAGTAGATTGTCAGGACTTTATCCTGCGTCTGTTTTAGTCAGAAAGCTCCTTGAAACACCCTGGGTGACCCTGGCAATACTTGAAATACAGGTGAAATGGCTTCTAGCATCATAGCAATACACAAACATTACAGTATGACAGACTGACACTCAGACAGTAGCTGTCCATGATAATAGGTTTAATATGTCCATTTTACAGACTGAAAATTAAAACAAATTAATATCGAGAACCTATTGTTCTTCAGACTGTATGACTGTGTGGGTCCTTGTCGCACATACTTTGGTCATGTTATCAGGAGAAACCAGTCTCCAGTAAAGGGCTTCATGCTTGGTAAAGTCAGCAAAAAGAAGGAAGATCCTCAAGGAGAGGGCTTGAAACCGAGGCTGCAACAATGGTCCCAAATGTAGCACTGACGGTGAGGTCAGTGCAGGACCAGGCAGTGTTTCCCTCCCTTTCATCCTGTTCCCTCTCGGCTCACTCGAAGTTGGAACTGACTTCACAGCACTTAATGATAAAATACCCTTGGCCCCTCGACCTGCTATATCATGCTACCCACATGTGATGCTGATGGATGTTTTTCCAAAGATGCTCCAGCTATTCTGTTCACAAACTTGGAACTCCAACAATATTTCAATTACCGCCCCACTCACCCAACTTTGAGTTTCACGTCACAACTAAACCAGTTTTATTGTTTCACAGTTTGCTTCCTGGCAAGCATCCAAACTGGAGAGGAAACCCACTACTTCCCCCTTCTGGGTCATCTCAAGGGAAGTTCGCCATATCCAGGGGACATTGTAGCTGAAAGAAAGTAGACTTCGGTACTCACAGACCTGAGATTTATCCAGATTTCTAGTTAGTGGGCCTTTGGGAAAGTTTTTAAAACTTTCAAAACTTCAGTTTTCTCATTTGTAAAATGAGAATCATGTTAGTAAAAACTCTATAGATTTCATGTATTTCTTGCTTTAAAAGAGAGAGAGATCTGTAAAGCACTTAGAACAACAAATAGATATTATCTCTTCTCATTTTTTAATATACTACACCCAGTACAAATTATGTCTTAAAGGAGTTAACTGAGAAAAAATTTAAAAGTCTTACAACAAAATAATAAAAAAGACACTATATAAACAATTTGCCAAGTACAAGAAACATATATTATCATCTAAATGGATAACATACACTTCACTTGTTTGGATTCATTTTAATCTTTATGCTAATGCAAACTATCTGATACCCTTGCTAACTTTTCATCTAGTTATAATAAACTTCTTTCTTCAATAACCCACCTGTGCAAAAGTGATGCATTTTAAAGTTGGAATTGCAATTTTTGGTCAAGATATTACAAGACTATTGACAAACTCTATGGACTAAGTTGTTAGGCTCTATCAGGTCAGTTCCACCACTTAGTGACCTTAACAAAATGAGATACTGTCTGACTGTGACCCATCCTCACTGTTCACAGTTTTGTGCCACTGAATGACTCCATCTCATCGCGGGTTTCCCTCTTGTATTTACCTTCTACTTCAACAAGCTTGATGCCCTTCTCCGGCTATTGCTCCTTCCTGATAACATGAGGGCGTACCCTCAAAAAACCAAAAAAATTTCACAACTATGTATTTAATTCTTTTTTACAAAAACAACCTTATCGCCTTCAAAGTACTCTCCATTACACTTAATACATTTGTCAAATCTGTGAAGCCATTCTTGGAAACATTTTTCAAACTCATCTGTTTAGATGGCTGAAGGCACCTCCATCCATGTTTTCTTCACACCTTCTACCTTGTCAAATCGCCATTCTTTCATGTCCCTCTGCACTTGAGGAAACCAAAAGAAGTCACACACAGAGAGCAGGTGAGTGAGGTGCATGGGGGCAAAGGTATGCTTCCTTCTGCTGAAAACTGGCGCACTGAGATGGTTTCATGAGCAGGTGCATTGTCGTGATGGCAAAACCATTCCCCCATCTGCCACAAATGAGGCCTTTCTGTTTGCACACTATTATGCAATCTTTTCAGAACCTCTAAGTAGAAAACTTGATTAACAGTTTGACCTGTTGGACTGAACTCCAAATGCACTACCCCCCTCACATCAAAAAAACAAATGAACATCGTCTGGATCTTCTATTTCACTTGATGAACTTTGCGGGGGTGGGGTGGTGGGGTGGGGTGGGGGGGAGACGAGTTGACAATGGCATCTTCCCTGGGCTTGATTGATGTGTGCTTTCGGGGTTTAAAGAATAATCTTATCACCAGTAATGACCTTGGAAACAAAGTCTGGGTCACTTCAGAGCTGTTCTTTCCAAGCATGGCACTCCACTTGATGCCCCTTTTCCTGGTCAGTCAGAAACCGAAGCACAAACTTCACAGCAACCCTTCTCTTTCCCAAATTTTCTGTTACAATTTGCTGAACTGAGCTCCAAGATAATCCAGACAACTCCCCATCTCTTCAAGGGTTCGTTGTTGTTCTTTGAGCACAAGGGGCTTGAATTTTGTCAACATTTTCATCCAGTCAGGAAGTTAACAGATATCTAAAATTAGGTTTGTCATCAATTGACATTTCACCATTTTTTAATTGAGAAAAACATTTGTATACTTGACTTTTTCCCATAGCGCTGTCTTTGTAAGCTGTGTTCCACATCACAACAGTTTCTGTGGTGTTTTTCCCCAAACAGGAAACAATTTCACAGCCGCACGCTATTCTTTTACATTGGCCGTCACAAAAAAATGAAATACAAGCAAAACTGCTTCAACAAAAAAATTAATTGTTCCCAGATAGAACCTTCCCAGGCGACACCACTGGGTGCACTAACTCAGAGCAAGTTGCTGGATGCTCGCTTGCCTTTTGGAAAAAAAAAATGCGTACTACGAAAGCTTCATCTAGCGGAGAGTTTTTCCTTTTTTTTTTTTTGGTACCCTCGCATATGCCCAAAGTAAGTGATACAACTTCTCACAATCCTTACTTCTAAGAAGCATTCCCTTTTGAGGGTTTATTTTTGTGTGCTTGTTTTGTGGTTAGTCTCTTTATTTCAATTTTCCAGCCTTCCCCCCTACCCCCAGATTTATTGGTGCTTTTTCCACATATCATACAATTCAATAATTCAATCATACCAAGAATTGTATTACCACAATCAATTTTAGCACATTTTCTTCTTCCATGTACTCATTCTTGATGTAATTTTTTGAACTATGGCCAAAATATACACAATAAAATATCCTCCAATTCTACACCTTCTACATTTATATTTCAGTACCACTGATTATACCCTGTTATGTATCAATTGTGATATTCTTTTCCAAATTATTTCACCACCATTAACATACATGCAATGTCCCCGAAGCAAATGCCCTTCCTCCTTTAACCGTGTTAGAGCCATGGGTCAACTTGGGTTTCTTTCTTTCTTTCTTTTTAAAATAGTTTTCTTGACATAAAATTCACACAGTATAGACTTCAATTGTTAACTCACTTTAAAAAGAGTTGTATATACATCATCATAATCCATTCTCAGCTCCTTCCCTCCTCCCACATTCCCAGTCCCAATAAACCCTTGCATAGATTATTGTCTCTATTTGGCCATTCCTTCTGTGTGTAATAAACTGAGAGAACTAACAGAAACAATAAAAAACAAAATGAAGAAGTAGTAATAATAATGTACAGATAAAAATGAATGAAAAAGAAAAGACCACTGATAATATTTTAAAAGCCAGAGAAGAATTTCTGTCATGGAACAAGCAAGAAATATTTAGCGTATAGCAAATTTAGGTTGGGTCAAGAGGGAGGTCGACTGGCCAGGGGTCCTATTATACCATAGTTTGATCCACCATAATCAAGTTGACAATAGTCTCTTTCTGATGGTAAAGCTGTAGGAATGCCTCATCTATGGCCAGAGGGGATCTGCCAGAGGCTTAATCTGACTAGATACTCTGCAGATGGATTTTGGGTTCCTACTGTCCTCCATAGTCTTGTACAAATTGGGTATTCACAATTTAAGCTCTTAAATTTAAGCTCTAAAATTAAGTTCACAATCTAAGCCCTTCGTCATATTTGGATTTCGTTATAAGCATCTTTGGATCACACAGGCTGGTGTGCTTTTTCCTTGCAGATTTAGTTGATGCCTCACTAGATGCCTACTTGTTGGAATATAAGCCTTTAAGGCCCCAGACACTCTTCCAATTGGTAGCTGGACACCGTCTGCTTTCTTCAGCACACTTTGCTGCAGCACCCTTCCTTTCAGTGATCTCTTCATGAAGGTGAGTATCGAGTAGGGCAATGTTATAAGAGCTAACTATTCTTGGATTGGGGCTAGAATTAAGTGGGAGCCCAGAATCCATCTGCTTGTCTATGGGATATGAACAAGTCTGGTTTACCTGAGTGGTCATATTATGACAGAAACAAAAACCAACAAGCACAACAACCAAAGGAAAACAAACAAAGACAAACAAAAAAAGGTGGGGGTGGACAGAAAATCACTGTCAGTCATTCTCCTGGGGTATAAGGTGATTGCATTGATAATAACAATAATTTATCTAATGTCATGGAGTTTAAGGTACCATTGATATGAGGAGTTTATGCACATAGAATCCAACTTTGAGCTGCAATCCATGAAATGTTTCTTTGTACAGATTGATTACTTATTTGATTGAGCTCTGTTTACATTAAGCATGGGGGTTGGTTCTAAGGGAAATTTTACTGTGTAATTTCTTACAAGGGCAGATCCTCATCTATTAGAATAATAACTGTCATAGCAATGCAAGGGATGCATTGAGGTACTAAATATATGTTGAATCTGGGTCCCATTTCCTTGGAAACCCACTAAGTCAGGGATTCCACCCAAGGACCAATGTTTGCCCTTTCCACGGTCTTGAGGTAGCCATCATTTGCTTCCCTTCCGGTCAGGAAGTTTCAGTCCTAAGTCCAAGGGCTACAAGTAGTTTTGAGGTAGGGCACACTTCATTCATTTGGGCTTCCATGTCCAGGCTTTTTTGGGGTGGCCTTTGGAAGCATTCTGACTCTATTTTCCCTAAGTCAGAATTTGGGGTTCTAGAAGACCACAGTATAGTCGATATTCCTTGCCCACATCAAAGTTCAAATACATCAATTTTTCCATCTTTATTTCTAGTTGTTCAGCTTCTGTATGCATATTAAAAACCATGGCGTGGGCCAGGCAGACCTTAGTCATCCAAGTGACATATTTGGGTGAAAGAAATCTTTTACAGCAGCTTTGCCCAATGCAACGAGTCCTCCTTTATCTGACAAGGTTTCAAACATTTTCACGGGAAAAAAATGTCATTATAATTTGATTCCATTTATCTATAAATTTTTTAAGCCTCTTCATATTTGCAATGACTTTAGACTTTCAAGAGCCTGAAACAATGATTTCTTCTTACCTTTCTGCTATCAAATATGGACCAATGTTAGCGACAACTCTTTTTTAATCCTCAAATATTCAGCAAGTAAGTTAACATTAACTTAGAACTAGAATGTAAGAAGACAAATTATAGCCTGAAGCTGAGGGAGTAACTATTATTCACAGTGAATACAGCCAAAGACAATTTTGAGATGCTATTGGGCACCAAAAGATTTGGGGCAAAAAAGAAGAAGAAGAAGAACCAGGCTTCAGGAGAATACCTGTCAGATGGGAGGGGATGGCAGAGGGTTTCTTTCACAACTCCTGTGGCACTGTACTGAAACAGAGAAGCACTAAGGGAAGAGAGTACAGGAAGATGAAATATGATCGTGCACAGTGATATCCCCAGAGATCTTAGGCTTTTTATTCTTGCAGACTTAAAAATTGTCAGGATTTTGAGTAAATCACAAAAGCAATTGTCATTGAGAACATTTGCAGCTGCTTGAACAACTATTTTAAGGCCAGGGAAGCTGGCAGGCAAAGGGAGCTTGCAGTAGGTGCTGGTGCAATGAATCCATAAGAAAAAGTATAAAGCACTGTTAAAGAGTAAGAGCTGCAGTGTTGGAGGTGATTCGGCCTCTGTGTTTACATTTATATAGAAAGCTGTTTATGAGATTGTTGTAATGTATGTTTTTACCATTTAAGTGCATGATGGTGTTGCAGAGAGTGCTGGGAAGAAAATGATAGACTAGTTTCCAAGGTAGGCTCCAGGTTTAACGCCCTCATAATTCCTCAAATGGCTGCGAGTTGAAATTTCCATAGAGGGGACTTCTGAATGACTAACAACCAGGAAACTAAAATAAAAAATATATAAGAAAGGATGACAGACACTGTAAGAAATTTAAAGGGATGGACAGTGAGACTTTTACAGAGTTTTGCCTCCCTTCACTGTTCAGAAAGCATAATCATCGACATAGGGGCGTAGAATCATTCTGCCCACTGAAGGGAGGGACTCCATTTGTAGGCATCAACATTTGGCAAGGCAGAAGCTAGTAATTTCATTATAACATTAATTCACTTATCCAGATGGGCTTGTACATTATGGGATTTCATTGGAAGCTAACTTACCTCTGCATATTAGATGTCTCTTGATGTTAACAACTTTGTGGGGCTTTCATTTCTAATATAAATTTCCACTTAAATTGGTCATTGAGTTTGGACTTATTTTAAGATTAGAGTTACCTTTTATATATTTCAAGGACATTTATACCATAGTTGGCTTTACAAAGAAAATAATATGGCTAAAGACAAATGTTACGGTCTGATCTGTGTTTTTAATATGTGTATAAAGGCAAATATTACATATTCTAGTAGCAGTATGTCTTAGCCACTTCTTTATTCATTCAAAAAGTATTTACTGAATGCTCACCTTCAATCAAGTACTGGGGAGATATCACTGAACCTGGAAGTCCTAGTCACTATTTTCACATTACTTAGCATAACAGAGTACTCAAAGAATAAGCAAACAACTACAAAAAATAGTCTGCGTGTGTTATTTTTAAGCATATTTATTAAGGTATAATCGCCATTCAATAAACTACACTATTAAAAGTGTACAACTTGACAAGCTTTAGAAATGCAAACACCAATGAAAATGACCATAATTATGATAGTGAAAATATCTATCACCCTCAAAAGTTTTCTCATGCTCCCTAATAATCCCTCCCTCGGAAACTGCTATTCTTCTCTTATCACTATGGGTTATTTGTTTTCTAGATTTTATGTAAATAAAGCTGTGTAGCACGTGTTCATATTTTTATGGATTCTAATATTTTTAAGATTCAGCCATGTTGTTACACACAACAACAATCCACTCCCTTTGCTACTGAGTAATGTGCTATTGTATGTAGTGCACAATTAATTTTTCTCCTTTCATTTGTCATGAACATTTGGGTGATTTCCAGTCTTTGGCTATTCAAAATAAATCTTTTGTACAGGAGCCTGGGCTTTAATTATATTTTTTGTAAGTGGACACAGGAAGAAACAGATCTCATATTCAAAGGTAGCTGCATTTTTAAATAAGTCTTATATTCCAGGGGGGGGAAAATCTATGAAGATTTTACTATTAACCATGCCCTTGTGGCTGGTAGTTAAAATGATATAATACCTATAGAAAAAGGCCACCTAGAGGGTCCACATGTAGGGAAACAATAAATGGACTTGTAGTCTGTCTTCCGTTACATGAGAAGCATGATGTGTTAGTCTGGGTAGACTAAAGAAACAATTTCATAGACATTTATATGTATATAGGAAAGAGCTTTATCTAAAAGAGCAATTGAATAGTGAGAAAACATCCCAGCCCAGTCCAGATCAAGTCCATAAGTCCGATATTAGCCCATATGTCTGATATCAATCTATAAAGTCCTCTTAAGACTCATGAAACACATGCAATGATGCTGAATGCAGGAAGATCACATGCCAGTGGGTGGGAAGACTTGTGAATCAGTGGCATTGTAAGCATGTCAGCGCTGGCAGGGGTCTCCACGTGGCTTCTCTAGACCTCAGGGCTCTGGGTGCATCAGGGTAGGTCCATGTGGCTTCTCGGGGATGTTTAACAAGGAGTGAGTTGAGAGAGAGTCTCCAAGAGAGTGAGCAGAGAGAGAGAGTGTCTCCTGCGTCCAAGGAGGAAATATAGCAGGAGTTCCCAGAATCCTCAGGGGAAGGCCATGCCCACACAGAGGCCTCATCAGCTATACGATGATTGACAGGCTAGACTCAACCCCTTCACTCCTAATCCTCTCAAATTGACAACAGATTATATATCTACCACACATGAATAAATAAAATTCTAAAGACAGTAGAAGCTTCAAAGGTGACCAGTTGATCTAAAGTTGTCTTTTCCCTGGGAGCCAATTACAGCTATGGCCTCATGATGTAGAATTCAGATTTGGTCATGGTCAAGAACCACTGAAAAGTCCCAGAGTGGTGCAAACCATTTGTGCAGTCAGCTACTAACAATAAAATTGGCTGTTTGAGTCTACACAGATGGTCTATTGCCAAACAAAACCATCCAGTTGAATACCCAATGAACCTACGGGAAGTTCTATTTTGACCCACTTGGGATTGCCAAGGGTGACAATTGACACAAGTGGTTTAAAAATCAGTGTAGGGACACACACATACACACACACACACTCAAACACCTATTTGTGTGTGTGTCTAAAGATGTATGAAGCACATTGTTTTATGTTCCTTATATGTCCTTCAAATTTCCCTAGGAATAATGTTGGCTTGCTCCCTTCCCTATACCATCACCACAGTCCAAGCTTGATAGCCTTCGGCTTGATCTGGTTCTCCTCATAACACATCTAAAGCATAAGAGACAAAGTCTTAAAATCCTCACTTTTAAGAAACATCTGGCTGTACTTCCTCCAAACAAACTTGTCTATTCTTTGGGCAGCCCATGATGTATTTAATATTCTTCACCAACACCATAATTTAAAGGCATCTCTTCTTTTTTTTTTTGGGGGGGGGGGGTTAAAAAATTATTTTATTGGCATACAATTCACATAGCATACAATAGTTCGATCATATTAAGAAGTGTTGTACAATCATCACCACATCAATTTCAGAATATTTTCTTCTTTCTCTTTTTTTAAATCATTTTATTAGGGGCTCATACAACTCTTATCACAATCCATACACACATCAATTGTGTAAAGCGCATTTGTACATTCATTGCCCTCATCATTCTCAAAACATTTCCTCTCCACCTAAGCCCCCGGCATCTCGTCTTTAGTTTTCCTTGGAAAGAATGCTGTCTGCCTCTTGGAAAATCACAAAGAAAATAGGCCAACGGAGTTTCATCTGTTGTCCTCTAAGAATAGAAAAGGACTGTCCCTAAAACAGCTCAGATCAACTGTTAAAGGGAATATCGGAAGCAGGGCCACCTCAATTTCAGGGTGGGGTTACACTATCCTAAGGATGAACGAATACATACATCTTCACCATACATCTGGGGTGTGGGCTGCTATGAAGTTACGTCAGCAGGACGGGGCTGTTATGTCCAAGGTGCAAGAGAACAACATCTGCCTGGGTCAAGGGAGTAGATTCACCAATCGTATGGACAAGGAGAATGGGGTGCCCGAAAGCCAAAGGAGCTAAAGATACTTTCCCATGGGCTTGAAAAATGGAGCCAAACCCAAGGGTGAGGGGCCTCCACCAAGTATCCCGAGAGTATAGCTGAACACAGAACCTGAAGGGTGGAGCAGTTAAGTTCTGGAGAGCTCATGCAGATTGTTCTGTTAGGTTTTGGACTTGATTGGTGCCTCCTCCCCCCTTCTTTTCCTTCAGTTTCCCCTCTTAGCCATGGAAATACTATCTTGCGACATTCTACCATTGCACTGTAGAGACAGATAAAGTGCATTCTCTATTTCACAAGTTCACAGATTAAAAAGGTGTTTTACCTCAGGATGGAATTTCAATGATTCAGAAGAGAGATTTTGGAGTTGGAGTTGATTTTAAAATTTTGTGTGACGTGATGGAGTGGCTATGTTTTGCATGTGTGAAGGACATGTATTTTAGGGGTTTAGGGATTCATTCTATGGACTGAAGTGTGTCCTTCAAAGATATGTCATGTAAATCCTCACCTGTATAGCTCAACTCCATTTAGTAATTGATTATATTTGTTATGCTAATAAGGCAGGGTTGTCTTAGCATGTGTTGTGAGACCCCACCATGGTGAACCAAACCATGAGAGCAACATAACGACGTCGAGGAAGGCATGAAAAGACGGGGCTACAGGGCTGCCCAAACCAGAGCCAACCTGACCCCCTCCCCGGAAGTAAATGGGACAGAGAACAACCCTAGACCTACAGGTTGGGGAGAGGGACCGGCAGGCTACACCCACAAAGAAGCAAGCCAAGAAGGACCAAGAGAAAGGGACAGTCGGTCTAGATCCCATGTCAGTGCACCAAGCCCGCAGGATGACAATGTCCCTGCACGGAGCTGCTAAGGCACGGAGAGGACTGTAGGGCCAACAACAGCTCATGAGACATCCCCTTACTGGCGCATACTGCGACAGAGAACAATACTGGGGACACACGGCGTGGAAGTAATGTAGTCTGAACCCCCTGCAGCAAGGCAAACCAAGAAGGGAACATACAAGATCAGTAACTGGAGGAAAGCAAAGCCACAAAGCCCGTAAGGAGCCCCTCAAATAGACTTCAGGCTAGGAGGGGCAGCTTCTGGCATTCCCCAGGACCAGTGGGGAGATAGTCCTGAAGGTCAGCAGACAGACCTGGAATTATGTATATATTTTTCTCTTTCTCTCATTCTTTTCTTTTCTTTTTTAATCTTTTGTTTTCTTTTTGTTCAGTCTATGTTATTGTTGGTTTGCCACTTAGAGAAGGCAGGGAAGCAAGTGCGAGGAGAAAGCAAGGGGACTGAAGGATGATGTAGAGATCCTGCAACAGCAAGCTAGCTGAGAGGTAGTGCCAAAGGACAGCTACCTGATTTAATGCCATCTGCTGAGTTTCTTTCAGCATTTTTAAAGGGCTAGTTTTATTATTTTGACATAAATTCTTTCTTCGTTAGCTTCTAGATTTATTGTTGTTCTTTTGAAACTAAATAAGGTCTTTTATCTCTGGTTGTCTTAAGTATTTTGTGTTCGATTTTAGCAATTTGACATGATATGGTGTGTTAGTCTGAGTAGACTAGAGAATCAAATCCAGAGCCACTCACATATATGTAAGAGAAAGCTTTATATAAAAGAGCAATTAAAATATTGAGGAAACATCCCAGTCCAGATCAAGTCCATCAATCTGATATTAGACTATATGTCTGATACTAGTCCATACATTCCTCGTTAGACTCACGCAGCTTGTGCAATGATGCTGAATGCAGGAAGATCACAGGCCAGTGGGTAGAAAGTCTTGTGGTTCCATTGATTTTGAAAGTATCTCAATGGTGGCTCAGGTCTTCATGTATCTCCTCCAGCTCTCTGAGTGTCCCAACAGGAGGAAAGGGAAGGCAGAGAGATTGGGCTCTTTATCTCCATGGAGCCTCCAAATGAGGTCAGTCAAGGTGAGACCTGATTCACAGGCTCAACTCCACCCCTTCTCTCAAGATGACAGGAGATTATGTAACTGCCACATATGGATAGGTGACTTGTGTTTTATTCTACTGTAGTTTTACTGGATTTTTTGAATATGTGGATTAAGACCCTCTATCATACTTTAAAGATTCTTATCCATTATCTGTTTATGTATCAATTTATTCCTCTTTTAAATCTATCTTTCCTTCTAGGACTACAATTATACAATTTATGTTTCCTGAGCACTCCCCCCTCCACCTTTTCTCTTTAGGCATTAGTTCTTAGTTAGGTATTTTCTATTAACTTGTCTTTCAATTTCTACTTTTTGACTCCTATTGTGTCTACTATCCTATTAAACCTATTCCTTGATTTTTTAACTTCAGGCATTGTGATTTTTAATTCTCAAATACCCATTTGAGTATTTTTAAAGGTTTAATTCTATTTTACTATTATTCTCTTTTGCCTATAATTTTAATGTATTTCCTTGCACACATTAATCATAATTATGATGTGAAAGTTTAGAGTAAATTGTTTTTTCATCCAACAGCTTCAGCACATTTTGTTTCATGTCATTGATGGTCATGGCCGCAATGTAACATTACTTATCCCATTTCTATCCTGTGTTTCCTGTTTCAACTCTTCATATATTCCTAAAGGAATCCTCGTGATGCGACGTTAGGTGTTCAGCTATTAACTGAAAGGTTTAAGTTAATAGTTACTCCACAAGAAAAAGATGAGGCAATCTGCTTCCGTAAAAATTTATAACCTCAGAAACCACATTGGATTAATCTATTCTGCTTTATAGGGTCACTATGAGTAAAAAAAATCTGTTTGGTTGAAATGGATTGTTTTTTTCTTAACCTTTCCTGCCTTCTGAACTTTTTCCTTGGGAAAATGTACCCCAGTGATCATGAATGGTTGATGGTTCTAAAGAGTACCTACCTCCTTAGTGCTATTGTTCATCTTATCCACCTGCCCACTTTTCTGAAAATTGAGCCAGGGGCTTAAGTTCAGTTCCAGGCCTGAAAGATGTCCAAGGATTATAGTCTCAGGGGCTCAACCAGTCAATAAAGTGCTTCCCCAGCTGCATCACCAGATACCTGAAAACTCTTACAGTCTATACTCATTAGTCAATTCTAAAACTGCTTCCACATTTTAATTATCTGTGATGGCAGCATCCTACTCTTGCAGTACCAAATTCTACCACTGACCTGTAGCGCTGTTATAACAGAAAAACCCTAAGTGGGTGGTTTAGCAACCAGTAATTCCTTTTCTCACAATTTAGGAGGACGGAAATCTCAATTGAGGAGAAGGCTTTCTTTTTCTGTTAGTTCCAGAGGGATATAGTTGGCTCTTTGAGATTCTGCTCCTGATTAATCTTCATGTGTCTTGGCATTTCTCTTCTTCAATCTCTGCTTGCTTGATCGTCCTAATCTGCTCTTTTAAAAATCAACTCAAAATGTACCCTCCACTACTCCTACCTTATTAACATAACAAATAAAACCTGTTTCCATATGGGATTAAACTCACAGGCATAGAGGTTAGAATTTGTAACATGTATGGGGGGGGTGTCACAATTTAATCCATAACACCTTTTGAGGGAGTTTCCGTAGGAAAAGATTGAAACCCCACATGAAAACAGTTGCCTAAAATTTTAATTCATAGAGAAATATATTTTAGTCACTTTACTTGCACATATTTTAGTTAAACTCACTATACTTTTAAATTGTTCACTATTTTGTAGTTCACCGTTTTCATAAGAAAAAGTAATATATATACTTTCATCTTTCTTTTATTGACCTCCTCCTGAAAATAAGTTTTTTATATTTATAGAGTTTTTGCACTTAAAAATGTCAAACTACTTAAAAATACCTTAATAGTTTCTTTGTTCTCTAATATCTAGCATGACGATAAGAGAGAATCTTATTCAACTTCTCATTTTAGGTTTGACTACCTTTTATCAGGCTTTGATAAAATATTTCTAGAAAGTGGATTTTTTTTCAGTAGAAAAATAGCACATCACATTGTATAGATTTTTTTAATGAATAAAAATGGTATGGTTTTTACACATACACCTTGCTGGCTATCTTTGAAGAAGTCACACAGAATTTATCCCATTTAGTCACTTTTATGCTAGACCTTAAAATGTTTGAACACATCTGTCACTGTTGTCTGGTTGCCCACCATATTCCAGTTTTCCACATAATTACTCATTTGATATAGTTTTCAGCTGATTCTCCTTTCAGGTCAACAATTCTCTTGGGTCTCTGTGGTTCAAAAAGTGAATTTCCCACAATACAGCACGATAATCCCAGTGTTCCCTGACGCAGGATGCGTCCAGCAGGATTCACAGGCTCCTCCCTCTGGGTTCTAGGGCAGCAGGAAAATGTTTGTCTTCCTGACTGAATCGACACCATTAATTCACATTGCGTGTACTGTAGACGAAATCCCTAACAGTTTGTACTTCGTCTCATAAAGTCATATTTTCCCAATTCTATTATTGTATGGCTATGATTTCAGACTTAAGTTGATAGTCTAATTTATCCCTATTATTTTTAATAGCAATCCATTCATATGTATTCATTACTCAACAACTAACTTATGATGGAAATTTTTTTAAAACATTCATTTTCCTACTCCACTATACATTGCGATTATCATTTCCATGTACACAAGCAAAATAAAGTGGAAAATAGAAATTAACAAATTATTTGAGACAAATCTTCAACTACAGGAGAAAAGGGAATGAGGAGATATATCATTTGTACTCTTTTTTGACTTAATATTTGAAATGAATATCAATTCTCTTCTCAGTTTTACCTCAATAGATACAGCTGGAATAAGAGTTATAAATTAAGAAGATGAGTCTGTCAACATAATTGTTTCTTGATCAACCAGTATTCACTTAATTGTGAAACAGTGCATGAGGCACTATATCCAACATTGCTTTGTTTTAGCTGAGTGCACATAATTCAAGTTTCCCATAATTTATATTGAGGCCAATAATTGCTTTTGTTTTGTATTCCTTGTGTCACCAACACATTTTTCAACGCTAATAAAATGTTGAAGAAACTGAAGAATAGTACAAATGAGAACTGTTCATTGTACCATTTTATTAATATCATTTAACTTTAGCTGTTAAACTATTAACATGGAATAAAAATTGTAATATTGCATTAGCAGGGTAAATGTATTCCAGTGAGTAATAAGAAAGTACTCATAATTTATGAGGAGCTCAATTTAGCCCAAATTATATTGTTAACAATATGTCTGGCTTGCTCACATGAAATTTAAAAAAAAACTGCTCTCAAGAATTAACATAAAACAACTTATGTTTATGTATATTATAACTCATAAAAAGGGCATTAGAAATTGCTAAAATTAACTTTAAACCAGCCTCTTAAAAATTTATCAGCTTAAAAAAATGTATCTGCTTCTATTTGTATGTACTTGAGATAAACAGTGAAAAAGTGAAATTTGTCATCTTGAAGCTGTTCGGACATCTATGGTGTTTTACAGACTCAGTGGCCACTCAAATAAGTGACAGATTTGGTCCTATTATTACAAGTAATTACAGCTCTACTCATAGATTGGGCAGGGATAGACAAATGTATCAATTCAATCGAATAAAGAACCCCAAAAGAGACCCTTACAAATATAGTCAACTAATCTTTGATAAAGGACAAAGGCAATTGAGTGGGAAAAGTAGTCTCTTCGGAAATAGTACTGGAAAAACTGGACATCCACGTCCCAAATATGACTCTAGATACAGACCTTATGTCTGTCATGAAAGTGAACTCAAAATGGATTACAGACCTAAACATAAGACATAAATTATAAAACTTCTAAAGCTATGATAGAAAATCTAGGTAACTTTGGGTTTAACGATATTTTTTTCCCCCGTTCATATGGACTCATAAGGGGGTGGGGGCAGGTGATCAGATTGATCTTATTAAAATTTAAAACTTCTAGTAAGAGAAGAAAAGTACAATCCACAAACTGGAAAAATAAAATATTTGAAAGGACTAGTATCCAATATACACAATACAAAATCAATCACAGGTCAGTCAAGTGTTGAATACGTTTTTAAATAAAAGCCTCAAACTGTTTCCATTAGGTAAATTCCAATTTATAGTGACTCTTTAAGACAGAGTAGAACTACCCCATAGGGCTTCCTCTTTATGAAAGCTTCTTACTGCAGAGAAACATGTGAGTTTGAACTTCTGGCTTCTTGCTTAGCGACCAAACGCTTAACCATTTTGGCACAAGTCATTACTTATATGCCTTGGTGGCTTGGCTGCTCACCAAAAGGTCAGTGATTTGAGCCGATGGAGAAAGATGTCGCAGTCGGTTTTCCTCAAGACTGTGTGGTTAGCTGCTATCTAGTTGATTCCAATTCATAGCAACCCTCTGTACAACAGAAGGAAATGGACCAGTCCTGCACCGTGCTCACAATTGTTACGTTTGCATCTACTGTTGAAGCGACTGTGTCGATCCATCTTCCTGAAGAGTTTCCTCTTTCTCGCAGCCCTTCTCCGCGGGCTGGTCCCTCCTGATAACATGTGCAAAGTCCTTGAACTGCAATGTTGCCATCCTCACCTCTAAGGAGAATGCTGGTTTAGATTGACTTGCTCCTTCTGCTAGCAGTCCATGGTCTATCCAGGATTCTTTGACAACACCATAATGAAAATGCATCAATTATTCTGCACTGTTCTTGATTCATTGTCCAGCTTTCAAAGGCACGGGAGGCCACTGAAAATACTAGAGCTCAGGACAATCACGCTTTTGTTTCCAAAGCGACATCTGTGATCTTTAATGCTTTAAAGAGGTCTTTTGCTGCAAATTCCCCCAATGCAATATGTCATCTGATTTACTATTGCCTCCATGAATTGGTTGTGGATACAAGTAAAATGAAATCCTTTACAACTTCCATCTTTTCCTCTGTTCACCACGATGTGTCTATTTGTCCAACTGTGAGGAATGTTCCATTTGTACAGAGTTGGAATCCACACCGAAGGTGTTGATCCTCATCAGTAAAGGCTTCACTGCCTCTTCCCATTCAGCAAGCAAGGTTGTCATCTGCATATATACTACAGACACTACCGTCAAATTGAGTCTGCTTCATAAGAACCCAGTAAAACAGAGTAGGACTGCTTCTTTAGGTTTCTCAGGCTGCAGAAAGCCTCATCTGTCTCCCACAAAGCACCTCTTGGATTTGAACTGCTGGCGATGGGTTCAGCAGCCCAACCCATAACCCACTACAACATCGGGGCTTCCCATCTGCATTGGGCAGGTTATTAATGAGCATGTTCTCTGATCCTTATGCAATATCCTTCTTCCTATAACCCAACTTCTTAAAGTATTTCCTCTGCATACAGATTGAATAAATATGGTCAAGAGAGACAACGCTAATGCATACCTTTCCTCATTTTAAAACATTCAGTATCCTATCGTTCTGTTCAAACGGCTATATGTTGGTCTGTGTACAAGTTCTGCATGAAGACAAGTCAGTGTTCTGGAATTCCCATTCTTGAAAGTGTCATTCATAGCATTATGCATACAGTTGAATGATTTTACATAGCCAATAAAACATAAGTAGACATCTTTCTAATAGTCTCTATGAGACTCTAGTAATCTCCGCTAGTCTCCACTCACTCAATGATTTCCCTCATAGCATGTCGTCTTCTTAATTGCTTTTCGTTTCTGGCAGCTCCCTGTCAATATACTCCTACAAATGTTTTTTAATTATTTTCAGAAAAATCATACTTCTGATATTAATGATTTGTTCATTAATTTCCACATTCTGTTGGGTCACCCTTCTTTAGGTGTGCGTAACTATGAATCCTTTCCAGTTTGTTGGCTAGCCTACTGTATTTGAAATTTCTTGGCATACATAAGCAAGCATCTCAAGCACGGGATGAGTTTGTTGAAACCTTTTTCATTGCTTTCCTGTCAACTCCTAAAGTCTTATATATATATATTTTTGCCATTGTCTTCAGTGCAGTTTATGGAGCCCTGTTGGCATAGCTGTTACTCATTGGGCTCTGAACTGTAAGGTCAGCAGTTTGAAACCACCAGCTGCTCCACTGAAGAATGACAAAGCTTTCCACTCCTGTAGAATTGCAGTCCTGGAAACCCACAGGAGCAGTACTGCATTGTCTTATAGGTTTGCTATGAGTCAGAATTGACTCTAGTAGTGAGGGGTTTTTGTTGTTGGTTTTTATTTCAATGCAGCTTGGACTTTCAGTACCATCAGTTCTTGCTCATATGCTTCCTCTTGAATATCAACCATTATTTTTGGTGTAGTAACCCTGTGTATTCCTTCCATCTTACTTTGATTTTTCCTAAATCATTCAATATTCTGCCTAAAGATTCCTTTACTATTGTAGCTTCAAGCAGGGATGTTTTTCTCAATGTTTTCCAACTTGAGAAATGCTTAGTGCGCTCTTCCCTTTGGGCGCTCGAACTCCAGGTCTTTGAGTATTTCATTTTCATCCTGCACTTTGTCTTTGCAAACTGCCTCTTGAAAATCTGTTCAGATCTTTTATTTCATTTCTTTCATATGATTTCGCTTCTCTACATTCAAAAGAAAATTTCAGTCTCTTGAGATATTCACTTGGATCTTTTCTTTCCTGTCTATTTTAAATGGCCTTTTGCTTTCCTGGTGTATGGTGTCCTTGATCTCATCCCAGAACTCATCTTGCCTTAAATCATTTGTATTTAATGCATCAACTCCATCCTGACATAGTCTCTAAATTCAGGTGGGATATACCTGAAGTCCTATTTTGGCTGTTGGACTTGTTTAAATTTTCTTCAGCTCCATTCTGAACTTGCATATGAACAGTTGCTGGTGGTCTGTTCTGCAGTAAGCCCTTGGCTAATGATATTGAGCTTCTCCGTTGTGTTTTTCCACAGATATAGTCCACTTGACTCCTGTGTATTCCATCTGAAGATGTACTGTCATAGCTTATGTTATTGAAAGAGATATTTGCAATGAATAATTTGTTGGCCTTCGAAAATTCTAACCACACAATCTTCAGTGTCATGATTCTTCCTCTTGTATTCCAATTTTTGCTTTTCAATCACTATTATCAGTGCCTCTTGATTATGTGTTTAATCAATTTCAGACTGAAGAAACTGGTAGAAATTTTCAATTTCTTCATTATCATTAGATGGTACATACATGTGGCTGTCTGCTCCCATAAAGAATTACAGACTTAGAAACCCTAAGGAGCAGCTCTAGGCTGTCCGAGAGAGTTACTATAAGTCTGAATCAACTTCACAGAAGTAGAGTTTTATACAACTTTCCTCTAGTTCCTAAATTCTTCCTCCTCTCCCCATCCACCCACTATCATAATCCCAATTCTACCTTATAAAGCTGGCTAGATCAGAGGATGCACACTGGTACAGATAGGAACTGGAAACACAGAGAATCCAGGACAGATGACCCCTTCAGGACCAGTGCTGAGAGTAGCGATACCGGGAAGGTGAAGGGAAGATGGGGTCGAAAGAGGGAACCAATTCCAAGGATCTACATATAACCTTCTCTCTGGGGGACAGACAACAGAAAAGTGGGTGAAGGCAGACATCATACAGTGTAAGATATGACAAAATAATAATAATTTATAAATTATCAAGGTTCATGAGGGAAGGGGAATGGGGGGGAGGGAAAGATGGAAACTGATACCAAGGGCTCAAGTAGAAAGCAAATATTTTGAGAAAAATGATGGCCACAAATGTACAAATGTGCTTGACACAATGGATGTATGGATGGATTGTGATCAGAGTTATATGAGGCCCCAATCAAATGATTAAAAAAAAGTCGAGTTTTGTTGTTGTTGTTGTTGTTGTTGTTGTTGTGGATCAAGTTCTCCAAGAAGACTTTTTTTTTATCCTACAAACAACCTAGATATTTTCATTCTGTCTGTTTTTTAAAGCTGTGTAGTAGGTTATACTTTGGGCTACTAACCTCAAGGTTAGCCATTTGAAATCATCAGCCACTCTATGGGGAAAGATGAAGCTTTCCATTCCCATAAAGAGGTAGAATCTTGGAAACCCACAGGGGCACTTCCCTTGTTTCGCACAGGATCACTATGAGTTGGAATTGGCTCACTGGCAATGAGATTTGTTGTTCTGGTTAGGTTTGGCTTTTTAAGGGAGGTGGGGTGGTTATGCTAGAGTAAGTTTTCCAGTTACCTACAGAAAAAAAGAGCAATCTCAGGAATCATGCCTATTATTCTTTCTACAGAGCCTATAATCTGTAACACTCCCCGCAAGGCTTGGCCCTTCCTTTAATGACAGTTGTCATACAATCAGTCCTGACTCACAGTTATCCCACGACTCAATGGCAGTAAATTTGTTTTTTCCCTTGACAGCTATCCCACAGCATCTGATAGAACTTGCTCTATAGGGACTTCAAAGGCTCATTTTCAGAAGCAAATCATGCCATTTGTGGTGTCTCTAGATGGTCTCAAAAATATCAACCTCTCAGTTAGCAGCTAGCACAGTAGCCATTTGCACCATCAGGGACTTCCCATCCTTGAAATGCTTTTTGTTTTCCATAGTGATTACTTCAATTCGTTTTATTCTTAATTATATTTGCAGTCAAATACTTCTAGAGAATTTCTTGAACTCTAGATTTGACCAGTCTGTGGTACTTAGATTTTATGTCAACTTGAATGTGTATGAACGCGTCAGGGTGGAGGCCACCTCATCCATCAAGTCATAGCCTGATGATGCCTCCTGGAAGGTATGGGCCCTTTCTGAAGTAGACATTGGGGATTCTCTCTTCCTTCTCCTCCTCATCCTCATCCTCCTCGTCCTCCTCCTCCGCCTCCTCCTCCATGTCCTCCTCCTCCTGTGCCTCTAATTTTTCTTTCTGCTTACTGGGACTCTGTTCCTCCCCCACTTGGGGTCACCCAGCCCTGAGAGCTGTCAATGCCCTCCCTGCCTTGTATCCACTGACCTTGGATTTATCCAACTCTGCATCTACCAGCCTGTGAACTTCCTGCATCCTGCTTCAACTTTATATATCATCGGCTTGCAACTATGATGAGCATGGAGAGGGCTCTGGCTAGCACCAGACCCATGAATTTAAGTTGGACTAGGCGAGGATGCCTTCTTGATAAAAGATTACTTCTTCATATAAAGCTCTTTCTTTAATTTATTTATATTTATTTTTAGATCATTTTATTGGGAGATCTTACAACTCTTGTTACAATCCATACATCAATTATGTCCGACATATTAGTACATATATTCCATCATTCTTTTCTAGACATTTACTTTCCATTGAGCCCTTGGGATCAGCTCCTCTTTTTTTCCCCCTCATTTTATTTCTTACACATATATGAGTATCATTAGTTTTGTTTCTCTAGAAAGCTCAGCTGAACACAAAGTCAATTACCTGAAATTTCTTAATTTTTATTCTGTCTTGAACTTAATAATTTTCATTTATCCAGTCTTATTTCTTTACCAATGTGTAAAATACGTACCATATGTTCAGCATGTGCTTAGGTAGTATGATAGGTTTATTGTGCCAGCTTGGCCAATAAACACATGTGAGATTAATAAGGTTGCTGTTTAATTGAAGAGCAAAGAGATAAATGGCTGGGCAAGCCTTGCCTTTCTGTCTCTTGCGCTCTAGTGATCAGACCAGTGTGCAGCTGCCTTAGCTAGTTCTCTGCCTCAACTTGTGAACTACACTACCAGTGGGACACCCAACCCGTGGATCGTGTCACTATAGTTTGAAGTTCCTTCAAGACCTGCTTTGCCACACTGCTGGTATATACATCACTTGAGCTGGGGACTGTCGGACCTTGTCATCTGGCTGACAGTTGGTTTCCTGCCCTCCTATTTGCTGCCTGTGGCCAGACTGCCTGTATAGCTCTACAGAAGAATCAGCTGGACTTGCACCCAGCAGCCCTTGTGAGTTGAAGGACTGTCAATGTATTAACTGTCTCATAAAAGTGAGTTGAACTAAGCCATTTGTACTGCTCTGTAGACTAATTAGCTGTTTATTTCATCATGTCATGTGTATTTGTGTGTGTGTATATATATGTATGTATATATATATATATATATATTAAAAAAAATCATAAGTGCCCTGGTTTTGTTTCTCTAGACAACCCTGTCTAACACAGGTAGCATGTGTAAAGGATCAAGTTCTTTTGTACTTACAATAAAAATCATTAACTGTATATTCAGTGGAGACAAAATATGTAAACAAAGTTTTGCTCAATCAAATATTACATTTTATATCTGTGTCTATTTAAAAGAGAAAAGTATACCTCTAAATGTGTACATATTTTGTACATTTGAAGATACATATTCTCTGTCTTGAGAATAAAATGTTTCTGAAGATCTCAATTATCTTGTGAGGAACTCATTCTGTAATTATCTATGAAACATTTTTTTATATTCAAAGTTCATAACAAAAGTTCACCAAGAGAAAGAGCAAACTTAACTTAGCGAATTACACATCAAGTTTATAGATTTGGTGCCCCACTTCATCCTATTTGCCTGAACCATCAAAAAGAAAGAAGAAGAAACCAAGGTCATATAGGAAATGCTGCCCAGCAAGCACTTTTAAACAAAATTGTCTAACCCAGAACCTTCAACCCACTCACTAGTCATGGATGGCACTGCTGTACCATAGGGACGTCCTTGTTGAACCAAAAAGTCCCTGATCACCAAAACTTCTGCTCTTCAGCTTCCAGTTCATGAAGTTATTGGTGGCCAGAGAGTCATTCAAAGCCTCACCGACTGCCTAATGTTCTTGTGATGCAGCTGCAAGAAGAAAAGCTGCAAGCCAAGCCGCGAGACCAACATGTCTTGCTTTCACCCTGACAGAGCCAAAGGAAACTTCACCTCAGGAGCATTCCTTTACAAATTCCTACTCCTGCCCATTCTCCTTAGAAACACAGTAATCTCCAGTTTTTTGGAGAGGAGGATGCTTCGAGGACTAGAAGCGGGAAACATCAAAGTTCACCATTTTCTCTTAATTATGGCAACATAAAGATAAACTCTCTCTGTCTAGGGTCAGTCGTGTGAGTCACAGTTGGAACTGGCCTTCTGTCTCGGGGGTGGAGTGCTTTGATATTTCCTACTTTTTCCTACCTCTGACCTAGTTGGACCACCAGAGCATCTGAATCTGGAGACACCGAGAGGCGCCTTTGGGGAGAGTAACCATCACTCTGTCAGCCCCACCACTGGCTTCCCAAAGCAGAAGATTGTTAACATCTCTGCCTGGGAAAGAAGAGAGGTGAGCTATTCAATTAATGAATTACTTATCACATGATTTTCTAAACGGAAGAGGTATGAAATAAGCACAAATATTTATGTATTTACTCAGTGTGAATATTTTATATTCCTTGTCTCTGTCAACCCTCATAACCTCTAAGGAAGAAGTTGCTATCAGAAGTCTCACATTTCCAATAAAAATCTGACACTGAGAAATGATAAGAAGCTGGTTAATAAAAGTCACAAAGGTACAGAGTAAAGAGACCAGATTTTGCGCTAGACCTCTCTAAGAACAGAACTAAATAGCTTAAAGTTAAATTGACCTCACTTTTCCATTTTATGTGAAAAATAGCTCATTCAAATCCAACTTAGCTCGACTGACAAAGATAATATTTTATTTGGATTGAATGAAAAAGAAACTGGAGGCAACAAAAGGCCTTCCAAGCCCACATTTTAGGAATATTTCTGCTTTGGCAATTGCGCACACCTCACTTATTCCACAGATACAGTGATGCTGTTGTTTGGTATCTTCCAGTGAATTCTGACCCAGCAGCCCATGTACAGCAGAAGAAAATGTGGCCCGGTCCTGTGCTATCCCCACGGTCATCGTTATGTGTGAACCACTGTGCCAACGGCTCTCTTTGAGTGCCTTCCTCTTTTCATGGGCCCCCTACTTTGCCAACCATGGTGTCTTCCTCCAGGGACAGGTACCCCTGGTAACATGCCCAAAGCAATCAAGGCAGCAGAGTCTCACTAGGCTTCCTTCTGAGAGAGATCCGGCTGTACTTCTTTCAAGGTAGATTTGTTTGTTTTTCTAGCAGAGGTGTATTCAGTATTCTTCACACATGTTATAATTCAAAGACATCAGTTCTTTGGACTTCTTGATTCCTTTTCCAGCTTTCCATATAGATGAGGAGGTTAAAAATGCCATGGCTTGGGTCAGGCACATGCTATTCTTTCAGGCCATATTTTTGTTTTTAACACTTTCAAGAGGCCTTTTGCCACGTATTTGCCCAATGCAATACATAACTTGATTCCTGGACTGCTGTTTCCCTGGGTATTGATTATGGACCTACCGGTAAGTAAAATTAAATCTTTGATAACTTCAGTTATCTCCTCTGTTTATCAGGATGTTGTTCATTGGTTCAGTTGTGAGGATTTGGGTTTTCTTTATGTTAATACTACCAACACTAATGGCTTCATCAGCAAATGCTTCAAGTGTTCTTTACTTTCAGCAAAGATGGCTATTTTATCTTTATTTGTTAATGAGGTTGTTAATGATTCATGTTGCTAAAGAGTCTTCTTTCATGATGCCATATCCTTCTGCAACTTTTCAGACTGTTTGCTAAGCATGTGGAATAAGTATGAAGAAAAGATACCTTGACACAACCTTTCCTGGCTGTAAGCCAGGTAATAGCCTTTTTTTTCTATTCCAATGGTGCTTCTTGGTCTAGGTCCAGGTTCCACAAGAGCACAGTTAAGTGTTCTGCAATATTCGTGCTATCCACTGTTGGTTACTATCCACTCAGTCAAATGCCTTTGTACAGTCAATAAAATTCAATTGAAAACCTTTCTGGTTAATTTCTGCTTTCAGCCAAGATCCATCAACTATCCACAATTTGGCAGCTCCCTCTCCATTCACAGCTGCATTCATTTTTTTGAATGACCTTCTATATAATTTGATTTGCATGTGATATTAACTATTTTGGTTGATAATTTCCAAAAACACCTGGATTATCTTTCTCTGGAAGGAACAAGTTATAGTTCTCTTCCAGACAATTGGCTAGGTAGCTGGCTTCTACATTTCTCGGCAGGGTGCTTCCAAGTCTGCATTCATTTGTTGAAACCTTCAGTTGATGCAAGGGCAGTGAATTTTTTTTCATGTCACTCTTGTAGCCAACGTCTCTAACTCCCACCAAATGACCTTTCCCTGCCTGGGTCTGGTAAGGAGGTGGGGGAAGATAGTAACAGGATTCGCTTGTGAGTGTTTGCGAAGGGGCATTCCTGGAACACGCGTCCCTGCTGTGTACAGAATGAGCGCTCTCAGAAGGAGGAGAGAGGAGAGGAGCCAGGAGATGAGTCCATCCTCTGTACAGGAAAGCCCCACACAGTGACCCTTCTGGATCCAGAAAATCGTCAGCTAGACAATCAGAGGACTTGCTGCAGAACCAGGAGCCAAAGCCTGGGTCAGAATAACGCGCTTCCCAACTCACAGAGCAAGTACAGATGAAGCTGACTTTCACTGAGGGATGCCTCTGGGGACTTAATGGGGACGCTGGAGTTGCTGACCCACAGAAAAGCAGCTAAATGCCTTTGGCCTGAGGCTTCCAGGAGCGGGGTGCCCCTAGGCACTTAATTCAGGGAGTTAGGTTTGTTGTCCCACAAAGCTTAAACTGAATACCTCTGGTTGAGCTTATAGGAGAGTGTTATGCCCGTTGGGCATTTTTTACCAATTTAGCAGAACTGTGTAACCTGTGCTGATAAACAACTCAACCCTGAGAATTTCTCACTAGCATTACAGCTTGTTAACGTCCTTAATAAGTCCTTTAACCATGAATGTTGTCTGTGGGTTCCATGTAGTAATTGCAATGGATATTAGAACATAGAGATAAATTAGAGAACATTAATTCAGTACGATTGATATTCTATTAATTCCTGGAGCCATGCTTTTCACGAATGCATCTACCACTTTAACTCCTCCCTTAAATACCGTCAGTTCTTCACCACATGACACCTCCTGAAAGTTGAATGTCAACCAATTCTCTTTGGTTCAGATACTTTGTGTATCCTTTTCATTTTCCTGTGATACTGCCTGTACCATTCAATATTTTTCCTATAGAGTTTTTCAATAGTACAACTAGACACAACTCTTCTTTAGTTTTTCAGCTTGAAGAATGTTGAGAATGCTCTTCCCTGTTGGAGTTCTAACTCCAGGTCTTTGCACACTGCATTATAATACTCACCATTGTCTTAAGCACCCTTTGCCATTTCCTTTTCAACTCTGTCTTTCTTTCTTTCACTTTACTCCTTTACCTTCAAAAACAAATTTCAGAATCTCTCCTGACATCATGTTGGCCTTCTCTTTCTTTTCAATCTTTTTAGTGACATTTTAATTTCTTCATGTCTGATGACCTTGATATCATCCTCCAACCTGTCTAGTCTTCAGTCACTGGTATACTCACTCACTCATTCACTCACTCACTCACTCATTCACTTACTCACTGCCATTAAGTCAGTGCCAACTTATAATGCATTAAATTTCTTCTTCACTTGATTTCTAAATTCAAGTGAGATAGATTGGAGATCATGTTTTGACTCTTGTGGACTTATTTTTAAATGTATTTAGCTTCAACTCTAATTTTCACATAAGCATTTGATTTTCTGGTCTACAGTTGGCCTCTGGTCTTGTTTTGACTACTGCTGTTGAGTTTCCTAGTTGTCTCTTTCCAAAGGTGCAGATTTGATTCCTGTGTGTTCTGTCTACTAAGGTCTGTGTTTATGTGTATGTAGTATGGATAAAAGAATAATTGAAGTCTTTAAAAATTAAAATGAACTGCATAAAGATTGACAACAGGCATTAGTGAGCTGAAATGAGCAAGTATTGACAAATTTGAATTGGACAGTCACATAATCTACTAATTGGGAAATGAAAACTGAGGAAGGATGTCACATTCATTCTCAAAGCTAACATTTTAAGATCTATCCTAAAATTCAAGACTATCATTAACAGGATAATATCCATATGCCTACAAGGGAAACCAGTTAATACAACTGTTATTCAGATTTATGCAGCAAACATGAATGCCAATTATGAAGAAATTGAAGATCTTTACCAAGGTCTGCAGTCTGAAGTTGATCAAGCACACAATCAAGATGCGTTACTGGTGTTTAGAATGAGAAAGCCAGAAACGAAGACGTAGCAGCTAGTAAAAATGGCCTTCGTGAGAGGATCTATGCCAGAGATCACATGATAGAACGTTGCAAGACTAACAACCAACAACTTGATTTATTGCAAATGCCTTTCTTCAACAGCATTAATAGCAACTATACACGTGGACCTCGCAGGACAGAATACACAGGATGATGTATTATACCCTATTTATTATCTACAAAAAGCACAAGTAGTTAGAAAAAAAGTGTTTCTGACCCTCACCAAAAACAAATATGACCTCTCTTTTTGCCAGGAACCTGAGTCTGGACTTTGAATACTGATTTGGAAATAAGTTTTTAAAAGAATTAGCTCAAAGCAGCAGGTTTGTAGCTCATATGACACGAGATGATCAATGACCACATTAGCTACTAATCTAAGGCATAAAACATGCATGAGGCATTAGCATGGAAATCTAGCACGCTCCCACCCCAGGTGGCACTGGAGTTCTAATCTGTTGTCCCATCTAATAGGAATAAACTTAAATAGCTTATTTAGAGCTTCATTTACAAAGTTAATAATTAGGGTGATTTACTCATAAGGCAGGGGAGAGGAAAGGAGACAGCTGAGTGGGGGTTGAAATGAGAGGCAGAATATCAAGGTCATTTGGAAAAAGACACTCAACTTCTTAGTATAATGTCTTTCCTTATAATTTTGCATGAAACAATATCTCCCTCTATGATTGGAGCGTATCTGGATAGGACAAAATCCTAAGCCCTAGAATCTGAGTTACAGTCTGTCATTTCTGATAAGACCCTAAGCAAGTTACTTAACCTCTCTAAACAGAAGTTTCTGTGATTTTAAAAGGAGAATTATAATATCTCCTTTGTGAGGAAGACGATAATAAAAACAAAGTAATTAATACAGCGATTGGCACTTGAGAGGTAATCAGTTACTATCCCCCTTAGAGGATTCACCAGAAAGACCTCTGGTGCAGATCCAAACTAAGTCACCATACTTCTCTACTTTGAGAGGTAGGGTAAGAGTTGGATGAGCTGTTTAATTTGCTATTACATAGAATACTGGAAAAATGAGGATTAGCTAATTAGAACCAAGCAGGTATGTAATCTGTCACCCATCTTTGAGAGAATCTGAATGTCTCTCTAGCATTTATAAGCCCTGGCTCAGGCTCACTTAACACTTTTTTGCAGGGTCCAGGGAAAGAGTCCAAATGGAAAGCCAAACAGTTGTAAGTGTCTAAGTAATTTAAAGTTCTGAAATAGATAAAAACATTTAAATGCAATCAGTTTTCTTCTTCTGCTCAGACAAAAATACCTTAATAGTGACCTGGAAAACCAGATTCAAATGATAATGATCAAGCCCTTTGGAGTTCCGTCGCAGAATCTGGCAGCACAGTAGGCAAGAGGTCTAACCCTCTCACCTACTCTTCCCACCTGATTCTAACTTACACTGTGAAGGAGCATGTATGGTCATGAATCTGCACCCTGTCACCCTCTCATCCAACATTCATACTCACATGCTACCCCTGAAAATAACCATCCCTTCCCAACTACCAAGCTCAGAGGAAAGCCCAGCCATATCATGACTAATTTTCTCTCAAGAAGAAGATTTTGAGAAAGAGTCTTGTGTGAGCCATGGTTAACATGGCTTGGGCTATACATTCTGGATTCTAAGTACCTGAAATGGTCTAGGACGAGGGAGATGGGCTCTAGATGGCCAAGTACCCTGGGTTCTAAGAAAACCCTGTACCACGGACAGGGATAGAGCACCCACCAGCGGTAACTTTGTCTTGGCAGAAGATCTACATGGGGATGCAAGTGAGGAGTGAGCTCTTCAACATATTTGTGACAAAATGGAATTAAAAGATCAGGGGCGGGGGTGTAGGAGGACAAGGATGGAGAGAGTAATGAGAGAGAGAGGGAGAGGAAGAACGGGATAAAATTAAATATTTGACTCATACAATTGTGAGTTGTGTGGGCTAGCAAACACAAAAGTTGTAACTCATGAGACAGGCTGAAGATTCCTGGGGATACTTATGTCTCAAAATCTATAAATTAGTCAATGTGAAGAGACATTGAAGACATCATGGAAGTCTGGAAGCAGAAACCAGGATCCCTGATAGTGAAGTGGTTACCAGCTGTGCTGTTAACCACAAGGTTAGCAGTTTGAAACCATCAGCTGCACTGTCAGGGGAAAGATGAGGCTTTCTACTCCTGCAAATACTTGCAGTCTCAGAAACCCAGAGGGGCAGTTTTATCCTGTCTTAATGGATGAGTCAGAATTACTCTATGGTAGTGGTTGGGTTGGGTTGGGTTTAATTGCAAGCTGATCACTTTTCTCAAGGCTTTCAACAGAGTCATGATGTCCATTCACTTTATGGAAGGCAAGCTGCTCTAGTTCTGACCAACTAATTTAAAGACCTGGAACTACTTCCTAACAGCATCAAGACTTGTATTTGACCAAGAGACCGGGCACCATACCTTAGCCAAGTTAACACATAAAATCAACTATCACACCCACTATCCGTCCTAAGAGAAAATAAGGCAGTAGTGAATGAGCCTTCAAGGAGCCCTGGTGGGGTAGTAGTTACATGTTGGGCTGCTAACTGCAAGATAAGCAGTTCAAAACCATCGGTCACTCCACGGGAGAAAGACAGGGCTTTCTACTCCCATAAAGAGTCTTGAAACCTCACCAGGACAGTCCAATCTTGCATTATAGGGTCACCATGAGTTGATATCCACTTGATGGCAGTGAGTTTTGAGTGAGTGACAGTCTTACACACCTTTCCAAGACAGGTTGTGACTGCACCGCACAGAGCCTGCAGGAACCTTCAAGAACAAGCAACAGCACCTGTGCCCTGTGGATGTAATCCCATGTAGAAATAAAGCTTTCTTTGTTTTGTTAATGAGGTTCTATCAGTGTAGGGTGAGTGTGCTGTCATCATACACATTTCTGATTTGTAAAAAGAGCAGATAAGACACAGAAGCAAACACAGGAGAAGCAGATGTCACGTGAATATTGCTAAGAAATAGAGCTGGGGAGTCCAAGAACAGGCTCTTCCCCGAGAGCGCGGACACTAAATTAAGATTTCCAGCCCCCTGAACTGCGAGCAAACAAATTTGTCTTCTTTAAAGCCACAGATTTGTGGTTTTGGTGTGACAGCCACAATAGGAAACTAAAGCAGCTACTGTGTACTGATGACTCCCAGGGACCAGACATTTGGCATACATTTTCTCATATATTCCCCACCACAACCTCATCGGGGAAATAGTCTCACTATTACACTGAGTCTACGGGCGAGGAAACAGTGGCTCAAAAATGACGTAGCTTTCGGCAAACTAGTTTCTCTTTCCATAAGAAAACTCACTGTGAGTTTCTTGAAATTCCTTTGAGCATTCGAAGGACTTTACTGCAGTCCCTGTCCCTGTCCACACACAACCTTCTGCAGGGATGAGGAAACGCAGCGCAAAAGGGACGTGGCAGTGAGACCTGTGCTTTGGAGGGAGCACTTTGGCCCTGTCTTTTGAAATGGTTTCACCATGCATGAACAAATAGTATCAAGTTCAAGTAGGATCTACGTGCAAAGTCAAATTTAAGATACTCCGAGGACAGTCATTATTACCATACTTTCTTACCTCTAAGAAATTCAAAATCTCATGGATAACGTCAAGAAAATGGTAAATAACATTCTAAGGTGAAAACAGCAGTAGTGCAGGAGAGGCCCGGTGCTGCGGTAAGTAAAGCACATGGCTACTAACCGGAAGTCAGTGGTGCCGAAGCCACTATTCACGCTTGGGGAGGTAGATGGGCCTGTTTGCACCCATCAAGATTTACAGCTTTGGAAACTCCAGGCAGGCAGTTTTACTTTGCCCTACAGAGTCGCTATGAGTTGAAACCCACGGCAGCAGCTTTACATGGTTTTGTTGCTCTTTGCTTTCCCAGAAAAGAGAGCCCCAAAGAAATAGTTGATTGATTCCCCAATCAGTAGTCCAGCCCAGACCTGCTGTAGGAAGTCAGGAAAGGAGGATCTCCTGAAGAAAAGCACCCAAGAGGGTACAGAGTGTTGTCTTTGAACATTGATTCCTTCAAGCCAACATTTAGCCACGCCCACCAGGTGTCAGGCGCCCTGCTGCCTGGCAGGGATGGAAAGATGCAGTAGGAGTGTTGTTCACTCAGAAGCCAAGGGCCTATGTTAAAGGGAATTTTTTTTTAAAAAATTTTTTTAAACAGAAAGGGATCACAATGATGGTTGAACCACATGATAACTATAACTTTAGTAGAGTTGCTGAATTCTATGTGGGAATTAGGTTGAGACAGCAAATGTTCCATGTTATCTATATTCCCACAATATTCAAAGAAGCAGCAGAAGCAACAGGTCTAGGAGGGAGTCAGACAAGTGAACAAACAATGCAAATGATATAAGAACGGTCCTGACAGAGGAGTGTCCAGGATCCAGTGAGGGCCCGGAGAAACGGTAGCCACCAGCCTCGTCTGAGGAAAACGAGTAGAGGAAACCTGAAAGAAGACACTAGAAGCGATGGTGTCTAAGAGGAACCTTTAAAAGGACACAGAGGGGTTATCTAGACAAAGAAGGAAGGAAAAGATTGACGAGCAGGACCAAAGGTGGGGAATAAAAGGGAGGGAGAGTTAAAGAAGCAGAAAGAAAGATTGAGAGATTCAAGGAAAAAATATTCCAAAATTTAGGAGATGGGCGTCAAAGAAGTCTGGGTCCTATTTGAGAGACGAACAAAACCTTCTCTCAAGAAAGAATGAGGTAGTAAGTATAGAAAAAAAGTACTAGTTTGTTTCCTTTTTGATGTTCATTAGAAATCCAGAAATTGAAGATATTTCATATTTATAGATGGGTTTCTTGAAGGATAAAGAATACTATTTATTCATTGATTGTTACTAGAGCCAAAAAATATTCAATTAATATGATTTAAAATCTATGTACTCACATACACATATACACCTACTACACACACACACAAATAGATAAATAAGAAGCAACACTGCCATTGAGTAAATTCTGACTCATCACAACCCCTGGCCGGGGCTCTGAGACTGCATATCTCTACAGGAGCAGGTAGCCTGGCCTTTCTCCTTAGGAGCATCTCATCAGGGTGGGGAGCGGCCGGCTTAGGAGTGAACAGTCTAATGCTTATTCCACAGTGCCACGGGGACCCCTGCTCACATAGACGTGCGTGCCAAAGCATAGCCTAACCCTAGTGCATAAGCATAAATTATCACAAAAGTAAATGTGATTTATATTTGCTTTTTAATGGATGTTTCTTTCTAATGTATGTCAGTGATAGAAGCCAGTCAACATCATCTCTAGGGAAATATCGGTGACATATAAGGAAAATAAAACAACTCCCCTTCTTAGGCCTGAACTAACCTTAAAACATACTCTGGCCAGAATGATGAGCTAGACAACTTTTATTTTCCAAGTTTCATTAAAAAATACATAGCCTGGATGGAACATACAACTTTCCTCTAGTTCCTAAATGCTTCCTCTTCCCCACGCCCCCACTATCATGATCCCAATTCTACCTTACAAATCTGGCTAGACCAGAGGATGTACACTGGTACATACAGGAACTGGAAGCACAGGGAATCCAGGGAGGATGATCCCTTCAGGACCAGTGCTGAGAGTGGCGATACTGGGAGGGTGGAAGGAGGATGGGGTGGAAAAGGGGAACCGATTACAAGGATCTACATATAACCTGCTCGCTGGAGGATGGACAACAGAAAAGTGGGTGAAGGGAGACGTTGGACAGTGTAAGATATGACAAAATAATAATAATTTATAAATTATCAAGGGTTCATGAGGGAGGGGGAAGCATGGGGGGGGGGATGAGGAGCTAATACCAAGGGCTCAAGCAGAAAACAAATGTTTTGAGAATGATGATGGCAACAAATGTACAAATGTGCTTGACACAAAAGATGTATGTATGGATTGTGATAAGCGTTGTATGAACTTCCAATAAAATTTTTTTCAAAAAAGTACATAGCCTATTACTAAAGAAGAAAATATACTCTTAGGCACAAGTCATAAGCTTTAACAAGAAATATTATGAAAAAGATTACTTTATGTATATGTGTACATATACTGTACAGACATATAAATATATGTACTATAGAGGGGGCCTGGTGACTGTCCTGGTTAAGCATTTGGCTGCTAGTCATGGAAAGGACAGCAGTTCAAACCCACCTCATGGCTCCCTGGAAGAAAGACCTGATAATCTGTGTCCAAAAATATTATTACCAAGAAAACCCTATGGGGCAGTTTCCAGAGCCATTTCCATAAAGCCATTATATCTCTATCCGAATATATGCCACAACATAGAAAGAGAGGAGACTGCTCTAAAAGCATGGGGTGTCTGTGAGCTGGAACCGACCCCATGACACTCAACAATAGTCTTATGTAACTGCTCCTTCCATTTCCCATTGATGGGTCCGTGCAACAACTAATCACGAAGCAGCGTAACACAGAGATTAAGCACATACATTCTGAAGTTAGACTGCCTGGTATGGAATCTTGGATCTTCAATGCACTAGCCAGATAAACCCTTTCTCTTTGCTCGTAAGCAATTTACTGAGCCTCTCCAAGCTGAAGTGACCTCATCTATTAACATGTAGAACCCACTACATGTGATTGTTATGAGTAGCGAATGATATGATTTTATAAAGTGCTTAGCATGTTGACTGGCATATGATAAGAACTCAATAGCACTCTTAGAGCCATTATATCAGAAAGTGATCCAAAATATAGAAAGAGAAGTGCCCCTTTCTAAAAGCATTAAAGTGATTAGATGGGGCTACCACGTCTTTTTGAGGCCAGCTAACAATTCACTAATCCAAGAAACTTCTTTTGTAAAGAACTATCCAGTGCTTAAAGCAGAGGACCATTTTTCATATCGCTTTTCATATATTCCTGTCACATTGACTTGCTTCATCTATGTAAGTGAGCCTTTTAAAATGAAAGAAAAACAAAACCAAAAAACTAGATCTAATCCCTCGTGGAGCCTGGAAAGTCATGACTAAAGAAATAGTCTGCACAGTACAACGGAGCGTCCAATGGGCCTGATGAAAAGGGGGGCAACGAATGCAGTCCCAGGCTCACGTAAAGCAGCAGTCGTAAAAGTTGACAATACTGAAAATATCCCCAAAGGCAATAAAGTGGTATTCTATAAAACGTTTTCCTTTGACTTGGCCCATCATCTTGTTCTCTCTCTCTCTTATTCTCATTTTATCGCTCATGTGTACCATACGTCTGGGGAATATTGTTAAGAAGCAAAGGACCTTTACCAAGATTATCAATTGCTTATACCTACTACTTAAAGTATATATAAATACAAGAAGACATATCTGAAATCAAAGTATGAAAGCAATCATTCATGGTCTAATTGGAAGTAAATTATAAATGGTAGAAATTTTGGAGGAAAGGGGGCAAAAACCAAAATCAAAGAAATTAATGATCAAGCTCAAAATTTAAAGCACCAGAAACTATGATGTGAAAAATTTGTGTTTTTCTCATTACAGTAATACAATATGAATATTTTGATCAGAAAAGGCATAAGACCTGGTTGATACAGTCAAAGGAACTCACATTTTCATGTCTGAATGTCTGTCTTGGAAAAAAAAAAAGAATCATTCTTCCATTTTACGGATTCATCCTACAACCTAAGGTAGCAATTTGTTGAGCTTTTGCTAAGATTAAATATGAAGTCACCAGTTTTCTTTTGCAACAATGGAAACCAGAGGCCTACTGCCTACCCTACCTCAGCTTCCTCCCCCCTCTATTCTGTGCCTTCCAATCAAATCTTGCAGCTCTGAAAGTCTCTTGCTAGCTTAGGTTTATTAAACCCTGACATGATTCCTCCAGGGTTAAGGATCCTTGTGCTAAACTGCTTACCAAAGGTTTACAAACTGAAACAGCACTCAAGGGAATTTTTTTCTGCCCAGTTAGTTCTGTTACCACTGTCTCTGAAATCAGGGATTATTGAGATAAAACTGATTAGAAAAAAAGACCAAAGAAAAACAAGGTTCTCTAACTTCTAACACCAAATAACTCAGAAAAGCAGAAACCAGTGAGTTTAAAGCTCTGCCTGCTTTTATGTTATTAAAAGACTGACTCAAGTAAGTGAAAGCTTTGTTTACAAAACATTACTTTTCAGAAAGCAATGCCCCAAAGCATCTTTTCATTCTTTCTCCACAGAGCACAAATTCTTGATCAAATTCAGGATTAAGCTGGTCTTGGCCACCACGGCAGTTATTGACTCAAGTGCACAGTGGCTTCTTACAGCCACATGGTATATTGTGGAGACTACAGATTTGAGTAACAGAATTAACAAGAAATAACGACACTCTTGTCTAACAAAGGCGAGAAAGAAAAAAAATGCCAGTGCTCTTTCCTGAACCTCAAGGTTATCTGTTTGTATGTACGATGATTTTTAATGCTGGTCAATTAAAATACCGATTCAATCTCAGCTTCCTCTACTTGGTCAACCATGTAGCATTATATCTGACTAGTCCAATCATTGTGTTATTCTCCCCATTTTCCAAATAATACCAAATATTAAAATTTATATGGGTACACATTTCCGATGGGAACTGTAGTTACTGCCTTTGGAGAACAGTCCACAAATAATTAAAAACCATTTGCAGCAGTCGGTTCCATCCCATCCCAATGTATAGGAACTCCATGTGTGCAGAGGGAAACAGCCCTCCCCATAGGATTTTCAATGGCTGCACCTTCTCAATGCAGCTCACTGAGCTTTTGTTCCAAAGCACCTGAGATATAGTCAATCAACATGGCCCCTTTAGCCAACATTTCTTATTTGATGTGTTATAATTCTGGACTCAATATCTGTGGCAATACTCTCTTTGAGAAAGAAGTTCTGTGCTATACCAACAGATGGTATTTAGGTGAGATTAAGTCCTGACCTTAGTAAGGGATGTGAACCAAGTCACACCCTTTCTTTGGAGGGATCTTTAGACTCTTCTAAAGAGTGTGACTTAAGACACCATCCCTCTCTGTCAGTTAAGTGACCAAGAAGGAGATGCGAGTCAACCTTATATGAAAGTTAGAACTAGGGTTCTTGCACTACAGGTGTGGCAATCCTTAGGGGATACAAATAGTTCAGTGCTTGACTACTAACCGAAAGTTAGTGGTTCAAATCCACCTAGCGGTGCTGCAAGAAATGGTGTGGGGCCATATCTGACCTCCTCTGACCTCCCCATTGCTATGGGGCAGACAGGTCTTAACACTCCAGTCTTCTTTACCTACTCTGACACCATCCGTTTCTTCCATGACACTATTTCTTTGCTGGATTCAATAATTTCTTGCAATGGGCACACAAACTCACAGACAATACAATTATGGGAATGTACTAGGTAAATTAATAGGTTAGCACAAGTCAGGATCAGGAAACAGTAAGAATAGTCATCGGTCCACACTAACACCTCTTCGCAGCCAAGAGTCAAATCTATCTGTGATCCTCAGCCTCTTAACCACATGTTCCCTTGGCTTCAAGGATGGGCCAGGAAGCCAGTTTGTCGCTCTAGCTCACAGTCCCAAGGTGTCAGCACTACTCCACTTGTCTTTGGCTCCTTCGGTCATGGCCTCCACTGCTTCAGAGAGCTGGACTGTGCTTCCAATGATCTTGAGCATTTCTTACTTTGTCTGAGATGGCTATTATATACAGAGGAATGGCTTTGATGGGTTGTGGCTTAGATTTCTTAGCTGACCATACACTCAAGGAAAACGAAGGTCATTTAACTGACAGAGAGCTTGCTGCTCCTAAAGCAGCTTGTGTCGTTAGGCAAATATATCCTTTGGTAGAATAGCTCACTTTATTCATACTGAGCTGCAACCCGCCTTTACCAACCACCTGACATTTCCTCCTATCATGGACCAGGGACTCATACTGCTCTTTGTCCTCATCGCTCCAAAATAATACCCATTTCCTCCAATCACTTCTCTTAATGTGGGTGCCAGCCCCCATGCCCTTGAATGTGTTCCATTTCACTTCTAATGCCATTTGTATAGTGTGATACTCACAGCTGGGGAGAATCAGACGTGTATGGTCAACACTTTAAGATCCTGATCAACCACAATGTGGACGGTGTCTGTTGATTTTCCTTTACCAAATACTAAGTCATTACAGGACACAAATAGTTGTCAGTTGAGCTTATTTGGGTTGGAGAAGAGTCTCATTGTGTATAATAAGTGCTGAAGCACCAGTGAGGAAAAAAACAAAACATTTTTAATCCAGAGAAGCTAACAACTAAAAATAAAGATTAACCTTATGTATAAAAATGGAACCAACAAGTGACCCCAGAATAAATCTGTATTTTCTGGGAGAATCATTGGATGGAATTAGTTACCACATTATTATAAGGTAAAGAGGTGTAAGTTACAATATTAAGGGAAGTTTTGTTTTAGCTTGGTCAACTTTGTGCTCCCCAACATTACTTGGAATCTCAAGCTCTGCTGGGAGGGAGAAGCAATTTACATAAAGAACTGGGGAACATTTTGGTACTATAAATGGTATTTAAAAAAGCAACCAAGCCCTTGAATTCTAAAAAGCATGAGTATACAAAGTCATAAGACCAGAAACAGGTGATGGTTTCTTGGGTTCAAAAGAAGAACAAAGGAAGCATTCATTTGTAAGAACCCATTGCCCCATTCTCACGCAGAGACAGATTTAAACTAAAGAGAAGACACTGTGGGTAAAAGTAAGAAACTCTATGTTGAAGTGTCCCAGTCAATTTGTCCTCGATGCCTCTTGGCTGAACATAATGCCCATTGAGTAAGGTCATCATCTCTTTGAGGGCCACTATAGCATCAGCAGATGGAGAAGGTTTATCCCCAACATCAACTTAGCACACCCTCAGAAACCATTCCGATTGCCAAGGACTTTTAAGACCTTTACTACTTAATAATATTATTAAGAGTTTGGGTGAAGTCAGGTAGATCTATGTTTGTAAACTAGCCCAGATATTTTCCAGCTGTATCACCATAAGGCCCTTTTAGGGTATACCTTCTCCTTTGTATAGGAAAATAATAATGGCACCTCTCTTGTACGATTGCTGTGAAAGACAGAGTAAAACAATGAGTTCAAAAGTATTGGTTGGTATTGGCTATGGATTGAACTGTCACCCAGTAGAAAATATTTACACATAAAATAAAGAGACAGTGCGAGGAATGCCCTTTAACAAGTCAAGCAATGTCAAGGCATGCCACGAGTTATGGACAAAGGGGTGTAAATATTATCTACCCTTATTTGGGCTTGTAGCCTTCAAAACTGTTGTTACCTATCATCAAATTGGTTCCAGCTCAGAGTGCCCTACATGCAATGGAATGAAATGCCTCCTGGCCCTGTGTCGTCCTCGCAATCATTGCTGTTTGGGCCCACTGTTGCAGCCACGACGTCAGACCATCTCATCAAAGGTCTTCCTCTTTTTTGATGACCCTATACTTTGCCAAACCTGACCCCCTTCTCCAGAGATCAGTCCCTCTGAATCTTTCCCATGAGGTCGATTTCAACTCTCAGGCACCCTATAAGATATTCCCTAAAGTTTCCAAGGCTATAAATCCTTACAGTAACAAATAGCTTCACCTTTTTCCATTGTTATTATTTTTCCATTGGAATTCCGCTGTTTTGTTTTTTTAATTAGGTGCCATCAAGTCAGTTCCAACCCAGAGTAACCCTATGCCCAACGGAACAAAGCACTGCCCGACCCTGCACCATCTTCACAATTGTTCCTGTTCTTGAGCCTATTGTCGCAGCCACTGTGTCCATCCATTTCACTGAGAGCTCTCCTCTCTTTTGCTACCCCTCTACCAAGCATGACGTCCTTCTCCAGGGGCAGGTCTCTCCTGACAACAAGTCCAAAGTATGTCAGACAAAGTCTCACCATCCTTGCCTCTAAGGAACAGTCTGGCCATATTTCTGCCAAGACAGATTGCCTTGTCATTTAGTAGCCCCCAGATCCAATATTCCAATATCCTTCTCCAGCACTACAATTCTCATGCACTGATTCTTCTTCAGTCTTTTTAGCCAATGTCCAATTTTCACATGCACATGAAGCCATTGAAAGACCATGGGTTGGGTCAAGTACAGTTGAGTCCTCAAAGTAACATCCTTGCTAGTCAACACTCTAAGTAAGTTCTTATACAACATATCTACCCAATGCAATGCATCGTTTGATCTCCTGACTGCAGCTTCCATGAACATTGATTGTGGGTCCGACCAAGCAAAACAAAATCCTTGACAACTTCAATCTTTTCTACATCTGTCATGAAGTTACCTACTGGTCCATTTGTGAGGATTTTGGTCTTCTTTACATTGAGTTGTAATCCATACTGAAGGCTGCAATATTTAATCTTCAACAGCAAGTGCTTTAATGCCTCCTCACTTTCAGCAAGCAAGATTGTATCATCTGCACGTCACAGATTGTTAATACATTTTCCTCCAGTCCTGATGCCCCATTCTTCTTCATATAATCCAACTTCTCTGATGATTTGCTCAGCATACAGATTGAATAAGTATGGTGAAAGGATACAACCTTGTTGCCTGATTTTAAACCATGCAGTATTCTCTGGTTCTGTTTGCACAACTGCCTAATGATCCCTGTACAAATTCCACACGAGCAAAATAAAGTGTTGGAATTCTCATTTTCTCAAGACTAGCCATAGTTTTGTATGATCTACAGAGTTGAATGCCTTTACATAGTCAGTAAACCACAAGTAAACATCTCTGTTATCCTGTGCTTTAAGTCAAGATCCATCTGACATCAACAATAATATTCTTTGTTCCATGTTCTCTTCTGGAAGCTCACTATCAATGTACTGCTAAATCATTTTTGGATTGTCTTCAGCAAAATTTTACTTGCATGTGATAGCAATCATACTGAGTATTTTTTCCTTTGAGTATTCTGTCAGGTCACCTTTTTTAGGAATGGGTATAAATACAGATCCCTTCAAGTCAGTTGGCCAAGTAACTGTCTTTCAAATTTCCCAGCGTAAGTACTTCCAGTGCTTTATCAGCTGGTTGAAACTTTTAAATTGGTATTCAATCAATTCCAAGAACCATGTTCTTGTCTAATGTTTTCAATGCAGCTTGATCATCTTCCTCAGTACCAGTGGTTGTTGCTCATATACCACCTCCTTAAATGTTAGAATGTTGACATTTAAGTATTTTCTCCCTTCTTATTCTTCTTTTATATATAAATAATAATTTATCTTGATGCTTCCTGCATCATTCAATATTTTGCTCAAAGAATCTTTAAATATTACAACTCAAAGCTTTAATTTTTTTCTCTAATTCTTTCAGTTTACGATGTCCTGAGTGTGTTATCTTTTGGTTTTCTAACTCTGGGTTTTTGTACATACGGTACATTTCATTATATTATTTTTTTGTCTTCTTGAACTGCCTTTTGAATTTTTCTGTTCAGCTCTCTGGCTTTGTAATTTCTTCCATTTGCTTTAGTTGTTCTATGATGAACAAGCTTCAGAGTCTCTTTTGACATTCACTTTGGTCCTTTCTTTTAATGACCTTTTGCTTTCTTCATGAATGATGTTCTTGATTTCCCCCACAGCTCATTAGATCTTCTGTCATTTATGTTCAATGTAGAAAATCTGTTTTCAAGATGTTTTGAAATTCAGGTAAGATAAAGACCAGGTTCTATTTTGGTTCTCGTGGGGTTTTTTGTTGTTGTGGTTGTTGTTGTTGTTGTTGATTTTCATCAGCTTTAACCTGAACTTACATATGAGCAACTGATGGTCTGTCCCCCTGGCCTGATTTTAGCTGCTGATATTGAGCTTCTTCATCACCTTTTAGCACAGACATGGCCAATTTGATTTCTGTGTATTCCATTAGAAGTGTACAGTCTCCTTTTGTGTTGTTGGAAAACATATTTGCTATGAAGAAGTCATTGACCTTGCAAAACTCTATATGTGATCTCAAACTTTGTTTCTAGCACCACATTCATGTTTTCCAGTTACTGATCCTTCCTCTTTGTTTCCAGTATGTGTATTGCAATGGCCAATAACTAACAATGCATCTTGATTGTGTGTTTGATCAATGTCACCATTAGAATTCTTCAAGTTTTTCATCGCTGGTTTTTGTGGTTGGTGCATAAATTTGAATAATAGTTGTATTGATGGGATTTCCTTGCAGGTAGATAGATATAACTCTATCAGAGACAGCACTGTACTTAAGATAGATCTTGAAGTGACCATTTTGACAATAAATGCAATGCCATTACTCTTAAATCTGTTATCCCCAACATAGTAAACCATATGATTTTCTGATTCAAAATGACCAATACCAGTTCATTTCAGCTCACTAACACTCAGTTTATTGATCTTAATATGTTTATTAATTTCAAGTTCTGCATATCATTAGACTGTTGCAGTTTTTACTGCAAGCCTTGAGTTGTGCCCCATCAGCAAATGAAGATCCTGAAGTCTCCTCCCACAGGCTTTCCTCCATTCACATCACCATGGAGAAAGCAGCTCCTCATCAGTCACATTGGAGAACCTTTGGACCCGAGGGGTCCAAGCTCTGTCACCACTATCCTGACGATGCTGTTTCCATTCTTTAGGCCTCCAATATAGGACAGTGTTTCTCTGTTATTCATAAGGGTTTCAGCCCCTACTTGCTCCATAGTGGGCAGCTGATTCTTCGCTCGCAGTCTGCTTTTAGAAGCTCTGCTCACTTTGGATGTCCCTGCTGGCCTTTGAAATACCAACAACACAGCTTCCAGCACCACAGCCACACAGAAGCCACCAGAGTATGACAAACTGACAAACGGCGGCTTGTCGTGCTAGTGGGTTCCAATGACTGACCCTGCAGTTAGCAGCCCAACATGTCACTGCCTGATTTACGCCACTAGGAGTGTCCCTCCTGATGATACACGTGAGACAAAGTCTCTCCAATCTCTCTGCTAAGGAGCATTCTGCTGCACTCCTTTCAACACGGATTTGTTTGTCCTTCTGGCAGTCCATGATACTCTCAATATTTGTTGCCAACACCCTAATTCAAGCACATCAATTCTTTTCCAGTCTTTCTTATTCACAGTCCAGCTGGGACACGTCCATGAAGTGTGTGAAGATACCAAGGCTTGGGTTAGACACACTTTAGTTTACAAAGTGATTTCTTTTTCATTCCACGTTAGAGAGTTCTTTTTGCAGCACATTTGACCGATGCAAAGTGTCCTGGATCCCACACCTACTGTTTCCATGGGCCTTGGTTATATATCCAAGTGAAATGCAATCCTGGACAACTTCGATAGTTGCTATGTTGATTGTCACGTTGTTTACTGGCTCAGCTGCAAAAATACTGGGTTTCTCTTTGTTGAGGTATGATCCATATTGAAGGCTTTGATGCCCCTTGGTAAGTGCTTCAGTCTTCTTCGTTTTCAGCAAACCCAAAACTGTGTCATCTGCAAGGGGCAGGTGGTTATTTTGTCTTCCCCAAAGCTAGGAAGCAGTATGCATCTGTTCTTTAAAGCCACCTGTTTGTGTTATGTTGTTACAACAGCACTGGATAACTCAGATTCTACTTGCAAAAAGAAAATCTACAACCAAAGAATCAAACCCACTGCCATAGACCCACTTCTAGTGAGCCTCGGTGGAATCTCAGAGGCCATGTCTACAGGAGCGGATCGCGTTACCTTTCTCCGAGGGAGCAGCTGGGGGCTAACCTTGTGGTTAGCAGTTCAACATGTACCTGGCAGCAACATCAGATTGCTCTTATGATTTCTGTATCCTTTTTTTTATTGTGAAACATGACACATAGAACAGTATCGTGAAACGTCTAAGAGCCAATCACAAAGGGTCTGGCTTGTTTTTCTGGGTCTCGCAAGTTTTCTGCCTCTGAAAGAGGGCAGTCTGACCGCTTTTCAAGAATTCATTTTAGAGGGAAATATTTTGAGTTTTTCTTCTCTGGGAGGTTTCTATCTTACACAAGTTCTGACTTTTGCAGGTTTTACTGTATAGTGTATTAAGAAAATGCAGAGTTCACTCAATTATTTTACAGGAAAGTAAGTCAACTAAGATTTTCCAGTCTTTCCATTTTCAGAATTTTATTTGGTTTGTTTTAAAACTATTTTTCCCTTTTATATTTTTCAGTTCTCTGTTGAAATTTTTTAATTTGTCTCTTCTTTTCTTGAGTAAAAGTAACCTTGGCGACATCGTGGATTGGAAGTTGGATTGAGGTCAGTGATTCAAACCTACCAGTCACTCCTCAGGAGCAACATGAGGCTTTCTGCTCGCATTCAGGTTTCTAGCCTTGGAAAGTGACAAGGGCAGGTGGAAGCTGCCCCACAGGGTCCCTATGAGTCAGCATCAAGCTTATGGCAGTGATTTTGGTAGTGGATGGATTAAATGTTAGGCTACTAACTACAAGGTCAGTAGTTCTAACCCCCAGTTGCTACATAGGACAAAGAAGAGGCTGCTTAAACCCATAAAGATTTATAGTCTTGGAAAACCTAAGGAGCAGTTTCATTGTTTGTTTGTTTTTCTGTGCTATAAGGTTGCAATAAATTTAAATGGACTCAATGGCAGTGAATCAGTGGGTAGTTACTTTTGATAATTCTGTTGAGTCTCATTCATACCAGTTTGTCTCTCAGTGTACTTGGTCTTTGTATTTTTTCATGTGATGAACATCATGCTTTTAGAAATAACTACAAGTCTCCAATGATGTTATCTTCCTCTAGTAAAGCTTTACTGCTGCTGGGGCCAAACCCTTTGAGGCTTCTGGAATTGCCTTACTACAGTTATAAGGATTGGTTTTTTTTCCAGAGCCTGCCAAATGGCTAAAAAGTGAGCAGACTGACCACCAGCCATCCTTACTACTAGAGAGATGGCCTTTCAGATCCCAAACCATGGAGTCTGAAGGTTTACCAATGGCCCTCCCATTGGCAAATTCCAGACTTCAACTTTTCCCATTAGCCTTAAAGGCTACCAAAAGTACATTTCAGTATTCGAGTCATCTCTTCAATAGTCATCGAATGCCTCGCAGGAAAAGAAACCCGAATACTAGGCTCAACTCTCTGGAGATCTGTCTTCCGCCCTTGACTCCAAAATACTTTTTTAGGGTTTTGGCTCCATTATACCTTAAAACACACATTTTCTTTCATCTTCCCTAGCTTATCTTATCTTTGTTGTGAAAGTCAGAATTCAGGGTGATATTACCAGAAGTGAAAGTCTCTGCTTTTATTATTTATTTAAATCCCCAAGATAAATAAATCTAGTTGCAACAAATAATACTACCAAACATATAACCTCTATTATCAGAAGCATGATAACATCTATACTGAGGAGAGTTCTAAGGTTGGAATACGAACTGTGTGCCTGACTCCAATAGCAGTGTTCTTTCTACTACTGCTAATAGAGCAAGAGGGAGTCATAACTCCTTTTACGTATGGCATGGAAAAACTATGATCAAATGTAATTCATGCTTTAATGGCCAGAATACAATTAGAAAAGGGGATTTTAGTTTGTTGACTCTGGCAGTATTTTTGAATATGACTGTCCATATGAAGGTGTGTGCAGATGCATACTTTTGGGCTCTTGATGAATTATAAAATAAAAATCTACACTGAAGTTACTTTAAAAATGCAATCTGTGTTACAGAATAATATGTGGCAGCCATGTGCAATCAGTAGAGATGAGATGAAAACACCATTCGATTACACTTACATTAACTTTAATCACATTTTGTAGCTGATGTTCTTATGAGGGCTGCCAAGTAACATTTTAGGTAACTGAAGAGCTAGGATATATAGCCTTCGGGAAGCAGGCACCTCTCCTGTCAAATGGGTAATTATAGAGGCTATGACTCCATTAGGAAAATGGTGGCCAATCAATGTAAACTCTAAGAGCTCAGATCCTTTGTAATTGATTGAGAGATTCAGTGACTTCAGTGCAATTTAGTTTTAAATGTAAGAAGCCAATATTTGGCCAGATGGCAGCCATGAATTCCAGGGGGAGTTGATACATTTTAATGAGAGCAACGGCTATACAATTCAAGTCACACGTGCTAATACTGTAGGAAATATGCAGATAAACTTTGAAACTGCAATCTGGGGTAACCAAGCTTTCATTTATTATATCTTAATACTGATATTTATTTCTTCAGATATGCAATGGCTTAGCACATAAATTCTGAGGAAGTTTGTCAATGCAAATCATAACTGATGTTTGGAATTATTACTTACTTCATATTTCTACTGAGATGACCCATTGCCCGGTTCAGGATCATTTAGTTGTTTTACAATAGAGCTGTCTAGTTGGTGCAAACAAGAGACCTTTTGTGTTGGTTCCTTCACTCAGTTATCTACAAGATTAATATGAATAGTATACAGGAATTGGATACACTGTAAGGATGAACCAAGTTCCTTTATAGATTGTGTCCTGAAAGACACAATAAAAAAGGGAAGAGATAACTTTACAAATGATTTTAATACACAATACAAGCTAAGATTGAAAAAGTTAAGTATCATGAGAGAAAGGTTATATGTCTGGTAGTACTATTTGTTGCAACTAGATTGCAAATCTTTCTGCACCTCTCTGTATATACAACATGGATATATTAATAAATGTTTTTAATAATTAAAATAATCCTATAAGATAATTTTAATATTTTTATAAGGATGCAGACATAAAAATAAAGCATTTAACAAAGTGTCTACAATTATTAGGCATTTTTATTCATTATAATTTGCTTAAATAAAGAAGACCACAGCTACCTCTGAAATGCTGATGATGCATAACAGTGTATATTTATTTCTCATTCAAGAAACTGCAGGTCAGCTATGGCTCTGCGGAGGGCGTTAAGGTTTCCTAGACAGTTAAGCTGTAGTTGCCTCTAGTATGCAGGCTGGATCCAGGTTTTTTGCTCCAAGACTTGGTCTAAAAGAGCAATGGCTATCTTGGACATAGTCTTCTCATGATGGATAGCAAAATGACAAGAAGGCTAGAGGAAACATGTTGGGACATCATACACTGTCACTTCTGCCTACTCTCCAATCGCCAATTTCAAAATCAGCATAGTGCTTTTCACCCACAGATAACCCATTTCTAAAACAGTACAAAAGGAATAACTATGAATGAATATCTCCTACCACCATATTCAATTAATAGTAGTCATTATAAGTAACTATTGTATGTTGATGTGATGATTCAATCCTGAGAAGATCCTGAAATCCAAAAGCAAGACAGAGCTTGACAACTCCACCCAGGATTCATGCCACAAGGGCCCCTTCCTCTTCAAGGTAGGCTTGATGTGTTACATTCTCTGATCTCTGGGACCAACTATTAATGTGATCGTGAGATTAGGTCAATCCCATGCCTCATCTGCCTTTTTGGTTTTAAGAAAAATGGTTTTTGACCTCAAACCCATCTGTGACAGGACCTGACAGCAACAACAAGAGAAGTATTTGTACAGGGACACACCTCTGCTTGTATATCAGGAGCAATGTTAGAATTCCATCTACCACATCGGTTTCAAAAGATTTTTATAGAATAGAAATAATAGAGCATAATGTACACATTTATCATAGAATCATAGATTAATAGTTTTACAATTGGAAAGGGCATTAAAGTTCATCCAGACCAAGCACACAACAAATGCAGGAAATTTTTCTACAGCTGGAAAGCCACCCAGTCTGTGCTTGAACATTTACATTAAGGAAGAGGCTCAATAGCTCATGCATTACAACATTTAAAAACTCAATATCTATACTTGAGAAAATTGTTTTAAATCTATATTCCTGTAGCTTCTCATTTTAATAATGTATTCCCCCCTTGAATTTTTTGGAATTAAAAAATATTTTCCAAAAAAGAGCCTTCTAAACTTAAAAATCAACCATCCTCGTTCCCCAAATAGGATAATTTAGGTTTTTTCTATTCCGAGATGAATATCCTAGTTCTCACATGACGTCATTTCCATGTCTTTCATCATCTTGATCACACACTTGTGAATTTACTCCAACTTGTTAAAAATTCTCTTAAAAGATGGTTTGCATACCTTGAACAGTACAATATGTAAACAAGGATTGTTAATTTAAAGAGTAAAGCAGAGAAAACACAACACTAAGAATTATGTAACTGCTGCTAGATCATAAATTTGGTATTTCAATAAATACTCATTTCAATAGATACTAAAAGTTTCTATTTTTAACCATTTTAGCAAATGTACATGAAAAAATAAAATAAGTCATCTTTATTGATTGCAGTATTTTGGCCTAAACAGAAAGGACTTCGATAATGAAAGTCTATTTCATTTAAACAAGGAAGCACTCAACAACGAGCTGAAGGCTGGCGATTCAAGGTAGGCCAGAAGCCCCTGAAAGACTTGCCTGGGAATCTCCATCCCGGGGATTGCAGTCTTGAATCCCCATGGAGCAGTTCTCCTCCGCCAGCTGAGTCAGGACTAACTTGCGAGCAACTGATAACCATTTTCATTTTTAAACTTACCTGTTTATCAAAGACACATAAAAATAGAATTGGCACCACCTATGACTTTCACTGGCTTTATGAGGAGGTAGGGAAAATCACCATTAGCATCAGCCCCAAAAAGATTCCTATGAGGCTGAGGTTAGGCACACCCCCCCCTCCAAATGTCCCCCCAATCCTCACATCAGCCAGGAGTCGAGTCCCAACAGACTCTGTACTTCTCTGCGGAGTTCAAGAATTCATAGCAAAGGCCACACAGAACTCAGAAATCAGACTCAAGACTATGGAATTTATTACAGATCTTAATAGGTCTCAACTCAGGATTACAACTGTTCAGGACAGCCTCTAGTCAGCTGTGCCACAGCATTCTTCTCTGATCCTCGGAGTCCCAGCCACCCAGCCCCTTGGCCTTTGCCCTGCTCTAGAAATGTTACGAAACTCTTCCAGCGCCGCTGATAAACGCCCGAAGGGCACTCCATTTGCTAAAAAGCTCAAACCAGGGTCCTCTGCTCTAGTTTCATGAATCAGCAAATCTAGCTCCACGCCCCTTCTTCCCCCACCCCCTTTTAAAGGCCTAGAAGTAGCTCCCTATGCAAGAAAGCATCTGGCCCAAGGACACTCAGGTTTGCTTCTCCGTGTGCCAGGTATCCACTGCCATGCCTCATGCTCTAGATGCTGCTGTGTCTGCCACCTAGGATGATAGCTCTGTCTATTGGACTCAAAAAGCTCAGTGTTCGGGAGCTCAAGATTCAAAGGGTACACTCTGCTTCTGGCTTCGATTTATTGATGATAAGGAGATCCCTCTTTCCTGCTTTTGAGATAGCATGTATAAACCCAGAAAGATAGCAAAATTGACCAATCAATAACAAATATTAAGAGAGATCATTGTAGTTGCTGGTTTGTGCCATTGAGTCAGTTCCAACTCACAACAACTCTGTCCACAGGAGTGGGAACCACGGCCCAGTCGCCGGTCATCCTCATGACCATTGTCCATGATTGCGGCAGCTGTGGCAATCCAGCTCCCTGAGGGTTTTCCTTTTTGTCTCTAATTCTCTACTTTACCACGTACAATTTCCTTTACCAGCAACTTATCTCTCCTAATAATATGTTCAAAATATGGACGACAAAGTTCACCATCCCTGCTTCTAAGGAGCATTCTGGCTCCTTAGAAGCATCCTTCTAGCTCAGACTAGTCAGTCTTCTGAAAGTCAATGGCATGTTTAATACGCTTCACCAGCACCATAATTCAAAACATCAAGCCTCCTTTGTTCTTTTTTATTCATTCTCCAGCTTTCACAGACAGATATATTAATAAGTATATTTTATGCTAGAAAAAAAGATTAATATTGCAGAGTTGACTATACTAGTTAAATTGTAAAGTTAATAGAACCCAATTTTTTAAGTGAAACTTGGCCAAAGGATTTAAAATTTTATTATGAAAATATCAAGTAATATTCCACACAATAAGTGTGGATATTTGATATGTGTGAAGGAAAAAAGAAAGAGCAACCTCAGTGGATAACAACATATTGTACAAAAGCAATAATTAAAACACCATGTGAATACTGAGTAAATCAATATATAGTTCAGTAGATTAAAGGAGTGTGGCCCAAAATTTATATATATATTCACATCTGCCTATACCAAAAAACCAAACTCACTGCCATTAAGTCAATACTGACTCAGAGGGACCCTCTGTGGGTTTCCAAGACTGCAGCTGTTTACAGAAGTGGAAAGCCTAGTATTCTTCCAGCAGATCTACTGGCAGTTTTGAACTGCCAACCATATGGATCACAGCCCAACACATAACCATGACACCACCAAGCCGTGTGTGTGTGTGTGTGTGTGTGTGTGTGTGTGTGTGTGTGTTTATCAGTAGCTAAAATGAGGCCAGAGGCTGACTGGGGGACATTCTATCAACTGATCTTATGTAAGTTAAGGTTAAAAGTGTAGAAAATGAAAATAAACTCATGAGAGCCAAGATGCAGCCTTGAGTATATCCCACTTGAATTTTGAGAATATCAGAACCAATTTCAAACATTTAACACTAATGAAAGATCATATGAGCTGTGAGATAATATCAAGAACATCAGACATGAAGAAAACAAAAGTCATTAAAAAGACAGGAAAGAAAGAAAAGATCAGCATGGATTTCAGAAGGGTCTCTGAAACTTGCTCGTAATCATAAAGGAGTAAAAGCAAATGGAATAAATAATGAAGTAAGACAGCTGAACAAAAACTTTCAAAAGGCAGCTCAAGAAGACAAAGTAAAATATTATAATGAAATATACAAAGACATAGAGTTAGAAAGCAAAAAAGGACGAACACGCTCAGCATATCTTAAACAGACAACTCAAGAACACATCCATCCAGACCTCGAATTGCAATATTGAAAAATTCCATGGGCAAAATATTGAACAATGGAGGAAGCATCAAAAGAAGGTAGAAAGAATACATAAAAGCACTGTACCAAAAAGAGCTAGTTGACATTTACCCATTTGAAGAGATAGCATATGAGCTAGAACCAATGGTACTGGATAAAGAAGTCCAAGCTGCACTGAAGATATTAGTCAAAACAAGGCTCCAGAAATTGATAGAATATCAATTTAAATGTTTCAACAAGTTGACAAAGCACTGGGGGTGCTCATTTATCTATGCCAAGAAATTTGAAAGACAGCTACTTGGCCAACTGACTCACAGATCCATATTTGCGTGCATTCCAAATATAGGGGACCCAAAAGAATGAGCAAATTATAGAAGAATATCATTGATATCACATGCAAATAAAATGTTGCTGAAGATAATTCAACAACAACTGCAGCAGTACATTGACAGGGAGCTGCCAGAGGTTCAGGGCCGATTCAGAAGAGGACACAGAGCAAGGCATATCATTGCTGATGTTTTATGGCTCTTGAGTGAAAGCAGAGGATACCAGAAAGATGATTACTTGTGTTTTACTATGCCAAGGGATTCAACATCGTGGGCCATGACAAACTATGGATAGCCTCGAGAAGAATGAGAATTCAAGAACATTTCACTTTTCTCATGCAGATTCTGTACATAGATCAAGAGGCAGTTGTGTGACTAAATTCACTTGGAAGAAGCACAACAGTCTGTGTAATTAGCAGACTGTAAATAATATAATCCAAATCTAAAGGAAGGAATGATATCAGAGCTTAAATTGTAAACATCTGGTTTGCAGAAGACTAGGGACTACAGTGGAAGCCCCAAACCCATTTGCAAGATTTGTACATAGATTAAGCCTCGGTGAATCCCATCATGCATACTGCATTGGAAGGTGGATTATGGCACATATTACTTGGTTAATGTTTAATATCTTATCATTTGATATCCCTTTTGACTCAGGTTAAATTTGTTCTAGTTTTTAATATGTTCTGACTTCTTTCGATGGCAGTTTTTCTCTATTTTACTTTGTTATTGTTAGATTTTTATTTCTTTGGCTTTGGTTTTTGTATGTTTCTTGGTATATGAAATCCAGGATGGATGAATCTATAGAAACCATAACTGGATTAATAGTTTCTTGAGGGTATGGCAGGGGAGGTTGGGAGAAATGGGGAAATAATAACAATGAGTACAAGAAAGAAGAAAATGTTCTAATATTGATTGCGGTGATGACTGTACAACTCTTTTTTAATAAATCATTTTATTGGGGGCTTGTACAACTCTTATCACAATGCATACATCCCTCCATTGTGTCAAGCACATTTGTACATTTGTTGTCATCATCATTCTCAAAACATTTGCTTTCTACTTGAGCCCTCAGTATCAGCTTCTCGTTTTTCCCCTCCCGCCTGAATCCTTGATAATTTATAAATTATTATATTTTTTTCATACCTTACACTGACTGATGCCTCCCTCTACCAGTACAACTCTTCTTGATATAATTGAACGATTGATTGAATTGTATGCTATGTGGAGTATGTGTGAATAAAACTTGGGTTTTGTGTTTTTGTTTTGTTTTTTTAAAGAGTCAGTTGGGTGAACAGGACAAGAGAGAAAAACTCTCAAGGTTACCCTTTTGCAATTCCCTCCAAACAGTTACCATAACGTTCTCATCCAGCAGATTGGCTGAAGTCACTATTTGTATTGGATTTTGCTCTCTGGATTGTATTGGTTTAAAACCAAGCCTGGCCCCAGTTTTAATTAGTTTCATGACATCATCTTCAATGAGCCTCAATTTTGTTTAAAAGATGATGGTAAAGTAACATCAGCTCTGTAAGCTAGCAGATCTTTGCACAATGCTTGTGGCGTCCATTGAGTCAAAACTTGCTAAGGCCAAGATATTCTCTTAAACTTGAAAGCACCTAGCTACGTGCGATCCCAAAGTCAGCAGCTAGCGAGTCAGAGTACTGCCTGGTTCAAATTCAAGAAAGATGTTCTTCACGGTTGTATCTTCTCACTAGACTTATTCAATCTATATGCTGAGAATCCAGAAAAGTTGGATTATATGGAGAATAATTTGGCATCAGGATTAAAGGAAGGCATATAGGAACAACCTTTGATAAGCAGATGACATAACCTTGTTTGCTGAAAGTGAAGAGGACTTAAAGCACTTGCTGATGAACATCAAGGATTTCTGCCTCCAGTAAGGATTAGAACGCAGTGTTAAGAAAACAAGTATCCACAAAATAGGACCTACAGGTAATGTCACGATAAATGGAGAAAAGATTGAAATTGTCAAGGATGTCTTCTTGCTGGATCCACAATCAATGTTCAATAAAGCAGCACTCAAGAGACCAAATGGTGCATTGCATTAGGTAAATCTGTTGCACAAGACCTCTTAAAAGTGTTTAAAAATAAGTTTACTTTGAGGACTAAGATGTGCCTGACCCAAACCATGGTAATCTCAATTGCCTTGTATACATGTGAAAGTGGAACACTGAATAAGGAAGACAGAAGAAGAACTGATGCATTTGAATTATGGTTCCAACAAACAATATTGGTAACTTGGGCTACCAAAATAACTAACAAATTTGTCTTGGAAGAAGTATAGTCAGAATGCCCCTTAGATACATGGGTGACAAGACTTTGTCTCATGTACTTTGGACATGTTGTCCAGAGAGCCCATCTCTGGAAGAGGACATCATGATGAGTAAAGTAGAGAGACAGTGCAAAAGAGCAAGGCCTTCAGCAAGATGGATTGACCCAGTGGGTGCAATAATGGGCTCAAATATAAACCAATCGTGAGGATGGCACAGGACCAAGCAGTGGTCTGTTCTGTTGCACACAGGGCTGTTATCAAGTAGGAACTGACTTGATGACCCCTAACAACAATAAACAAACTTCCGTAATTGCACCTAGACTTGTCAAAACAAGAGAGCATTCTGTTAAATACAGAGCTACCATTATTGGTTAGCAATTTGAAAAAGAACAAATTAATCTCACATCATTTTCTAGACATTTGAGATAAAGGAAATCAAACAATAATAAAGATAAAAAAGAAATGTGGAGTAAACATTTAAAGATAAAGGACCAAACCATAGCAAAATTAACAAAATGCAATGTATTTTGTTATTATCAGATCTAGGGAGAAAGTTTGTTCTGTCAGCATTCCAACAAAAGAAAATGCAAAGGAAAGAATTGACAAGGAAAAAAATCCGTGCAAGAAGAGACACTGGCAACATTAAATGTAAGATGTTGACAATAAACCAGATGTTTAAAGTTTATGTAAAAAACATTATATTTCAATGTCTAGAACAATATGCAGGCATATGTAAATGGTTATCATTAAGGTGAGGCACAAATTATTGGGAAGATTTTTTTATATAATGTCAAGTGAAAAAAATGACAATTGCTAAACAGCTCTTTAACAGCATGTCAGTTGTAGAGGGTCTGTCTTAAATCAGTTGATGAATAACATGCATGAGTTTACCTGTGTAGAATCACAAAAATGGTTTGATCTTGCTACACCTCAGATTTTTAGTAAGATGGGAGCAATTTATATTATGAAGTTTCCATTGATACCCTATATTCAATAATTTGATGCAGCACATCTCTTAAACGTAAGGGAGTAAGACACCCTCTTATTAAAAGTCTCTCAAAATTATGATACTGCTTTTACACCACTTCTAAAAATGTAAGTGATACTCATAATCATCTAAATATGATCTGAGAAAATCAAGACTAAGTGATCATAGATCCCTTTTCATGTAGCTTGCTTCCTACTCACATTGTTTCAAACTTTTTACTAAGCAACACCCCAAAATAAAGGCAGATATAAAATCTACAAGGTTCATACATTTGTACCAAGTGTTAACAAAAGTCTTACCCTTTCTTTGTAATGGCCTCACCCTTGATTCACTCCTAGCTGTTTCCTAGGATACAAGTAAACACTGAATGTATCATTTAGGTTATAGATAACATTGATTGTGAGCAAACATGAGCCTGATAGATAACCGTCTATAACCTACATGAACTATAATCACTGACAGGGAAATCAAACTTTATACTTGTCTGAATGCAGTGAGTCTGGTAACTAGTCTGTCCCCTACTGGGCTCTGGAAGGTATGGCTACGGAGTTGTCCCTAGGAATATTAGCTCCTGTTGGGCTTAACGCTTTCAAGCGATGGGAGCAACTCCACCAGCCCAGTGCGGATCACATGTCCCTTCCAGTGAGCTGTCCCTGGGTAGCTAGCTGTGTAGACTGCTCGACGGACCCCATCCTAGAGGAATACCCAATGACGGCCTGTTGTCCTACACACTTCTGAGTGCACGGATGCCAATTATGGCGTAAGGGAGCATAGTAGGAATATTTTATTTAAAAATAAAACCACTCTGAGATGGATGCAGTAGTAAGAAAAGAAGGAAAATAATGCCCAATGTTAGTTTATAGATAACCTAGACGCCAAAGTATTTATTTAGAGGGACAAGGGGAGCAGAAGATGACCAAGAAACTTCTTTGTGGAAAATGCTTGTGGGGAGTCTCCGGAAAGGATTATTGACAACGTTGGTGGGTTTCTAAGTTCGATCTATCCCACTTCTGAATCCCTGAGACTGTCACAGCACAAAGGGTAGACACAGTATGCAGGGAAGCTTTATCATATCATCCATAAGTGGTTTCCTTGCAACAGCTTTAGAAATTGTGCTCATGCTTTATCCATTTATGCATAAAAACCCAGCATCAGTGCATCCAATTTCTCTCCAGAGAAAGCAGGACGGAGGCTCAGTGGGTGGCTGAAGTTAAAAAAACAATGTGTGGTCTCCTTTGGTACATGAATAATTAATACCTGATTGCCATGACCATAATTTCTACTCTTGTTAAACAGTTCTCTTGGCCCGTCAGCTACCCTGGAGGAGGTGGCATTTGACCCAGGCCTTTAACAGAGGCCAAGGTTCCCATCGTTTAATTTGCAAGGAAACAGGATCATCCAGGAGGAGTTTGTGCAAGCAGAAACAGCCTGAAGTGGCTGAGTGTCGTGCGGGGAGGGCAGGGGAGTGGACTCTGTGAATGAAAGGTGGGTGGGAGACTTTGCATGAATAATGCGGAGCTAGAGAAATATTTATGCAAAGCAATGGCATGATCTGAGCCAGACTTCATTATTAATGTTTCATATATGATGAAGGCAGAGAGCACACTAGGAAGGGACGTTACTGTGCGTGGTTTTCAATGGTTGCAGCCGTTCCCGGGGCCTTCCATTGGCCATGCCAGACATTTTGAACATTTTCCTAAGTTTATCCCTCAAGCTTCCTCAAGGCTTCCCTTGAATCTACGATGCATGAGCGTTAGAGTCAAATTGCTTTGCATTTGAAATCTATCTTCACTATATACTGACAAGTTCCGGAAGATCCCTAGGCCTCAGGGAGCGAGCACAGCTGAAGCTGGAAGGAATAAGAAGGCCAGGCTCTCCGGCGACACAAAGATTGAGGTACGCATCTGCTAACAGAAGGGGCGGCTGTCTGAACTGACCCAGTGGCACCTGGGGGAAACCTTGGCATAAACATTACAGCCAAGAAAACTCCGTCAGGCATTTCTACTTGTCACATGGATTTGCCGTGAGTCAAAATAGACTGGCAGGCACCTAACAATAACCTCATCAGACGCTGAGGCTGGAGTCCATTAAACACTTGTAAAGTGCCTAGTAAGTCTCAGATGACTATTAACTATTGTTGAGAGGAAAGCACAACAAAACACAAATATGGCTGTCAAGTTCACTTCAATTTAAGATCAGCTCATGGTGACCCCGCCCCATATGTAACAGAATGGTGCTCCAGTTCTCCTGAGAGATGTGCCCCAATTAATTTAGATTTTAAATATTTGGCCCACTTCTATAGTGTATCGCTGTATCTCTGACTCCTTAGGACTTACTGTCCATCCTTCTGAAATTGGTGATTTGGTGAAGATACTCATTACACGGCATACTTCTAGGCATCCCCTTCCAGATGAAGATGGATTCTTCAGCAAGAGCAATTTGAGTACATGGTTTCCTCCAATTTAAGTTCCATATTCCCCTACCATATTCCTTCATTTTGCCTTTGAAAACATAAAATTGTTTGGCAAACGTTTTGAAAGTTAAAAATACTGTTTTCATGGTTATGACTTTACAATAATACTTGAAATCAGGTAGTCTAAGTCTTCAACATTTCGTTTAAAATTGTTTTCATTGTTTAAGACAAATCCTTTTTACTTTCAAATAAACTTTGAAATAGTCAATTTCTAGAAACAAATATCTGCTAAATTACTTTTAAGCATCTAATGGTTTATGATGCTGTTGTGAACCATGTTTAACATTTTCAATTTTCCAAGTGTTTGCTGCTAGAGAGTTCTTTTGGCTCCATGACCTTGTAGCACTTGACCAGGCCGAATCCACTTAACAGGGCTGCTGTTACATTCCTTAGGATTTTGACAAGTAGAATAAAGATAACTGTTCTTTTCAAAAAGAAAAAGTTAAAAATACAGAAGGTGTTTCTATTATTTAGACATCAAAAAGTAAAATTAATTTCTGTTCCAGTGAACCCTGACTGAAGGCTGGAGATCAGAGCTTTCTCTTCTGGAGTATTCGCAGACCTCTTAATGCTCCCTTTGAGAAGTTTCCTAGAGCCCAGGGAAAGCTCGCCACTCTGCCCTTCCCTATGCGTTTCCTCAAAGCAGAACTACATTAATATTCTATTTAACACTCTTACTCAGAGATCTTGGATAATTGTGTCTGCATTAAATACAGCGTCAGCTGCAGAAGTCTTGACGGGCCTAGATTCAACCTGTTTAACTAGGTTTGCTAAGAGGGTTAACTCGAGCACACCTAGAATTAACTTGAACTATTTTTTTAGATTTCTTTCTTTCTGATATCAGAGATTTGCCAGCATGGTAGGCACCTTTGGTTAATGCATGGAAGAGAGTTTTTAATATTGCTCTTTGAAGTGCAGTTTGGGCCTGAGGCAAATTTTGGAACTGCTTACATCGGATTATCAGCTATTTATTAATTACAGTGAAATGTGTGGTTTTCACCTGGTTTCAGTCACTTCCCTACAGAGCTCTACCACTGCGTTTGGTCACGTTGCAATAATATGTCTATATTCTCAACAGGGAGTACGAGCCCTACTTGAAACCCTATCTGGAGCTCTCTGGAAAGGAAAATGTTCCATGTTCATGTCAGTAGTTCCTAATCTCAGAGAGAAAGCACATCCCATCACTCTGCGAAGGAGCCCTGCAAGCAGAGTGGTGAAGGACTCATCTGGCAGCCTAGAGGCCAGCGGTTGGAGCATACTGCTGCGCCATACGAGAAAGATGTAGTGGTTGGCCTCTGTAGAGTCTATGGTCCACGGAGTCCTGTAGGGCGGTGCTCTGTCCTGTGGGGTGGTGGCGAGTTGGAAATGACCCCACAGCAAGGGGAGGGCTCCGCAGCGAGGAACACCAACCGTGCTCACGGCCTCGAGATCCTTCATTCCCAGTCAGGTAACCTTTGGCCACTATGGACAGCCTCACTGTTATTCTGATGCAATAGGCTGTTGCTGACACATATTCTTTTCTTCAATCAACTGTAAATCTAGAAGGAGTGCCATTTGGGGTCTTATAAGTGCATAATTAGTGTAATGGGCAAAATAAATTGTCACATCATTTCTTAAATTACAGAACTTTATAAGCTTAATAGGCTCCAGAATTAATTGCATTACTATTGCTGCTCTACATGGGCTAGTCTGTCAGGAGGCAAGTGCATTGGGAACCAGTATAAACAATAAAATGATATTGATTCAGTCCTCATCGAGACTGCAGCCCACTGCAATGGCGAATTTGGAAGCATGTGATCCTATTTATATGCAAATTGTTAAATTCTGAATGATCACAGTCACTGGTCTACAGGGAAACCTATGGGCAGAGAGAGTGATCCTTGGAGATTAGAGACAGCTGACAACAGAGGAAGATTCAACTCTGCAGCACAACCATGTACAACACCGAATTCAGTTCCAGTTCTGGAACACTTACTTACAAATACTTGTTATGTGGCTGCAAGTCAAACTACGTGCACTTTTGAAAATCTGTGGTATAATCTAAAGAGCAGGGCTTACCTGTTTTATTGAACCGTAAAGTTCTATCAAAAATGCCAGGCTCAGATTTAGAAATTATGAACCTTCTTTTATTTATGTTGTGGCACTTTTTACTACTTGAAAATATTTGACTTAATTGTTTACTTATTTATGTGGAGTTGTCTCCCACTAGGGTGGAAACTCTGACAGTAGAGACTTTTTCTATAATGCTTACCAATGTATCTCCAGTATCTAGAACAAAGTAAATGATCAAATAAAGAAATAGCAGAAATGACAGCATTTACTAAATGTTAACTAAGCTCTAGACACTGTCATAAGTGTTTTGCATATATTAATTCATTAAGTACTAAACATCACCTTACGAAGTATGCTAATTTTCAGTTCCATTTTATAGACGAGGAAAGCAAAATACAAAGGGCTTCAAGAAGTAGCCTAATGCCACGCAACTAACAACGAGCACAGTCAGAATTTGAGCTCAGAGAATTTGGCTCCAGGATTCAGAATTTTGAAAACTTCCCAAACTGGCCAAATATCCAGATCAGCTTAGAAGAATCACACATTAACCATTGCTAAAGAGTGCCCCGTATGAATTGAAGATCTTGTTTCCTCCTTTCATCTATATTTTTCCCCTTTAAATTACTAGAAGCTGAAATAGCAAGACCTCGGTTCTACCAAAGCAAGCAAACCTCCTTCCCAGAGACACCGGAGCAAGCAGGCCTGGAAGCTTCAGATGTTTCGCAGTCACTGCAATGTCACCTCTGAGAGGAATAAACGTGTGTCGCACAGACAGAAGCAGGTGGCCTGGTGCAGGTGTTGTCATGTTTGTGAAGCCTTAATGAGGATAGGAGAGTTTGCTCAGAAAGAAAGTAATGAAAATGTGGCATTTCTTTCCTTCTAGCTCCAGTTTATCTAAGGCAAGCGAAGGGGAAAAAACAAAAACAAAAAGTGAGACATAATACAGTCTTTCACATGATGGGAGTAGATAATGAACTCTTTCTGCTAAATTAAAAAGAAGAATTTCCATAATTTTGAAAGATCTATCGGTAAAGGAAAGCAGCAATCAGCTAAAGGAACCATAAGATCTAAAGTGTTCATTCTACCTACAGAACCGGAACATCCCAAGAAGGCTTAGTTTTATTCCTCACTCGACTAAGGAGGCATCCCTTGCATAAGGAGAGGGCATGTTTCTGTAATTTCACTGTTTTTCCAGTTCAATTCCATTTTAATTTTAAAATGTAACTATCAAAAGCCACTACAAATCATCCCCCACAACCCCACAGTGTGGGTCATCCAAGACCTATAGCGAATTTCCTGCTCTTCCTATTCCTATACCCAAAGGAAAGTTGCTATGGAATTGAGAAAAAGATTAAGCATGTCTACGTCACAAATTCAAGTCAAGAGGGAGAAAGCAAAAAGGGAGCACTACTCACTTTTACGTGGGATTTCATTTCAAGTATTTGTTTCAGAAATGCCATTATAATAAAACTTCTTTGTAAATGTCTTTAACAATATGAGACTCCAGATAAATATGACTCTGAGCATTCACACTTTGAGTTGCCTATATTGCTCCAAAATGAAAAAACTGAATAGTTAATATTAAAGGTAAAGAGTCATTTTAGCTCAAAATATAAAATAGATACACTGCAGCAGAAATGGAGCAAAAACTCAAATGACGAGCTAGACTGCAGCCAGCGGCCTGTTGAACTCTAGGTATGGAAGCAGAGGGAAGCAAATAACCATCTGACTCCAGCAGAGTAACAGGTAACAACAGAATAGCTTTATGATAGGAAAAAGGGATGGGCCCACTGACTAAATTCAATGTGATGGCAGGCTTTTCTCTTCAAGAAGAAGGACTCCGAAAGTTATAGATACACCCAAGGTAAAAGAAATGAAGCAATTCTAGTAACACAGGAAGCAGATGTAGAGAGCAACAAAGCCAAGCTACTTTCTGGTCCATTGACTTCATTTTTCTAAGACTATAACCAAAAAGGAGTAGATGCCCATACCATCAAAGTGAGACCTGGGAGCCAGAATACAAAGTGGACGGGGCGTGGTGGGCAGAAAAGTGAGAAGTCTCCTTGGAGCTGTGGGAAGATGGCACAAACAACAAAAAGAAGGTGCAGTCGGCACCAATAAAGCAAAAATGATGGAGCAATCTCAGAGTGACTTTAAGTAAGCATCCTTAGGACCTGAAAATAAATAAGGAAAGAAAACAAATTATAGATCTTCTACTACACAGTAATTGGTATCATCTCACTGAAAGTAGACTGTGAATATATCAAGATACATAGTATGCATGCTACAGCATCAACAAATAAAAAAAAGAACAGTTACAACCAGCAAGTCAAAATGAAAAATGAAATTAAATCAAATTAACATTTGATTACTACAAAGAAAGCCATGAAAGAGAACAATGATAACAAAGAATAAATGAAACAAAATAATAGCAGATGATCTGATGGTAGATTTAAAACTAGCCAGATTTGCACTCAAATTAAAAGTAAACGATAGAAGCACCCTGTGGTAGTTACATAATCTGGTATCAACTTGAGAATATTAAGGGTGAAGGGGTGGAGTCTAGCCTGTCAATCAGGTCACACCTTGATGACCTTATTTTGGAAGCGCAAAGAAGATAAATAAGCTTACTGGAGGCCAGACCCACATTTACTCTCTGCTTTGTCTTCCTGCTGACAAGCCACATGAAGCTACACTGATGGAACCAGAGCCCTGGAGCTGGAGGAGCCACCTGGAGACCCACACCAGTGCTGAGATGCTCCCACCACCACTGGATCCACAAGACTTTTCACCCACTGGCCTGTGATTTCCTGCATTCAACATCATTGCATGGCAGTGTGTCTAAAGAGGAATTTATGGACTGGTATTGACATATGGGGTAATATCGGACTTATGGACTTAATCTGGGTTGGGGTGTTTTCTTAATGTACAATGGCTCTTTGATATATAGTTCTCTCTTACACACATATTTGATTTGTTTCTTTAGTCAACTCAGACTAACACACCCAATTAAAAAAGAGTGATCGTCAGATGAGACAGAAAGACAAAGCTAAATTATATTCTAGGAGTAAGAATCCAAACATAATGATGCTGTCTGAAAAATCCACACAAAGCAGAGCACATGCTGAATGATCCCATTTTAAAGATTTCTAGAGCAATGGTTCTCAACCTTCCTCATGCCGTGACCCTTTAATACAGTTCCTCTTGTGGTGACCCCCAACCTTAAAATTATTTTTTGTTGCTACTTCATCACTGTAATTGTGTTACAGTCATGTTTTCTGATGGTCTTAGTCGACCCCTGTTAAAGGGTCATTCAACCCCCAAAGGGGTCACGACCCACAGGTTGAGAACCGCTGTTCTAGAAGAAAGTAATGACACTGAAAGCAGGTAGTTCATTGCTTGGGGTGAGAAAAACATGGAGAAGAGAATTAAGTGACAGCCAAAAGTAATTTGTAACAACAACAACAACAAACAGAACAAAAGATCACTGATAGAAGATGTGCTTAAACAAAAGGACACCAATCAAGAAAACGAAACAAAAAGCAGCATGGACCTTCCAAATAGAAAGGATTTTCAAAAAGAGAATTCGAGGAGAACATAACCAATGGTAAGGCTGGAGAAGATCATTTCAAAACAATTTTCAAATTCCAGGTCCATGAAAGCACCTATGAGGGTGATTCTCAAAGCACGTCACGTATCTTCAGGCCTGCAAGTCAGAGAAGAAGTATTCCTCCTCTTCTGCCTCCCAAAAGGTCATGCAAGTATTTCTCTTAGGTAAACTCTAACCCACAATCATCTGAGAAGAAAGAGAGTTCTAGAAAATGAAGTTTCAGACACCTGCCATGCAACAGGAGGGAAAAGTGAACAAATGATGCTACTGAAGGCCTGTGTACAACAGAACATCTTTCATGCAGGAGAAACCAAGGAAGAGAAAGGTAGGGAAGAAAAAACAAACCGGACTGAACAAGATAGAGATGACTGAAAAGAGAGATCACAGAAGACAGCCAAACGCTGTCGAACAAACTAAGAAGTCTGGCAAATAGGAACGATATTTCCAAAAGAAAAATGGAAACCAAATGCCTCAGCTGTGAGCAATGTTTATATTATTCTGATAATATAAACTGAAATTCAAGATTGAATTTTATCACAGAAAATGACAAGCAATTCAAATGTTGTTCAAAAGCAGGGAAATTGATAAATTGTGGCATATTCAGAGGATGCAATACTACACATGAATTAGTTCATATACTTGATGTGTGTGGTTAAATCTTACAAAATTACGATTTGTTATGAAAATAGTAAGTTTTTCCATGGCATCTACTTGCAAAGGGTGTAGACCATACTCTCAAGGAAATCTCTTTTTAATTGCATCAGGATTGTGACCTTAGTATGGGGGTGCACTCCACCCTAAACTTAAAACTGCTTGGCTTCTCACAGCAAATCCCATCACCGAGCTGATTACAGTATATTCGGTCGCATCCTGGGGGATTACTAGGCCACAACTGCCAAACCACTGAGAACTGGCTCAGTTGAGTTGAATCAATTCTAACTACCACAGCGTTCAAGAGGGGAACAACGATAAGACAGAGCATCAATGAAGGAAATGTTCAATTAATCTGTAGTTCATTTATTCTTTAAATTTCCAGAAATATGAGTCAATTTGACGGCAAATGATATTGCCTATGATATCTTCGTATTGGTTATTGAGGACGTTTGTATTTGTTACTGTATCGTTTGCAGAGTTCTATGTTATGTCCTCTAGGTAAAACCAAGTTTTCAAAAAGTGTCTATCCAATTCCTGGATAACCATAGAAGCCATACCTTAGAAAAGGTATCAGGAGTGATTTGTACTATAGTTTTGTTATTAAACAATTTATATTGATATTTTCTGGTTTTGAACCCTCTAAATCCCATAGTGATAAGTACTGTAAACATTCCTATTCACTATTGATAGATTAACCTCCTGGTGGCATGTCCTTCTTCTGCTACCATCAAAGGCAATGAGAGTAATGACAAGAATTTTGTGCAATTTTCCCAACACTTTCTGAGGTGGCCTGTAGTCTTTTGTGCTACTAGGCGTTTTCAGTTCATTGTCCCATCTGATCCGCACAAACCCTGGTGCAACCCTAGAGGGCAGTGTGAAATTGTCCAAAGGGTTTCTCAGGCTGCGATCTTACAACGCAGATTGTCACGTCTATCGCTGTACAACATGCGGTAGACTGAAACGACGGATCTTGTGGTTAGCATCGGCGCACTTACCTGCACCACTGGGACACCTCCATAAAACACCGTATTTACTCATGTACAAGCCAAGTTTTTCAGCACATTTTTAATGCAGTTTTTTGGTAAAATTAGGTGCCTCGGCTTAAATTCGGGTCGGCTTATACTTGAGTATATGTGGTGGTATAATAGGAGAACTGCAAGCTTTGGAATAGGAGACCTACGTGTGACATTTTGCTCCAGTCCCACATTCTGTGTGACTTTTGCATTACTAAATATTTCTAAGCTACAGCTTTCCCATATGTAAAATGGAGATAATTTACCTGCCTTATAGGAAGGCTCAAATGAGGTGTTATTTATAAGGCACCTAACTAATACTTGAGTAGTACCTCCGTACATGTTGTCTTGCCAGTTGTCATTGCATTAGGTCCATACTGAATGGTAACTACTTTTACAACTGAGAGAAACCCAGCCCCTGTTCACCTCATCTCCCATGATTGGTTGCAGAGAGAACCGTTGGGATCTGTAGGGTTTTCTTTGGCTGATTTTTAGAAGGAGATTATCAAGTCTTTTTAACTTTTCTTTCTTAGTTTGAAAGTTCTACAACCAATTACATAAGAGTGCTATAGAATTATAGCAACACACACCTCCACTGATAGATGGGTTCTGTCCATACATGAAGCACACTGGCTAGGAATTGAACCTGGGTTTCACACATAAATGGAAGACAGGAATTTTACCTTTGAACCACTCATATCCCTCAGTCAATAGTAAACTCAAAATTCCACCGCCACTGAGTTAGTGCCCACTCATAGTGATCCCACAGGAGTAGGAACCTTGCTGCCTTCCTCAGAATGCCTGGTCATTTTGAACTGCACCTTCCAGTGAGCAACCCCACGCGTACGCCATACGGCTTCCATTTCACAAATAAAGTTCGGCAGAGTTCTATGACATGAGTCTGGTCACATGAAAATGACCGAATCAACCAGGTATGGTCATTAAGAGTATACTGTCTAGAGCCAGGCTGCCCATGTTCAAATCCTGCTCAGCTACCTAGCAGCAATTTCACCTGGGGCGAGTTTTGTTTTTGTGTTTTCTCTGCGCCTTTGCTTACAATGAGAATGATGTTGGTAATGACTTCATAAGCTCTTGGAACAGAACCTGGCACATTTTAAGTATCTATAATTCAGTGAATGATAGATTAACAGCATTTAAATCACCAACTCAATTACCCAGAAATTCACATCCCACGAAAGGCCTGCAGATCTGCTCCTTTCAATGCACTATTTCAGCCTCAGAAAGGACTAGTAGCCTTTGCTCTTTGGGGTGATTCCCCTGTGTTATTCTTAATCTCACTGCTATAGAATCAATCTGACTCATAGGGACCCCCTGTGGGTTCCTGAAACTGTAACTCTTTACAGGAGTAGAAATCCCAGTCTTTTTCCCACAGAGCTGCTGGTGGTTTCAAACTGCTGACCATGTGGATCGAAGATCAATGAGTATTACACTACTCCAGCAGGGCTCCTACCGGGTAGGTGATGGTATCCAAAAGAGAACTAAGAGAAAAGTCTGTCGTCAACATCACAAACCTTCCCATCGATGGTGCACTTTTATGCTCTCTTCCATTTCTTTCAAAAAATGTTAACTAAGCAAATCAGCAAGTCCATAGAAGCTAAATCTTAAGGTTATGTTACAGTCATACATTCACAAGATTGCTGTGAAACAGGATGCTTCTTCGCTGCTCCTCTGTGCCATGTTCTTCTCTCTTTCACCAGTGGCAGGGAGAACTAGCTGGCACCAATTCTCCATTATCCTCCTGCTGAAGGGCATGCCTAACTCACTTAATTGCTTCACACTACAGTACACTGCTATTTAGAACCAGTCTGTTTCTTTCCATTTTAACAGCACAGAAATAAATAAGCAATTTTCATACATTAGGAAACATAAGCATGCCAGAGTCTAATTCATACTTATGTGATTAATAAGCCAGAGCAGTAAGATGAAATACACAGCGCCACACAAACACCATTCCATTAGAGAACTCATTTGGGTGTGAGATATCACCCACTGTTGCCTCACTCTGGGCCCAGGAAAACAGCCTCCACATGGAAGCTCCTGGAACTTCTTTAAGGTGAGAGCGCTCCTTTGGGTTGAAAAAGGAAGGGTGAGCAATGGGAAGCCAACTGTCCAGTTTTTGTCAGTGGTATTGGCTTTGGGTGAGCTACGAGCAGGCTGCGTGACTCTGAGCAAATATATTTCCAGTGCTGTGTTTATTAATGGATACAAAATCTAGCCTGAAAATGAAATTGATTTTATTCACTTAGGATTTTATACTCCATTGCACAACCACAACCCAGCAAATTCTTCATTAAGTGACATAATTACTTTAATGAAGATTAAATATAATTTAAAAGTCACATTTATCTTTATCTACCTAATGCTGGTCAGAATTAACCTACAATAATTAAGGAAGGGGAAAGAAACAGGTTTTACCCCACATTTCACCTCTGTTCCTATGATGGGAGGCCCAGTCTGAGTGCTGTCGCTGGCTTTCTCTCTTCTTCCACTCACAGTTTCCATGAGTCTCCAGCCCATCACCCCCAAATCGGACCATCTGCTTCCCACTAAGTCTGATGTGATGTCTGGCAGAGGCAGGGGGATAACAGTAATTGATTATCAGGAATGGCCAATGGTCTATGTAAAGCTACGTTTATGATAAGCATGGCGGGGTGGGGGGGTTGAAGGGAGGGAGAGGGACATAAAATCAAAGAAGTGGAAGCGTAAGCTAGTTTGAAAAAAAAAAAAACTTTCCCCTGACAATAGAGTAGTTCTACGCCATCTTTCAAAGACAGGACGATGGGACTAATATCAAGCTGACTGATATTGCTCACTATGTTGTGTGCTATTACAATGGTTCCTCATTAACGTCATCTGAGTGAGCCTTGGTATGGAACATGCTTGGGCCTAAGAGACAAAAACCAGGAGTTTGAATTCTTGCATCTCCTTTTATCAAGTGTGTAACCTTGACCATGTTTCTTTCTCTATGGGTCTCCAAATATCAGACTAATAATGCCTACTTTACAGAATTTTTGTGAGAATTGAGATAAGGGATGTAGGATATGACACTTGGCATTGAGTCTTTTGTGTGGTTAGTTACAACTAATAATGACCCAAATGGCATAGTAGAATTGCCTTATGCAGTTACCTCGGCTGTAATCTTTACAAGAGTAGATATCTAAGTCTTTCTCTCCCATGAAGATGCTGCTGGGTTCAAACTATTGACCTTTCAATTATCAGCTAAGTGCTTAAACGCTACACCACCAAGATTCCTAAGACACTGAGTAGGAACTCCACATACGGAATGTATTTCTCTGCTGCATCATAAATTCTCTTCTAAATGCTCTAATAGACTATTTCAATTTCCCAATGCCCCCTAAATGACAGAAGCACTCAGGTATATAGAATTGACCAGCGAATATTGCTCCAAGCTTTTGCTGTAATTGACCTAAGTGGCTCAAGCTAAAGGTGGTGGCACAGAGAATCAAGTTTGTCTAGCTATTTTGCATAGTTGGCGATAGAGTGTCTGACGATTTATCTTCCAGGGAGATACACTCGCTCTGCTTATAAAACTGGCCCACAGGTGCAATATTTCAAATAATAGTTTCCATTGCTATGTACCCATGCAATGAACACAACACATATTGTTTTTCAGGGCCACCAAGTCTATTCTGATTCTCCCTGAGGGTGTGCATGTATACAACATAACCAAAGGCTGCCTGCTCCTGCCCCATCCTCACACCCATTGTTATGGCTGAGTCCACGCGTGCAAATACCGATCAGTCTGCCTCACTGATCCTGCTGTATCAAAGCCTTCGTGTATTCACCGACCACTTTTATTAAGCATGTCCTTCTGCAGGGAGCATTCCTTCCTAACAACTTGTTCAAAGCACACGAGACAAAGTCTCCCCTTCCACTTTTCTAAGGAGCATTCTGGTTGCATGTCTTTTCAGATATATTTGTTCATTTCTCTGGCAGTCCACACACCAAGAATTCACATCCACTGCCATCGGGTTGATTCTGGACCATCATGATCCTTTGGGGCAGAGTAGAATTGCTCTTATGGGATTCCGAGACAGCAGATTTTTACAAGGGTAGAAAGACTCATCTTCCTGGGAAGTGGCTGGTAGTTTCAAACTGCTGACCTTGCAGTTCACAGCCCAACAGGAAACCCGCTATACCACCAGGGCGCCCCCTGGCCTGCCATGGAATAGTCAATATTTTCAGCAACATAATACAAAGGTATCTATTTTTCTTCAGGCTTCCTTATACAATGTCCAGCTCTTGTATGCATAGGAGGTGATTAAAAATACCATGGCTTAGAATGTTAGTCCACAAAGTGACATTCTGTCTCTGGAACACATTAAAGGATATTAAAGTCTTCCAAGTAATAGACTGCCTCTGTAACACTATTTTGCAGCACTTTTTCCCAATACACTATGTCATTTGGTTTCCCGACTGTTGCTTCCATGGGAGTTGATTATGGATCCACATATCATGAAACCCATGACAAATTCAATCTTTTCTTCAGTTACCATGATGTTGCTTACTGGTTTCGGTGTGTGTGTGTGTGTGTGTGTGTGTGTGTGTGTGTGTGTGAAGTATAGGTTTTTCTGAAGGTTGAGTCTGACCTTCCTCGATGCTTGAAGCCCTCTTGGGTTTTAGCAAACAAGGTCGTGTCTGTAAACTTTTGTATCATTGATGAGGGTTCATTCAATTCTGATGTGACATTCTACTTTATCTAACTTGGATTACTTGGTCAGCATAGATTGAGTAAACAATAAATGCACTATCTTGTTTAATCAACATGATTATGTAATATATCATGCAAATCAAAACAATTTCAGTAAAGTACTTAAAAAATTTTTTTGAGAATTACTTAACATTTTTAAACTTAAAGCTATCAATAGTTACATCAAGGCAAGAGGTACAAACCAGGAAAATCAGCACAGTTCTGGGCATATTGAATATATGATCATCATTGTTTCCTCCCCTTGTACCTTGTGGTAGTTACATAATCTGTTGTCAATTTGAGACATAAGAGTGAAGGGGTTGAATTTAGCCTGTCAATCAGGTTGCACTTGATGACCTCACCTGACGTTAGTGAGCTAAGGAGATAAATAGCTCACTGGCAGCAGGATACACGCTCACTCCTGCAAGCCATTCTTGCAGACAAGAGATGTGAAGCTATGCTAGAACCCTGCAGCTCAAGGAGCCACGTGGAGACCCACACCAGCACTGAGATGCTTACACCATCACAGGATCCACAAGATTTTCCACCCAATGGCCTGTGATCTTCCTGCATTCAGCATCATTGCACGTGTGGCGTGAGTCTTAAGAGGAATTATTAGATTGGTATCAGACATATGGGCTAATATCGGACTTATGGACTTGATCTGGACTAGGCTGAGATGTTTTCTCAATATTCAATTGCTCTTGTATATCAAGCTCTTTCTTATACACATGAGTGTCTATGAGTTTGTTTCTCTAGTCTACCTAGACTAACACATACCTCACTCTTTGAGGTACAAATTCTACTCATATACCACTATTATGCCAAAGGAAACTACAACTCAGAGAATTTAAAAGTAACAAGGTCAAGGATACACAAACTAGCAAGTAGCAGACCCAGGGTTGGAACTTCAGGTCCTAAGACACCAAAGGTTCTTTCCACAAATATACTCCCTCCTTGAAACCCTTTAGTCAAGATAATTATCTAAGCCTGACCCACTGTTGTCACTGATTGTAACTCATAGCGACACTATAGGATAGAATAGAATTGTCCCCACAGAGCTTTCAATGCTGTAACTCTTTATAAAAGCAGACTGCCACAACTTGCTCCTACATGGTAGCCTATGCACACAAACCAACAGTGCTAGCAGCTGGGTGCTTTAACCGCTGCACCACTGAGGCTTTTTATTCAAGATTATAGGTAGCCAATGACAACTTAATTAGTTTTTGCTTGTATTAATGGATAGCATATTTCTATCTCTGGGTCATGACTTCCCCAATGGAATCCAGAGAATACAAAAGAGATGTGAAGTCAAAGCAGAATGATGTCAGCAAAGCAACAATATTCTAATGAGCGACTATTCCGCTCTTCCTGAACGCTCAATGACACCCAAACACCAAAGGCCTGAGTTAATGTTTATTCAAGCATGAAGTATCACAGGTGATGGGGTCCTCCATCAATAAACTTGTTTCCCCAGGTGCTGGTCCATATTCTCATGCAGCCAGAAACATTCCTTGATCTTAATTAATCCGTTGTTAATTTTTAGTGATCCACAACCACTAAACTAAATCCTATTTATGTTCAAAATATTCTGAGATATTCCTTTCCCCCAGAACTGATCTAAAGATACTGAGAGTTGATCAACATTCAGTCCTCTCTGTGGGGAATGTGAGGATGAAATAGATGAATGTCACACCCTCTCCCCGTTTGATCCACTGTTTGCATTTCCCTTGATCTCTGTGCCCCCTCTGGGGACCTACTCTGGTCCCATCAAAATCTAGACATTGACAAAGAACCATAGCACAGACTCCCTACGGACAGACCATCTTTAGAGACCAAGTGTGCTGCTGACCCCAGAACCACTTATTTCTGTAATGCTACAAAAGAGTTCAGCTTAGGGCACAGGAATCCTAAGTCAAAATTCAACTCTGTTTCCCTGAAGCTGTGTGATGTTAATCAGAACACTCCAAACTCTGACTTCAGAGTCTTCCGTCACAAAACATTGCTTCCCTACTAACTTCAGTGGTCACAAAAACTAGCCAGGGAGCTTGCTAGAAATACATTCCTGAACCTCAGCCCTGGAAATTAGGCTTTAGATCTAGTGAGGGACCTGAGAATGTGCATTTCTAATACTTTCCCAAAAGATGCTGATGAATCCACAGACCACATTTTGAGAAGCCCTAAAATGTATCAACAACGTCAATTCCAAAAAGTCTCTGTTAATATCCAAAAAGATGAGCTGCTCCTCAGTGGAGCTGCTGACTCATAACGCCTCTCATTCAATTCGTATTCACTGACTAGAGGAGGGACAAAAGCCCAAGTGTATTAGTCGGAATAAAATCCGGGGACACTTAGTTATTTCTAATACTCAGATACAATATTTAATTATGTTTGAATACCTTTTGTTACATCTCATACTATATGACAATAAAACGGAGTCCCCGTTTCAGATTGTGAATTAACCCAAAAACCTCTGAATTCTCTGATTTTTTAAAATTACAAAACATTTATTTTCTCACAAAGCCCATTTGCCCCCTTTCAGCTGAGTTATGTCTCCACGGCAATCAACCCCCATTTAAAAAATAATAATATTGATTACTATATAAAACAACCACCACAACAGAAATATTCTTGTTAGAATAACTCTCGGGAACTAGATGAAGTGATATTTCCTCAGCTGAAAACAGGATTTTCGTTTTACCAAGTGTGGAGCCTGTTGCTACAGTCCTTCAGTTTGCCCTTGTCTGATGCAGCTCAGGGATCAGGGAACTAGCCTCCCTCTTCTCCCCCTCCTTCCCTCCCCTTTATTCAAGCTTTCTCTCTTCACGACATTATTTAATCTCTCAGTTGCAGCTTCTTGGGATTAGCTACAGCATCTATTAATAGTTTTACTTCTGTTTACAGTTGCAAGGGGAGAAAAATGGCTCATTCCTTTTCTCCAGTCTTGAAGATATGTCTTATTGTCGCAGAAAGAAGATGCACAGGCCCCCCTGAATAACCTATTTCCACAAGCATTCCACTGTAAAGATGCTAATGTGCTTCTCTGCCGAATGGATCCATTTAATAGGCAGAACAAGTTGGATATAAACTCTTTAATTGCTTTCAGCACACCGATTATCTTCCTGTGTCACCTATTGTATAATGCAAAAATGTTAACAAAAGCACTTACTGAAGACATTATTGGGAATTAAAAAACAAAGAACCATCAGTTGTCACTAAATATGCCTTTCATGTTCCCAAATGAAACGCATTTGCGCACTCAAGAAATAGGATAGAAATGTGCGGGCCTGCCGTTGTCAGATGCAATCATCTTCATTAGATTTTGATCCAGCTGCTGCAAGATCTATAAAAAGAGCTATCAAAGCTGGCAACTCATTATTGGTTATTTCAGGAAAACTTCAAAAAACCATCCCTAAACCAGCTCTGATCTTTTCTGACAACTTCCCTGGCTGGGCATTCGGTTTGGGAAGAGCCGCACTGAAAACCTCTGCCAAGCCTGGCTCTAGGAATGGTCTCTCGAAGGAAGCAGGGCCTGTGGCTGATAATGAGACACCAGGATACTGAGCTGATCTGTATTCCCCGACACTGGAGCTGTAAATCTCCATCTATCATGCCCTGAATCTCCTATCCAACCTAACTACAGCTCCTTAAAAGCATAAAAAGTGAAAGTAGCCAAACCTGGGTCTTTATAGACCAAAACGGAAAGATTAATATGTGCAATGTCTTACATCATTCTTTTTCTGTTACAATCAATCTTACGCACATTGGCAGTCAGCTCACTTCGAGCATGTTACGTTCTGCAGAAATGGGCTGTTTTAGAAGGGAAGAAAGACGCTTCACCCGAGCCCGCAGAGGCCAGGGGAAGGAGAACGGCAGTGAGGGAAGGGAGAAAGACAAAAGAAAAGGGATAGGGTGGGGCTCTGAGGTTCGTGTGCACTGTGGTTGTTGCGAGGTGGGGAGTAGACTGAAACTCAGCATAAGCACCTACAGCAGAGTAGAATTGTGCACTGCGGCAACATTTATGGACGCAGACCTCCAGCTCGCCCTCCCCAGGAAGCAGCTGTTGGGTTCAAACCCCTGACCTGGCAGTTAGCAGCCAAGCCCTTCACCACCAGGGTTAAGAAGCAAACGGTAACTGTTGAAATTGTACAATTTTTCCTTTGAATTTTGTTGGCACAAAATTAAGACTTCAACAAGACAGGACAAAGACTGAAAAAACATTCATATTAATTACAGTCCCTAGCATTTTGACTCAGAGACCTCTTTAACTCAGGCTCAGGTCTCTATTAGCTTCAGGTAATAACTCACAGAAAGCAACTGTCAGAAACGTCACTGTCATTTATAAAGAAATGTTTCTCTTCTTGGTCTATACATCTTTCTGTGACAAGAAAAAAATGCAAATGATGATCACTATCACTCAACCTCAATAAACAAGGAAGAAAGAATACACAGGCCACTAACGAAATTTGCTTTAAAGATTTTCGCTTTTGCCTTTCATCTATCCACCCTATTATCTATTTTACAGTCAAAAGTAAATTGAAATGTTCAAAGTATTGATGTAATATCACATCCATTATTTGAATTGGGTACAGGAGCTCATTTTTGAGTCATTTTATTGTATTTATATTGTTTTTAAACAATTAGTCAATATCTTAACGTTATTGAGGCCAGTAATATATTTTCTCTTGCATGTACTACCTCTATCTCTTTAAATTCATTATTTTCTGAAGTTTCCAAGCTGTATGCTCCACCACCTCTCTAGGTGGATGAAACCAGATTGCGAAAAGCAAACTGAAAATTAAGCCCACATCACCTCAAAGCAGATAGAAACGTACTTTGGCCTGAATAGGCTTTCACAAATGTAAACCTTTGATCACAAAGCTTACACAATCACAACTGTGTACTACAATTCAATGGTTTTCTGTTGTCCATCGGATAACACATCCTACTAGGTAGTTACAGGTAAGCTTTCAATCCTCTTGGATTCTGTTAGCTTTGTTTGAGTTTATGCCCTTCTGGCTCATAACTGCCCGATATGACAGAGCAGGCGTGTCCCAGAGGGCCTCCTGGGCTCTAGTCCCAGTGGAGCAGACCATAAGGTCTTTCCTCCCGCAGAGCAACTGGTGGGTTTGTCCTGCCACCTCTTCCATTAGCTTAACCGTGTGATGTTTAAGGTTGATCAACAAGGCCCTATCTCCTTATATATAAAGTGACTTTAATCATGTCCAGAAAAAAATAATAAAAACTCAATATTATTATACCTACCCTTCATTTCTCAGCTACCTTAGTATCCAACATTTCACACTTATGACAATAGTAAAACAACCTACTATCCTTCATTTTTTTGCACATTCACAACATATCCCTTCCAGTAAGTATCACCTACATATGAGGCAAGTAACTGGTTGTGATGGTTAAGATTGTGTGTCGGCTATACTTGACCATGATTCTCAGTCGTTTGATGTTGTGATTGTCTATCACTTTAAATAACTCTGATTTTTGCATAATGATTTGGTCTTTGCAACCCAACCATGTCAAGAAATGAGGGGTATGGCTATTGATATGATCTCACCAGCCACAAGCCTATCCAGTTCTCCTTTTACTTTATCTTGCAGCCATAGTCAGCTTGGTGTGAATTTTCTTGCCTCTCTGTCTTGGCTTCTGATTTTCTTTCTGTTTGAAGTGCTCTCTTCCTCCAGCTGACCCTTTGTAGCCTCATCTCTATTCATTTAAAAACTGGCAGCTTAAAAGCATATTAGACAGACCTCAACACCAAATTTGCTTCCTCCAATATATGTATGCATTGCATTCTTCCTGTAAAATCACATAGGTCATGTGCTATTATAAAATCTTACCTAAAATACATATGGGTTATATCTTAATGCATCTTACTTAACTACAATACCCATAAATGACCCTGGGTCTGATTTGTCTTGGCTACCTCTAGAGTTCTCAGTAGCAAGTACAGCATATTCTAAATGGACCAGGTTACAATGCAGCCTAAGAGACCTATGTGGCAACTGCAAACGATTTGTGCGAACTCATCAACACACGTTGAACACAGAATGGCTCCACTGTGTTTTCACACCAGCCCCAGTCTGGTGGAGCCTCACTTTATGCAACATTGCTGGTCTCATTACTGGTAAAAGAGAAAAATGTCACAGTACTCATCATGCACTGTCCTAAAGGGGTCATTCAGAAGTGACACAGCTAAGTTCTCCTTCATATTTTATTGGTTAAGGCAAGTCACATAGCAAACCCAATGTCAATCAGGAAGGGAAATATCATCCTTGGATGAAGAGGGCATCAAAGAGAGGGAAATGGAAATACTTAGACAATTCCAATGAATGAGACAAAATATAATGTGTATGAATTGTTAAATGTAAAACTGATGCTCTGCTCTGTAAGTCATTGCCCAATCATAATAAAAGGTTGACATATATAGTTAGACAACCATGATACAGACAATTAATGTTGCTAGGTGCCTTTGAGTCAGTTGCAACTCAGAGCTACTCTAGGTACACCAGAATGAAACATCTCTGGCTTAGTTAGATAATTGTATGTCAATGTGAAGATGTATAAAAATGCAGGGTGGACTCTGTCAATCAGGTCACAGCCTGATCTTGTCTCCAGGTAGATGTGGCCTTCTTATAAGGAGGACCCTAGGAACATCTCTCTTCCTTTTTGCCTTCCTGCCTGCTGGCACTCTGTTGCTCACATGGAAAGCTGCCCACACAGAGACTTGTCAGCACCTTGTCATGTTTCCACCAATGTTGGATCCACTGGACTCTGTACCCGCCAGCCTGTGATCCTCCTGTCTCCCAGTTCATCATTCTGCATCACTGGCATGTGGCTATATGAGTCTGAAGAGACTCTTGTGGACTAGTATGGGATTTATGGGCTTGAGTTTGACTGGATTGGGACACTTTATTGATGTATAATTCCTTATTAATATAAAGCTCTTTTTTTAATCGTTTTATTAGGGGCTCATACAACTCTTATCACAATCCACACATACATCAACTGTGTAAAGCATATTTGTACATTCATTGCCCTCATCATTCTCAAAACACTTGCTCTCCACTTAAGCCCCAAGCATCAGGAACAAAAAATCTCCGCTCCCTCCCCGCTTCTCCCTCCCTCATGAGCCCTTGATAATTTATAAATTATTATTTTGTCATATCTTGCCCTGTCTGACGTCTCCCTTCACCCACTTTTCTGTTGTCCGTACCCCAGGGAGGAGGTCACACATAGTTCCTTGTAATCGGTTCCCTCTTTCCAACCCACTCTCCCTTTACCCTCCCAATATCGCCACTCACACCACTGGTCCTGAAGGAATCATCCGCCCTGGATTCCCTATGATAAAGCTCTTTCTTATGCATATGTGTCAATGGATTTGTTCCTCTAGACAACCCAGCTTAACATAACCACCAAGTTCCGCATCATCCTCGCAATCGTACTTGCGTTTGAGCCCATTGTTGTAGCTACTCTGTCACTCCATCTGGCTGCCCCATCCACTTTTCCAAGCATGGTCTCCTTCTCCCGGGACTGGTCTCTCCTGATAACATGTACAAAGTACATAAGACCAAGTCTCCCCACCCATGCTTGTAAGGATGGCTGTACTTCTTCCAAGGTAGATTTGTTTGTTCCTTAGGCAGTTAATGGTACTTTCAATATTCAAATAATTAAAATGTGTCAAATGTATCAAATCCTCTTCAGTCTTCCCTTTTCAATGTCAAACATTTACATGCATAAGAAGCCATTGGAAATACCATGTCATAGGCCAGGGTTACTTTAGATGTCAAAGAAACATACTTTTCACTTCAACACTTTAAAGAGGTCTTGTGAAACAGATTTACCCAATGCAATGGGTCTTATGATCTCTTGACTCCTACTTCCATGAGCATTGATTGTGCATACATGAAAGAAAAAAATTATTGATAACTTCAATTCTTTTTGCTATTTATCATGATGTTACCTATTGGTCATTTTTTATTTTTTTTACATTGACTTGTAATCTGTACTGAAGGCTACAATCCTTGATCTTCATCAACAAGTGCTTCAAGTCCTCCTCACTTTCAACAAGCAAGGGTGTGTCAGCTGCATAGATGGTTATTAAGTCTCTCGACAATACTGATGCTGCATTCTTCTTCATATTATCCAGTTTCTCTGATTTTTTCTCAGCTTACAGATCAAATAAATTTGATGAAAGGATACAACATTCCCGATTTAAAATCATGCAGTATTCCTTTGCTCTGTTTGTATAACTGTCTCTGCATCTATGTACAGTTTCCAAATGAGCACAATGACGTGTCATGGAATTGCCATTCTTCTCAAGGTTATCCATTGTTTGTTAGGATCCACACAGTTGAAAGCTTTCATACAGTCAAAGAAACACAAGTAAACATCTTTCTGGTATTCTCTGCTTTCAGCCAAGATCCATATGACATCAGTAATCATGTCCCTTGTTTCACTTCCTCTTCTGAATCTAGCCTGAATCTCTGGGAACTCCCTCTCAATGTACTATTGCAACTGATGTTGGAAGGTATTCAACAAAAAATTTATTTGCAGGTGATATCAATGATATTATTCTATGATTTGAGCATTTTGTTTGGTTATCTTTCTTTGGAATGGGTGCAAATATGGGGCTCTTCCAGTCAGTTGGCCAAGTAGCTGTCTTCCAAATTTCCTAGTGTAGAACAAACAGTTTCTTCTTCTAGTGCTTCATCAGCTTGATGAAACATTTCAGTTGATATCCTATCAATTCCTGGAGCCTTGTTTTTGGCTAAAGCTTCAGTTCAGCTTGAACTTTTTACTTTATCACCATTGGTTCTTGCTCATATACTACCTCCTGAGATGGTGGACTATCGACTAGTTCTTTTCATATCAGTGACTCTGCATTCTTTCCATCTCTTCTGATGCTTCCTACACCATTCACTATTTTTCCCATAGAATCCTTCAATATTTCAACTCACAGTTTGAATTTTTCTTGGGTTCTTTCACTGACCTGTTCTGGTTGAACATGTCCTTCCTTTTTTGGTTTACTAACTAGGTCTTTGCACATTTCATTATAATATTTTACTTTGTCTTCTTGAGTTGCCCTTTGTCCGCCACTTGTCAGTTTTCTGTACTGTGGTGGCTTGTGTCACTGTGATGCTGAAAGCTATGTCACCAGCATTTCAAATACCAGCAGGGTCACTCAAAGTAAACAGGTTTTGTGTAAAGCTTACAGACTATGAAGAAGGAATAGGCTGTCTACTTCAGAGGAATTAGCCACTAGAAATCTTATGGATAGCAGTGAAAAATGGTCAGATACTGAAAACCTAATGAACAGAAGCAGAACATTGCCATGGATAGTGCCAAAAAGGAGCCCCTCAGGTCAGACATTACTCAAAAGATAACAGGAGGAGCTGCCTGTCAAGGTAGGGTCAACCGTAAGGCTGTAGGTGGAGGAACGCTTTCAGAACTAAAGCCATTGAAGCCTTCATCTGCTGATGTGGCATGACCCAATATTAGAAGAAAGAGCAGGAAACATCTATTAATAGTTGTAAGTTGGAATTCCTAAGGTATAAATCTAGGAAAATTGGAAATCGTCAAACATGAAATGGAATGCATAAAAATCAATACCCTAGGTGTTAGGGAGCAGACTGGGACTGGTATTGGGCATTATGCATCAGAAAATCATATGGTTTACGATGCTGGGAATGGCATTTCTTTGTTTTATATATAGCAATCATTTTATTGGGGGCCCTTATAACAATCCATACATCAATTGTATCAAGTACATTTGTTCATATGTTGCCATTATAATTTTTCAAAACATTTTCTTTCAACTTGATCCCTTAGTATCAGCTCCTCTTTTTTCATTAATCTTCAAAAAAGCTATTTCAAGATCCATTTTGATGGACAATGCTGTCTGTGATAGGTTAATGTCTATCCAGATACAAGGAGATCCAGTCGTCACAACTCTTATTCAGGTTTTCATACCAACCACTGAAGCCAGTGATGCAGGAAATAAAGAACTTTACTGAAGTCTCAGTGTGAAACTGATCAAACATGCAATTAAAATACATGATAATTATTGGCAATTGGAATGCAAAAGTTGGAAACAAATAGGACAGACCAGTACTCAGAAACTATGGTCTTGGTGACCAAAAGAAAACTGGAGTTCACATGACAGAACTTTGTAGACCAACCACTTGCTCATAGAAAATACCATTTTTCAACAACACAAAAGGTTACTCTACACATGGACTTCTGGAAATGGAATACATGGAAATCAAACTGACTACATCTGTGGGAAAAGATGAGGGAGAAACTCAGCATCAGACACTAAACAAAGCCACCAACTGCGCACATGTAAGTTCAGGTTCAAGTTGAAGAAAATTAAAACAAGACTGTGAGATTCAAAATAGAACTTTGAGTGCATCTCACCTGAATTTAAAAACATCTCAAGATTTTATCCATTGAACCATAATGATAAAAGATCTGATGAGCTTTTTGGCGATATCAAGATCATACATGAAGAAAAATATCTACTTGTTTCCATGTTGCCTTCTTTATTAATGTCCCAGAGAACTAAAACAGCTCCAAGATGGGCAAATTTAATGGCCAGCTGTCTCCTGAGCCCACTCCCAGCTCCTGTTATAAGTACAATTTCCCCAGCCACACTTTTCTTCCTCTTGTGAACTAAAGATTCTGAAAGGTAGTATAGAACTTTTCCCACGATCTGGAGAGCTTCCAGAAATGTTTCCATTTCAATTAAGTGACGAATGGTATGTCCTAATAACAAAAAAGGTAACTGAAAAATCAACTGCATTATGACAAAATTACACTGTATACATATGTTTTAGAATTCATCTTTGAGACAGCGGTTTCCTAATCTATGTATTTTAGCAACAATTGTGAAAACAGCTGAATTCTTTTTTTTCCTTGTATAAATTATTTTTATTTATTCTTGTAATTAGATCTTCACAACCAAAGTTGTCTTTTTTACCATCTGTGTTTTGCTAATGTGAAATAAAATTGTAGTTATAAGTAAAAGTTGTTTGCATAGGGAACAATTGTATATTCCATTGAACAGAAATAAAAGAATTATTTGTTAAAAAAAAAAAAGATAGGACAGAAAAGATCAAGGTGGACGTCAGAAGAGACTCAGAAACGTGCTCGGAATCAGAGAGTAGCTCAAGCAAGTGGAAGCAACATGAACTAAAGGAGCTGAGCAGAACATTTCAAAGGGCCCTTTGAGAAGGCAAGCTAATACAGACCTCAGTAAGTGTTAGTGTAATACATTCTTTTTGTTCTTGTTGTATGTTGACAACATAGTCACCAAGTGAAATCTTGGGAGATACTTTTGATACTCAAATATATATACAACTGTAGCTTTATTTTTAGCATTAGAGTTATTTTACTTGATTGTCTCTCCTCGTAATTACTGAGCCATATTATCTGTTACAACTGCCTGTTACATACCTACGTGATAACATTTCACAAAACAAGCTCACATGATTGTGCCCCTTTTGAGTAAAGAAAACAAGTAGGGTCAGCCAAAAGAAAAATACTATTAGAATTCTTACTATAAGCAAGACATATGGGCTGTTGAGGTTACATTTACCCTGATAAAAACTTGGTATAAAGGGGAAATTTTCAAAAGTAACTTCTATGTCATTCAGATGAGACTTAGTCAAGTTGAATAACTTTTCAAGTTCCAACAGCTAGGACTAAGCTCTGAGTCACATGATTTTGAAGTAACACCTCTCTCAATGACAACATATTGCATTCCCAGAAAGAGTATCTATCACCAAATGGGAGCAGCTGGAGAAGACCATCATTTTACAGATGAGGACATTAGGACCCAGGAAAGTATATTGACTTCCTCAATGCTATTTACATCATTACTTCTGCTTGGTGTGGCCACACAACATCAGAAGGAAATCCAGGTTGTTTCAGTAGGCAGGACAGTACCTGCTCTTTATGAGGGCATCAAGGCAATATTTGTTGTTTTGAATGGGGTGGGATGGAATTGATTTGAATTTAGAGTTCATTAAATTAAAATGAGACAAATGTAGAGCTTATTTTCCCACTCCATAGCTCTTGTTTCACCAGCAAGCTACATGCTGACCACTGTGACTTTATTGATTTCTCCCCTATAATGCTTCTTGTTCCCCATTCCTTCCATATTCATAACTACTTTCATTCCTTGAGCAGACAGAAATTACTGTCTAGAAATCTTGTCATCCGATGACATTACAGAACAACAGAGGGCCTGGAAGGCAAAAGCTCCAATACTAAGGGCCTCCAGAAAGATCACTGGACAGAGAACTGTATTCTCTTGTGCTCAGCAGGTCAGATAAGGAAATGACCTCAGCTAGATGCTCCTGAGCCACAGCAACACAAAAGTCATGACGTTTCTGTCTATTGACAACTAAGTGATATGTACAAGGAATAGAAATTAAACTTGGAGACAGAATCCAGATTATGACTGAGCTCCAGAGTCAAGGGATATTAATTAATGGGGGGGGGGCGCTTTCCAGTCTAATTGTTTAAAAAATAAAACTCTTTCCATATAAAGTTGCACCATATGGGGATGCACTACGAAGTCAAGCAAAGCAAAATTAGCATATGCCATTTGCACTGAAATTTTTCTTTCCGGGGAATTTGATTCTATTCTTTTTCCCCTTCTTTTCATGACCCACCCAGGCCTGTAGACATTTAAAAATAGCTACACAAAAACCATAACATTATGAAGCCTGCATGCTAGGTAATAGATTTGACTATGGTTTGGCAAAAGCAGGGGCTTTATGGTTATGCGGAGGTTGGTTGTGACTCTGAACATGTTGCTTGAAGAAAGCCTCCGTTTTCTCACCTGACTGCACAAAAGATATTCTTATGGCATGAGGTGTCGTATGGATCCATCAAGGTGATAGATGAGAAATGACTGGCGCCCATTAGGCATTTTTAACAATGCAATGCCCTTCCTTTTCATCTTTAAACACATGAAGATGATATCATCCACAAAGCAGCTCCATGTAAGTTTATGATGGAATGAGAGACATTTGTGTCAGTATACGGGGAGAGACCCGTATCTCATCCCTTTACTCGGTGTTGGGTATTCTCTTGTCATTCTTGTTAGACGCTATCAAATCATAGTGATCCTGTGTACACCAGAGCCAAATACTGCCCCCATGGTACTGTACCATCCTCAAAATCACTGCTAGGTTTGGACCTGCTGTTACATCCACTGGGTTAACCCATTTTCTTGAAGGTCTTTCTCTTTTTCTCTGACCAAACCTGGCAAAATGCAGAAGGCAGGCAGGGGCAGAAGAGAAGCAGGAATGGACATGGAAATCGCAAGCAGAACTAGGGCGATGTTACATCCTGGGAATTGCAATCAATGACATAAAACAAAACATGTATAAATTAATGAATGGAAAACTAATTTAAAAAAAAAAGAAAAAGTATATCTGAGCAACCCTTGCATCACAACCTACACTGGATCTGTGACGAATGTACCACTAAGATTTCCACCGAGTCATCCTAAGTGTCCCATGTCAGTCTGGACCCTAATCGTTGCCACCCCACACCCAGGGTTGCAGTTCTCATCAGTAGGTGGATATTTCAAGAAGAGAAATTTTATTACACAAAGTGTGTAGAATTGAGCATTTTGTGGAAACTTCTATGGATCTGTTATAAAATCAAATATTCAAAGTTGGTTAGCCTTCTAAGTGTTCCCTTTTCTTTATGGGTGTGTATTTTCAGTTTGGAATACACCCTGTAACATAAAGTCGTTACTCTCAAGCTAGAATTGTTGGTTCCCATTTTATATTAAATCAGTTGAAATTATGTGTTCCAAACAATTTTGCATTACAGATATATTTCTGTTTCATCTCTACCCATAACTATTTGCATCTACATATACAATGTTTTAAAGAAAGAAGCCCACTGTGCTAGAAGGTCAAGCCTTGACTTCCCACGTTCTAACTGTGCTCTGGGAATCTTCATTTCCTCATTACAAAAGGTAACGTCTTGAATAATTGGCTCTTAAAGTCATTCCCATATCTCTCTGTTAAAATGTGTTATTAAAGACATGTGACCTTTTATACATGTCTATGTATACATTTATGAAGAATGCAATGCTTTCCTAGAATACAACTCTGTATAATTTCATAGAGATAGACACCATCATGACAGTTGTAGCCTCACCTATGCCCCAAGGAAAGCCTTCGGTTCCATCTGAAGACTCACAAAGGGGAAGGAAATATAAAGGCTTTATGAAGGAACCTTGTGTAATAATAGTACAATATCTTTGACTGCCATCCCCCAATAACAAACATATCACCAAAATAACAAAGAATTAGCACTGAAACTAGGAACCGGAGGCTTGTGAAGTTATGTTATTGAGGGTCTGGCCTTCTTTTAGAACTTATACAATTTAAAAAGTATTAACTAAAACCATAAGGATTTTACATTTTCTACCCTTCAAATGCCTGTGCATCAGAATATTTTCATTCTATACCATATTATTTATAAGAACAAGTATCTACATATAAAAAAATCTCCTTTATGTAGATTTTTAGGACAAAAAATAGAAAACATACATTTTGTTTCATCCTAGCCATTCCAGTCTGTGGTAGTTACATAACTTTATGTCAATTTGAAGATATAAAAGTGTAGGAGTGGAGTCTACCCTGTCAATCAGGTCACAGACTGAGGGTGCCTCCCTGTAGGTGGATTCTGGGAACTTCTCTCCCTCTCCCTCTCTCTCTCTCTGCCTTCTCAAAAGGAGGATTCTGGGAACCTCCCTCTTTCTCTCTGCCTTCCTGCTGGTGAGCCACACTGAGACCTGCAGCAGCCACCGCCATTGGAGTCACAAAACTTTGCACCCACTACCTGTGATCTTCCCACATTTTGCATCATTGTTTGTGACTGCATGAGTCTGAAGAGGGATTTATGAATTAGTCATCAAATTCATGGACTAGTAGTAGACATATGGACTTGATCTGGACTGGGCTGGGGTGTTCCCCTGATATATAATAACTACTCGATATGAAGCTCTCTCTTACACATATGAGTGTCATTGGATTTGTTTCTCTAGTCAACCCAGTTTAAACAAAGTCGAAAGCAGAAATTGGCTTTACAGAAAGAAAATTTCAGAATAAATAGAAAGCATTTTCCATCATAATAAATTTAACTAGGAAATGAAAGGGGTTAATTATATAAACAAGGCAATTCAGCCTCAAGGAATGAGCAACTTTACATAGATTTCCAGTTGGAACACAGATGAAAAGAGAGAAGAAACAGGTAAAAAATCTTTTTACACAATTCATCCCAATTTTTTAAATATTAAACTTCATTATTAATATCAGATTCTTGTTATATTAACACTCACTGACCTATAATGAACTACCTACCCACATCTACTGAATAAGAATCTCTGAAAAGAAAGATACAGAGAGGGGGCGGAGAGCAACCCTAATGGATGTATGTGTGTGTGTGTGTGTTACTATCTTAGGGGAAACCCTTTGCATGAATAATGCCATTTTGCATCAGCATGAATCATGACTCTGACATTCCACTAAATCTGTAGAATTGTGCCATCTTAAAGAGAAGATGTAACATTTTCAGGTGGACTGATCTGACTGAACTCACAGAGGGAATCGGTTAAGAAACTGATTTTATAAAGCACCTATATCCAGAGAAGGACACTTTTACCTTAAATAAACATGAAGTGGGAAGAGGTATGGGGTTTATAAGGATTATAAAAATCCTGGGACATCCAAAATGACTCTTCATCCCTTAGCACTTAGGATTCTATGAATGCAAAATTTATGAAGAACTTTCAGGAATGTATCGGGAACTTTGTGCCAGTCACCTTTCTAAATATTGTATTCATAATAAACATTTCTATTTCAAAAATCTTATAAACATAATTATAAAAAAGAGGTCACAAAACATACATTCCAAAGGTTAAATAGTTTTAATGGGGTCATGGAGCTAATAAAAGGCTGTAATATCCATTACTGTGTCTGTATGCTTCATGCAAATTTTTTTCAGAATGAGAAAATTAAGCTCCTCAACTCTATTTTATAAAGGTATTTCTTGGTTCAGGCTAGTCACTTGAAGCTAAAATGACTTATTTGATATACTTTCCATTTCTCTTAATTATGAACCTTTTCTGTTTACATGCTCATGTACACTGTGAACTCCTAAACTTTTTCCATTTCCAAATTCAGAATGATTGAAAAACTGCCCCCTCACATATCGTTTATTCACCTTTATTGTAATCCTTGTGCTGAATTCGCTCCACTTACCTCAGGAAGACAACACATTACTCAGAATAGAGTCTAGCACATGGAAGGGAAATGGTTAACATTTGTTGAACCATGAGATTGCCCTTATCAGGTCCTCTGCCCGTTTTTTAATTGGATTATTTGTCTTTTTGTTGCTGAGATATTGAAATTTTCTAGCCTCTTGTTTGATGTGTGCTTACTTATTTGTTTTCTAGTTGTAGCTTCTCGTTTTACTGTGAATTTTTTAAATTCACACAAATGTCAAATATTTAGGAGGTCCCCGTCATCTACTTTGTCTTCTGCTTCTTTATAGAATTTTAGTTATTTTTGTAGTGTATTTATACTATATTGTTGGTTTTAGGTGCCATTGAGTTACCTAGGACTCATGTAAGCCCCTGGCACAACAGAACAAAGCACTGCATGGTCCCGTGCCATCCTCACAGTTGTTCCTGTGCCTGAGTCCCTTGGCGCAGTCACTGTGTCCGTCCGTCTTTTTCATTGTCCCTCTTTTCCGCCATTCTCTACTTACCAAACATGATGTCCTCCTCCAGGGACTGGTCATCCTGATGATGGGTCTAGCGTATGTAAGACGAAGTCTTGCCATCCTTGCCTTTAAGGACCACTCTGGCCTTACTTCTTCCAACACAGATTTGTTTGTCCTTTTTGAAGTCCAGGTTCATCACAGCTCTATTTTCAATAGCAAAAAAAGGAAAACGACCTGAATGTTCATCAACAAGAGGATACATAAACAAAAATACACACAATGGTAGACTATACAACATTAAAGAATAATGATGGATCTGCAAAACACCTCATAACAAGGATGAGCCTGGAGGAAATTATGCTGAGTGAAGTAAATAAATCACAAAAGGAAACATATTGTATCGACAATGAATAAAGAAGAATTGATGCATTTAACACCTGGTGTTGGCGAAGATGATTGAAGGTATCATGGATAACCAGAAAAATAAATAAATCTTTCTCAGAAGAAATGCAGTCAGAATTCTCCTTGGAATTGAGGATGCTGAGACTTCCTCTCACAGACGCTGAGCATGGTAACAAGAGCCCAGTCTCTGGTTAAAAGGGTGTGTTTGGTAAAGGAGAAGGTCAAAGGAAAAGAGGAAAATCATCAAGGAGATGAATTGACAGAATGGCGTGGCAATGGTCTGAACCACGACATGGGGAAGATGGAGCAGGGGATGACAGTGTTTCGTTCTATTTTACAGGGGTCAATATCATCCAAAACCAACTCAACAGCACCAGGAAATAACTGTTATAAAAAGTCAATAAATGGTTTCACACACTGTGCTTGATCTACAATCCAAGCTCGTGGATAAAGCCGCCAAGAAACCAAACACACATTGCACTGTGCAATTCTGCCATTGCTGTTGCTGTTGTCTTTCGTGCTATTGAGTTGATTCTGACTCATAGAGACCCTCTGTTCAAGAGAATAAAACACATATCAAAACAACAATGAGATATCATCTAGTCCCGTGTTTCCCAAAATGGGTGTTCCCACTCCCTGGAAGGTGCTGGAACAATGTAGGGGGGCTACAAACACTGCAAAAGTTGTCGTTGCCAGAGGGTACTGAGTTTGGGGGGTATTTTTCCCCTTCTGCAAATGAAGTAGTAGATCAAATAAATTTGGGTATTTATAGTCCCAGCACTAATAGTAAATTCAGAACTGACTTGATGACATTTAAAACTACCAACTCAGATATTTATTTCATACTCAAGTTATATTTCAATACTTTTATATTTATGTTTTTGCTCAAATTGTTCCAGTTCGGACTATTGAGAGCCTTTCCAGTTGGATCCTCTGTCCTTTCCATACCCCATCAATGTAATATTGATATCATTGCTGATGTCAAATGGATCTTGGCTGAAAGCAAAAAAAAAACGTTCACTTGTGTTTTATTGACTATGTCAAGGCATTCAACTGTGTGGATCATAACAATCTATGGATAACCTTGAGATGAATGGGGATTCCAGAACACTTGATTGAGCTCCTATGCAACCTGTACATGGATCAAGAAGCAGTTGTCAGAACAGAACAAGGGAATACCGCGTGGTTTAAAATTATGGAAGGAGTGTGTCAGGGTGGCATCCCCTCACCACACTTGTTCACTCTGTATGCTGACCAAATCATCAGAAAACCTGGATTATATGAAGAAAAGTGGGACATGAGGATTGGAGGAAAGCTTATTAACAACCTGCAAACCGTAGATGACACAACCTTGCTTGTTGAAAATGAGGACTTGAAGCACTTGCTGCTGAAGAGCAAGGATTGGAAACCTCAGGATGGATTAAGGCTCAGTGTAAAGAAGACTAAGATCCTCACAAGTAGACCAACAGGTAACATCATGATAAATGGAGAAAACGGTGAAGCTGTCAAGAATTTTGTCTAGTTTGGATCCACAATCAATGCTCACGGAAACAGCAGTCAAGAGCTCAAAAGATGAGTTGCATTAGGGAAATTGGCTGCACAAAACCTCTTTAGAATACTGAAAAGCAAAGATGTTCCTTTGAGGACTAAGGTACATCATGTTAATTCCTGGAGTTTACAGATGCCACTGCTTTTCAATGTTAGCTAAGTGGATTTTACTTTTCTTTTTTTAAATCACTCTTTCAGTGAGATTGTTCCTTACATTTTTAATTCGAATGGCTAGGTTCTTTGGTCATGTCCTGCATTCCATCCTTGAATGCCCTGAGCTCATAAATTATTTTTCTTTAATTATGTATGCATTAAGGTCCATTGATCATGCTATAAATTTCCATGGGTTTTGACTAATGTATTGTGTCATACATCTATTATTACTGTATCATACACAGTAGCTCTAGCTAGACTTTTGAGTTTGTGTTCTTGTATCATGCAATTGTTGCAGCAAATGAAAGTCATCTCCCAATACCTGTTTTTGTTCAATATCAGTATTGTCATTAAGCCTTGGAGTAATAGAAAAATATCAGTCCTAACATTAAAATCACAGCATCAAATCAAATGTAAACTTCAGACTTGGGGAAGTACTTAAACCAATTTCAGAATATGGCACTTAGTAAATAATAAAAGAAGAAAATTATTTAAAAGAAAAAACATTTTTATTTCATTTTTTCCACTTAGCATAATGCATAATCCCATTCTGTTGTTGCTTATTCCTGTGGAAATTTATGGGTAGAAGGTTTTTTAAATGTCTTAGCAAACTTAGGGTTTATACACTCATAGCCAATGTGCTCCTTCTGTGGATAAAAAATTCTTGTCATCTCTCAGTCTGTGCTTTCCCCAAACACAGACAACTGATGGTAAATGATTTGGCCTTAAGGTTAGAGTTCCCAGATTCATTATATCGACCGAATTAGAAAGAAGATTGGAGCAGTCCCAGGAAAGGAGCGCTCACATTTCCGTGTAAGTACAGCCACCTTACAAACTCGTCAAAGAGTGCATAACCTTGAACTGGCAAGAGAGAATAGGCAGAAATCAATACTGAATATTTAAAGGTAACAACATTCGGGAGAAAAATGTGATCCCATAGTGAAGTCTTGAAGCCAAAGAGAAAAGAACATACATCTAGAAAAGCATTTTCAGCCATCACTCATCCCTGAATTCCTGCTTTTGAACATGCTGTTTCTTTTCTCTGAGTTAAGGCAGAGTCTATTCTATAAAGTCCTGAAGTCCTGGAAGTATGTCTTTCTCCATCTAAATTTTCTTCTAAAGACAATGCCATCCAACCCTGCCCCTCACCAGGACAGACAATGCCATCCAACCATGCCTCTCTCCTTTGAAGAGCAGATGAAGGTCGGGAACTATTGAGAGAGATGATTCCATTTAGAGAAAGAAATCAGTCTGTCTTTTCTAAAATGAATGTTGCTTTGACACATTCTTGAAAGAGCCATTTGTACCTCTTCACTTAGACTCTCTGTTGATTAGTGGAAGAGAAAAATAATTCTCTCACTTCCTGCTCCGCTGCTTTAGAGACTCCAAAGAGAGTCAACAAAGAATGTTGGCGTCTTCTAGTTCTTTGTCCATAATAACTGAGCATCTTGGGTTGAATGAAAAGGGAATGTGGTTCTCCTGGGTTTGTTTAGCTTTGCCTTTTTTTTAATTGCTCAATGCCAGCCTGGGAATTCTGCCTAAAATGGTAATAAGTTGCATTTATACTACACCTTTCATCCAGAAGGCACACGCTCCTGCCATTCTGAAACACAGCCATCCTGCTGAAAAGCAGGCCCTGTTTTAATGTTGAACATTTATTCGGTGCCATGATTATACAAGGTGGAAGAAATTGTTTGAAGCGAAACCAAAATATTGCAGTAACAAAGATCGTGGGCTTCAGGTTTTTAAAATATCCTCAATATAGTCTGTTTTGTGTGTTCCTTTGCATATGGAGGGTTTCCATTTTTCTTCTGACTCTTCACATTCCTCAGAGGACCTGTGTGGTGCTCCTCTATTAGGCTCAACATAAAGTGCAACAAAAAAAAAAAGCCCAAACAATTGATATTGTCCATTTTCTTATAGGAGATGTGTCTGACAGTTCGGAGGTACATCAAGAAAATGACAATGAGAAAGTTTTCTAACTTCATCCCCATTTCACAGAGAATATCTCATCCCTCTGAGTGGAAACAAATCTGACTTTGTCCACAAAGATGTCTGATTTTTGCTTTCAGATTCTGGCATTTAATCTCTGTCATAGCAAATGGCAGTGTCTTTGTTTAGATTGGGGACTGGACACCTGGGAATTTAAGGTGGGGTCTGGCAACAAGTATAAACTTATGATGGGTTCTGGTCAGATCAGAAAGGTTAATCGTGTTTCTTGGTGGGGGGTTGGCATCACCCAAGAAGCCCTAGTGGGGTAGCGGGTTACTGCAAGGTCCGCACTTCCAACCCACTAACCACTCGGAGGGAGGAAGAGGAGATGCTCTGCTCCTGTGAAGATTTCCAGTCTTAGAAACCCCAAAGGGAAGCTCTACTCTGTCCTGTATGGGCACTGTTATGATTGGTTTATCTGGAGGCTTGAGAGCAACAATGTGGGCAATCAATTCATGCCCCAGAAATGATTCCCAATGAAAACTTTGGACATCAAATCTAGGATGAGCTTCCCAGTTGGCAATATTTTGTGTATACTTTCACAATACCAGTTCCAAGTGGGTAACGTATCAGAGCGATAGAAACTTCTCACCCCTAATCTTCCCAAACTCTGTCCTACATGCCACTTTTTTTTTCCCCATGGGAGAGCGCAAACACAGTCCCCCACTACCACAAATTATGCAGTTGAGTTTCCCACATTTGGGGAAATCGCAGGGGTCAGCACATCCGAAGTGCAATGAATAAGCCTCGCCCTGGGAAAACCACCTTCGTGATCATGGTAGCTCCCCTGCCAGGTAAGTATACATGCCACTTCTTTTGACTGCTTTTGACCTGTATCCTTTCTCTGTGATAAAATATCTGCGAAGTCAGCAGTTCAAAACTACCAGCACCTCCTCTGGAGAAAGATGAGGCTTTCTATTCTCATAAAGTTACAGGCTTGGAAACCCACAGGGACAGTGCTACCCTCCTCTGTGGGGCTGCTCTGAGTCAGAATGGATTTGATGGCAGGGAAGGAGGGAGGGAAGGACTGTGGCCCCTAGAAAAATCATTGATGGTGATCAGTCATTTGCATCTACATATCAGATGAAGTAAGGATGCCCTTACGTGGGAGAAAGTTTGGAAAGGAGACTTGTGCTGTTCATGGCAAGCCCGTGTACAACAGAACCAAGCATTGCCCATTCCTGCGCCATCTTAAGACCAGTTGTTCACAAGGGCTATTGTTGCCATCGCTGCGTATTTTGAATGCCTTCCAACACGAGTCATCTTTTAGAATTATATAAGACATATTCTGTTGTGATCATAGGCTTTCTCTTGCTCATTTTTGGAATTAGATACCAAAGTATTACTCCTTAGTCTGTATTAATTTAGGAGATCTACTAAAACCTCTCCTCCATGAATGGCCCTCTTGGGGTTTCTAATTCCTGTGGCATTCTTTTTAGCACCACAGTTTCAAGCCCCCGTGTCATGACAAAGTGACAGGCATGAAAAGGGATTTGGGAGTCTGAAGTCCAGATCTTGCCAACAGTGACTTGATAGGTAAGATTTCCGAGATCCTGAAATTTTCTAAAACTCAGCCTTCTCACCCAGAAAGTAAGAGGCATAGATTCATATCTAATCTACATGATTTCTAGAAAGGTCCTAAGGTTGGTCCTTTTACATTTTATGGATCCAGCATCTAAAACCTAGAGTCTAAATATAAACACCATGATAAACACCATCTACTTCTCTGTTCTGTTTACATAGTTTGACATCTGATAGATCTGAATGTCTCATTACATTATCATCCAGCCATTCTCTTGTGACTCTCGGACACTTGGAAAACCAGCCTGACTATTCAGATGTGCAGTAAAAACTCACACCTTAAAGGAAAGCCCAGAATATCCAACAGTCTTGTTTGTAACTTGAGGCAATGGAGTCTCAGAGACTGTGACTAGCCTCAAATACAAATACCAGAAAAGCAAAAACTGACACTATGCCATTCTCACTACACTGTTACAGCTGGATAAATTTTTAGACCATTTGTGGGATTGATTACAGCCTGTTTTTCCTTTAAAATTTCCCCGTTTCTGTGGGGACACCAGAAATGTAGTAGGAGAGAGATTTTCTGGCTTTAAAGAGCAAAAGAATCCTTTTTGAAGCTAATTAAACCTAGCTACTCTACCCCCACATGAATCTAACTGATGTAAGACATTCACAGTGTAGAATTGTGCTATTTTCTCATAAAATACATAATTTGAGCCAATCCTGACAAGTATTGGTATCACTTTATTCAAGCATAGCTTTCAACTTCCACAGAGTTAATAAATTGCATTCTAACCTTCTATGGAGAATATATGGTAAGATAAAAACATCTTCCAAAAATCTTCAGTATATTTTAAGGTGAGTTGAAACATGTCAGCAACCATTGCCGATGCATTTACAGGATTTCTTAGAGTAGCACATTTTATCACGAATGGTTCTGTGATTCAGTATGGCATTAATAATGGAAAGAACTGCCTTTAAAATAAAGTAAATGCATTTGGAGCAGTTACTGAGGTGATATCTGTCTCAAAAAACTCAGTTAATAACTTACAAGTTGATATGATATATTCCTGAACCTATCCTGACGGGAAAGATTTATCTTTTGTGTTAAACTTCAGGCTGAGAAATTAAAATAAAATTTGATATCTCGGCAGTAAACTGTCTCCCTCCATTTCCTTTGCCTTTTAATTTCAACTATTACCCAACTTTAGAATTGTTTCTTTGACCTTCTGCAATATTTCAAAAGGTGCTTTGGATGCAGATGACTGCCAAAACAAAGCTGTAAATAAAATATGCCTCTGTGTATACACATATACATCTCAGGGTGTTAATCAAAAAAGGATATAAATCACGAGTGCATTTTACCTTCATACACATAAAAGTTACAACCCCTTGTCCAATGTAGTTTAGTTCTATTACTTTTCTTTACAGCTGCTGTCTCAAACTGTATCAGAAGCTGTCGTCGTCATCTAGTGCTGCTAGAACAGAAATACGGCAAGTAGAAGGCTTTAACAAACAGAGATGCATTTTCCCATAGCTTAGGATGCTAGAAGTCTGGATCGGGGCTCTGGCCCTAGGGGAAGCTTTCCCGCCTGGGTTGGCTCTGGGGAAAGGTCTTCCTTCGTCTCTCCTACTTGTTTCCTGGTTCCCTGGCATCAATCATCCCCAGCTCTGTTTACTTGCTTTTCCTGTTTCTAGCTCTTTATACCTCAAAAGAGATCGACTGGAAACCCCCTGCAACAGGAATCCTGCATCATTCACTACTCACTGGGAATGAGTAATGGAGCCAAATCTTTCCCAAATGGGAATAGAACCAGTGATATCGAGGATAGGATTCACACCTCTGGGTATTTCGGAAGAACCCAGTTGAATCCTTGAGTTTGCGTTCTCTGGCTTAATAACAAGTCTCTGTCTCACCGTCACTGAGTCGATGCTGACTCATAGGGACCCTATAGGGCAGGATAGAATCGCCACGGTGAGTTTCTGAGACACTAACTCTTTAGGCCTGTGGAGGGGCTGGTGGTTTCAAACAGCTGACCTTGCAGTCGGCGGCCCAATAAGTAACTACCACGCCGCCAGGGTTCCTAATAACAATGAGCCAACCGTCCGTCCTCGGTGCTCTCAGAGTGCTCTTCCGTGAATCAGTCTAGTAAATGGATGCTAAACTGCAGAAAAGATCTCTTTTCTCCTTATCCCTCCTTTCTTCTCCTCTCATTTTTACCCCTCTGCTCAGCTCCACTGTCTCCTTTCTCTCTTCGATCTTCCCTAGCCCTCAGTTTCCACCGTCCTTTTCCTTACAGGCCTCGCTTGTCTTTCCTTCCCAGCATGCAGCAGGAAGCATTCAGGAAGAGCTAAGGGGAGGGGAGGTGTGGAACTTCTCTGACCCTGTAATCTGAAAGGAAACTAACGGCACATAAAAGAACTCACCGTGATTCTAACAGAGCTCCCAGAAGAGGGGGAAAATTCATTTTCTTTCATTAATATAGTTACCAACCAATAAATGCTGAGTGTCAAGGTAAATCCCACATTGGCCACCCAAAACTATGCATAAAACATGATTAAATAACCTTGACCCTGCTCATGTCGCACCTGCTGCTTATTAGAAGGAAAAGTAAACGCCCTAAGAATCCTTTGGGTGCTGCTCAGAGGTAATTTTATAAATGCCATAGTCATGTTTTAATATAATATTTTTTAGAGTATTTATAAAGTAGCATTCCCCTGCTCTCTTCAGAAAGAACAATGAGTGCTTAAAATTCTAGGAGCCTTTTCAAAAGACAGTCTTCAGTACCCTGCAACATTTATCAAAACAACAAATAAAAACAAAAAAACCTTTGAAATATTGTTCTAAAGGCTAATAAAGGGGGAAATGGGATAAACTAAGAAAAATATCTCCCATTTAGATCCTACTATGAAGCATTCACATTCAAATTCCAAAAGTAGAGCCTACTCTTGCCTCCTGTCAAACAGATGTGAAAAGCACTGCCTGGCGCCCCCTCGGGGACAACTGAGCATCTGAGGTTTGAACACACCAGGGCTGTCAGAGCAACCTTGTTTTTGGTTTGGTTGCTTTTGATTTTCTCAAGTCATACTGCATTTTTTATGGATGTGAGTGGGTCTGTGGGAGAGTTCCCTCCAATACATCTCTGTAGATTGGACATTAAATAGTATCCCACTCCCCTATCACCCCGCCCCCAAAAAACAAGATCAATGCATTCTAACTCATAGTGACCCCTTATAGGGCTTCAGAGGCTATAAATCTTTATGACAGCAGGCAGTGGTTAGCAGACCTGTGCTTGCCTAACAGTGTTGCCACGGCACCTAACAACTATTAGTCACTTTTCCTTTTTTTTAATTTAAAAAAATCATTTTATTGGGCTCGTACAACTGTTATCACAATCCATCCATCTATCCATTGTGTCAAGCACATTTGTACATTTGTTGCCATCATCATTCTCAAAACATTTGCTCTCTACTTGAGCCCTTGGATTGGTAGATTTTTTTTTTATCATTTTATTGGGGGCTCGTACAATTCTTATCACAATACATACATACATCCATTGTGTCAAGCGCATATGTACATTTGTTGCCATCATCATTCTCAAAACATTTGCCTTCTACTTGAGCCCTTAATATTGGCTGCTCAGTTTGCCCCTCCCCCCTCCCTCATGAACCCTTCATAATTCATAAATTATTATTTTGTCATATGTTACACTGTCCAACGTCTCCCCCTGCCCTCTTCTCTGCTGTCCACCCCCCAGGGAGGAGGCTATACGTAGATTCTTGTGATCTTGTAGTCAATTTTTCTTATGGGCATCCCCCTAACCCCACTATGGACTCCCCAACTCACTGAAGATCTATTCTAAGTTTTAATGATGACATAGAAAGGTGTTCCATGATTTGTCCCTCCCTCCCCAAGCGGGAGAGAGACAAGGCTTTCTACTCCTGTAAATAGTTACAATCTCAGAGACGCACAGGGTCAGTCCCATCCTGTCCCATACGGTCGCTATGAGTTTCAATTGACCCAGTGGCAGTGCGTTTGGATTTTGGTTTGGTCACACCCATACACATCCTTAACCCACCACCGCAATTTTCCAAATAACCCCAATCTCAGTTCATTTGCAGAGTCCCTAAAAATTTTAAAAATAAAAACTCACTACCATCCAGATGATTTTGACTCGTACTGGCCCTGCAGAACAGAGAACTGCCTCTGTGAGTTTCTGAGAAAACTCCTCTTTCTCCTTTGAAGCAGCTGGAAGTTTGAACCTTATGGTTTGCAACCCAACTCTAAAGAACACCACATGTTCTTCTTGGCATCGTCGATGTCCTGTTTTACCTTCTTTGCTTATTTAAATCCCACTCAACTATCTAAAAGTGGGTCAAATTCCACTTTTCTGAAGAGCTTTTTCTACTTCTGTAACTTATGTCACTTTTCTAGCTATGAAGGCTGCAATTTGCCCTTGACTAAGCACTTGTTTGATTTCCCATCACAGTTGTTCTATGGTGAAGCCAATCTGTTCCCAGGTGGTGCCACATACAACCGCAGACACTCTGCACTGCCTCTCACCACCCGCGCACCCAGTTCTGTTGAAGCCCATTCTGTGTCAGTCCGTCTCGTGGTGGGACTCACTGACATTAGCAACCACGATGTCCTTTTCCAGGAACTGGTCCCACGGAATAACATGTATAACCTACATAAAGTGTCGAAGGGATCAGGTATAAGGCATCATCAGAACAAAAAAATCTTACCATAGTGAATGATGGGGGGAGTGCAGAGTGGAGACCCAAAGCCC
>NW_022103922.1:25792191-25795403 GCF_000313985.2 Echinops telfairi
GGGGGGCTTAAGTGGAGAGCAAATGTTTTGAGAATGATGAGGGCAATGAATGTACAAATGTGCTTTACACAATTGATATATATATGAATTGTGATGAGTCGTATGAGCCCCTAATAAAACAATTTTTTAAAAACGTATTTAAAATATATATATACTCTACCATCCTCACTTCTAAGTAATATTCTGGCTGTGCTTCTTCAAAGGGGTTTTGCTTGGACTTTTAGCAGTCTATGGCTCTCTCTGTGTTCTTCACCCATACCCTAACTTAATAGCATCCATTTCTCTGTGGTTTTCCTTAGTCTTTGTGCTTCTGAGGTGATTGAAAATATCCTGGCTTGGATCCGGCTCATCTTAGTCCTTAAAGTAATATTTTTTCTTTTGAACACTTAGTGGGATCTTTTACAACCGAGTTCTTAATGCAATGTGCCATGTGGTATTCTTCATTGCTCTTTCCATAACTGTTGCCTGTGAATTCAAATAAAATAAAATGTGTGACAAGTCACCTTTGTCTGTGTTTATCACAATGTGGCTTATTGTTCCAGCTGTGAGGATATGTCTTTTATTTTTATTCAGATCTAGGCCCTATTATGCCTTTGATCTTTGTCAGTAAATGCTTCAATTTTTCATTTTCAGCAAACAAAAGTCTTCCCTTTCAGCGACAGAGCTTGGATCATCTGCGTGTTGCAGGTTATTACTGAGTCGTCCTCCAATTCGGACAGCACCTTCTTCTTCTTCAGTTGGTACAACAACCGCAAGACAGTTGCGCATCATACCTGTTGAATAAGTATGATGAAAGGATGCAAACAGGACACACGCCTTTCTTGATTTTAAACCACGTAGTAGCCCTTCATTTTGTTCAAACAACTGCCTCTTTGTCTAAGTGCAGGTTTCTGCATAAACACAAATAAGTGTTCTGGAATTTCCATTCTTTACAATGCTATTTAAAGTTGTTATGATCCACACAGTCAGATTCCTTTGCATAGTCAACAAAACACAAGTAAACATTTTTTTGATATCTTTAGCTTTCAGCCAAGATCCATCTGACATCAGCAGTTATAGCCCTAGTTTCTGTCATCATCTGAATCTGACTTGAATTTCTGACAGCTCTCTTTGAATGTATTACTTCAACTTTTTTTAAATTATCCTCAGCAAAAACATGCTTGCACATGATATTAATGATGATTTGATCATTTCCACATTCTGTTGGACTTTCATTGAAATATGCACAAATAGGGAATGGCTGTAGTTGTCATCCGAATTTCTTGGCACGGATGAATAAGCCCTTCCAGTGTTTTATCTGTTAGTTGAAACATTCCAATTGATAGCCCATCAATTCCTGGAGTTTTCATTTTTTCTAATGTGGTTAGTGCGGCTTGAGCTACTTTCTTCAATAGCATCAATTTTTCATTATACGCTACCCCCTGAAATAGTTGAATGTTAACCAATTCTTCCCATTGTTTTATTAAACACTTTCTGCATCATGCGATATTTTGTCAATAAATTCACATATAACAATATAACAACTCAATGTGTAAATTTTTCATCAGATCTTCCACCATGATTCTTTCATTATAATTCTTTACTTTGTCATCATTAGGCATACTTTTAAATCTTCTATTCAGCTCTTTTTTGTGTCATTACTTATCCTATTTGCTTTATCTACTCTACATTCAAGAGCAAGTTTCAGAGTCTTCTATGATACTTATTTTGGCCTTTTCTTTCTTTCTGCTCTTTTTAACTGCTTTTATTTCTTCATGTTTCATCTCACAACTTGTCTAGTCTTAGGTCACTAGTATGTAAAATCTCTTATTGAGATAATTTCTGAATGCAGGTGAGATATATTCAAGCTTGGACTTTGGTTCTCATGGACTTGTTTTAATTTTCTTCAGTTTCAACTTGAACTTGCATATGAGCAATTGTTGGGCTGTCCTGAAGTTGGTCTCTGCTCTTGCTCTAACCAATGATATTGAGTTCCTCCATCATCTCTTCACAGATGTAATAGATTTGACTCCTGTGTAAAACATCTGGCAATGTCCACATAAATCATTGGTCTCATAAAACTCTATCATGTGATCTCCAGCATTGTTTCTATCACCATGGCCATATTTTCCTACTACATATCCCTTGTTTCCAACTCTCCCAAAACCAAGCATCAATAATTACCAATGCCCTTTGCTTCATTGCATGTTTGATTAACTTCATAATGCAGAAGTTGGTTAAAAAAATCTTTCATTTCTTCACCCTTAGTACTAGTGAATAATTAGTACTATATGAATAACTGTCACATAATCCATTTTCCATATAAGTGTATAGATATTATCCTATCACTAATAATACTTACTTCAGGATAGATCCTGTAAAGTCTTTTTACAATGAATATGATGCCATTCCTCTTACGTTCTCTATTTTCTCCATGTCCATGTGTGAGGACTAAGGCTGTGTGACTACTTTGCTAGATCACAGAAGAGAGACACGGCTGTCAGCATCTGTAAAGATTTATAGTCTCAGAAACCCACAGGGACACTTCTACTCTGTCCTGTTCTGCTCAGTCCTACTCTTGACAGGGGCCAAAATGACTCAATGGCAATGGTACTGGTTTTCTTTACATCACTTTGGAAAATCAAGAAAACCCTGAACCTTTGTAGTTCATGCTTACATATGATAGCCTGGGGGATAATATTAAACTTAACTTGTACGTGAAAACCACACAACAAACAGGCTTACACTGAAGCTTACTGTTAAACGTATTTCTAAAACCAAGAATACCACAATGTTTTAGCGATCAATTAATTAGTTCTCAGAGCCTCATCAATCCTAGCTGTTCAGGATTTAACCAGGAGTAATGGGAATGCATTAGGAAGAAAAATTTAGGTTGCATATCAGGAACATTTTCTTAATCATTAAATCAATTAGACATTAGAATTTAAAATTGGATATTTAATGTGAAAGATGGAACCAAAAAGGAGAAAGTACAATATCAAGAGTAAATGAGAAACCATAGATTTAAAAGATTCTCTGTTGTCATTAGTCCATCCTCTTACATTTGGAAAGAACTACAGTTTAAATTCTTATTCAGATTTTCTGTCTAGTCTAAAATTGTTTCTTTGTTTGTTTGTTTTATTAATTTATTTTTGTAATCATTTTATTAGGGGCTCATACAACTCTTATCACAATCCATACATACATCAATTGTGTAAAGCACATTTGTACAT
>NW_022103922.1:25796737-25826505 GCF_000313985.2 Echinops telfairi
ATTTGGGTCACTTGTTGTTCCCTTGTCCCTGGGTTTGTTAACACCTCTTCCTTTCCCCCCACCTCCCCCTCTACCATGTCCCCCCAGAACTGTCAGTCCCGTTGTTTTCTCCTCCAGATTGTTCATCCAGCCTATCTTATTTAGGCAGACCTGTGGAGATATTCTAAAATGTTTACAACCTCAGACTTTTAATTTGTTAAAATAAATGAGCTAATTTCTCCAGGACCCACTAATTCTACTGCAGAAATATGAAATCCACCAAAAGTTAGACATTCATTTTAAATATCTACTTAGGAAACAGAATACATTTTATATATCTGTTTGAAATATAATCTTCCAAAAACAATCAGAGTGCAATATGCAGGCTGTCACTGTATTCCAATTCTGAACAATATGCATTTATAAAATCAGTCAGAATTTGACAGTTTTAAATATAGGATCACTATGAGTCCGAATTGACTCGATGGCAGTGAGTGTGTTTAACCTACTTAGAGCTGCCTCAGAAGAGAGGCATGGTGATCTGCTTCTCTTTGGACACCCTATGGAATATTGTTCAACTCTGCAACACATGCAACTATCATGCTTAGACTCATCTCAATGGTGATTGGTACTGGTATTTGGTCTTCATAAAAGACCAAATGCTCTATACTCCAAATGCACAGAGTTGATCTGTAAGACTGATAGAGTATTGCTTTCAGGGTCATAAGAATAGCACCATGTCTCCTCACCAGTAATGACCTTGGGGAAAAAAAGAGTCCGGGTCCCTTAGGAGCTGTTCTTTCAAAGCACTGCATGTGTCCATGGTTCCACTTGATGCTCTTTTACCTGACCCATCAGAAACCAAGACACAAATTTCACAGTGACCTTTCTCATTCCCAAATCTTCCATTAAATTCATTGAACCAAGATCCAAGATAGTCCAGATAACTTCCCATCTCTTCAATGATCTGTCATTGGTCTTCAAGCAAAGGTGCACCAATTTGACATTTTCAACCATTCAGGAAGTTGATGTATGTCCAGAACAAGGTTTGTTGTCAATCAACATTTCACCTTTTTTTTTTTTTTGGAGGGAAGAAAACCACTGTACATTTGAGTTTTTCCCATAGCGCTGTCCTTGAAAGCGGTGCTCAACATCACAGCAGTTTCTGTGGCATTTTTCCTGAGCAGGAATCAAAATATCACAACTGCACACTCTTCCCTTAAATTGGCCATCACAGAAAACAAATGAGGTTCGAGAAAAACTGCTTTCACAAAAAAACCCACTGTGACCAGAGAGAACCTTCCCAGGCAATGCCACTACAAAATTTCTGCCCAGCAGAGGCTTTTCCCCTTTTTGGTTGGGTTACCCCCTTGTAGATCCCGATAACTATCTCCTGATCTTCCATTTCACATTTACAATAGTAAACACTTAACTATCCACGTATTTGGCACCTTAACAATGTAAGTCTGGCAGTAATTAAAGCTAAGGTGTGAGACCAGAGTCATGCTGCCTGTGATGGTTTAGGTTATGTGTCAATCTGACTGAATTGTGGATCTCAGTGGTTTGGCAATTATGCAATTGGCATAATTTGGCAGTTATGTAATGACGTAGTACTCATCCTCCATTTATGACTTGATAGGACCATCTTCCATTTTGCTGAATTTTTGCATAAAGGCTTGGTCTTTCAGACTTCACTATGCCAATATGTGAGGAGTGAGTACAATAAAGATAAAACAGAAAAGGTGAATAAAAGGAAATGGTTCCTTAGCAGAAGAAGGTGGTGTGATGCACACATAAAGAGGTTAAAGCAGTCCTCTATAGGTGCTTTGTTTCCCTTAAAAAAATTAAAATGGGGATGAAGAGAAGCAAGAAAAACTGAGACCCTGTCTCTGAGCTTGTACTTCCCAACTCCCGTTATACTTTCCCCCTGTGAAGTCCATCAGTGCATAGCAATGATATTCCCAGAGAATTACACTTCCTTCTCAACCTCTTCTTTACTTGCATTTTCCCACTGGGCCAACAGTTCTCAACCAATGGTATAAACAATATGAGAGTAGAGCTCCCTCTGAATGGGAAAATATTTGGGAAAATTACAAAATTTCTCTTTATATCTGACTCATCAAGAATACCTCAGAGATAAATACTTTTAAGAACATCTTAAAATTTGAAACCAGTAGTAATGCGTAAAGAGTGCTAACACCAAAACATAAAAATCAATAGAAGGGTTCTAAGGAACTTCACGGACCATATATACTCGAGTACAAGCCGAGTTTTTCCGCACATTTTTTATGTAGTTTTTGTGGTAAAATTAGGTGCCTCAGCTGATATTTGGGTCAGCTTATACTCGAGTATATATGATAGTTTCCCTTCCACATAAGGATAGTTTACATGACAAAGCATTCTATATTAGTTTTTTGAGTATCAATGTTTGATATCCCAGAGATTGTTGAATCAGTCCTATTAATGTACAACTAAGGGATCTGAGATCCAGAAATTTCAATGACACCCATTGCTTGTTTAATACTACCTATGTTCTAGGAAAGGAGCCCTATTGCACCGTGGTTAGACACTTTGCTGCTAATCGAAAGGTCAGTTCTTTGAACCCACAAGCTGCTTCTCAGAGAGATTGCATCGGTCTGCTTCCATCAAGATTCAAACAACAATAAAAAAACACAACTCACTGCCATGGCGGCGATTCTGACCCAGAGTGACCCTACACGGCAGGGTAGAACTGTCCTGTGACTCGGAGACTAACTTCTCACACACGTAGAAAAGCTCCTCTTTCTCCTGAGGAGCTGTTGGTGGGTTCAAACGGCTGACCTTACAGTTTGCAGCCCAACCACTACACCACCAGGCTTCCATAAAGATTACAGCCTGGGGAATCCTAAAGGGCAGTTCTCTTCTGGCCTACCAGATCTCCAGGAACTGAAATCGGCTCAGAGGCAGAGAGTTTGGGAAGCGATGCGTCGGGATGACCTGGAAGCCATGGATTTGGGTATGGATGCATTAGGGAGCGTGCTGAATGCTTTCTTTCCTTTACCTTATCTAGTCTTATCAACATCTGTACAAAATGGGCATTCTTATTTATTGGCTGCATTTTATAAATGAGAAAATGGAGAGCTTGCATCTTTCAGGAGTCTTGCCTAAAGTCACACACACACACACACACACACACACACACACAAACACATGAATTGAAATGGAGTCAGTGCCAACTCAGGGCAGGCCCATATTTGTCACAACAACCCCATGTTGGGCTCTATAGCATTTTCAGTGACTGACTTTTTAGAAGTGTAGAGACAGGTCTTTTGTTCCAAGGGAGGACTCAAACCTCCCACCTTTTTGTTAGTGGCCAGGCACAGTTTGTCTCTCTACATAGATATATCTCGACAGGGCTAGTTGTATTCAGTCGCTTGCTCTCCTGAAACTGGAGAGAGATCTGATCCTCCTCCACACACTGCGTGTGTAATCCAAGTTAAGAAATGGAAGCATGGGAAAAAGAAGCTTATCCATATTGCCCCTGCAGAGTTCACTCCTGGGACCTTTCTACTTCAGGTTATAGGTGTTCTGTCCCTTTTTTCTTTGCTTTTCCTGTTCTAATGTAGACCGGAGTTCGGATTGGATTAACAGCTGCGTACCTTGGAAGAGCCCTTGTTCAGCAATATGCAGCTGTCGCTTGCAGACACTGTATCCCCATTTACCATGTCCTCTCCTGAGCTATCTATTGCTTCACACTTTATCCTCTGCAGTAAAATTGGCCTGCAGTTCACAGACCTCATCTTGCAGCACCTGTTGCATTAATAACTAGGAAACTCAGTTCAGCCAAGGGCCAGGTATTCACCGCTCAGTGTTCCAAAGCAGTAAATAATCAAGTAGTAAGGAGCTATCTTTTCAGATTTCACTCTCCTGATGCCATTAACTCCTGAATTGAAGGGATGTCTACGTGGAAATGGATTTCCACTGTACACAGTAATAGAACATTACTTCGTGGAAACAATTATATTTGCACTTATTCTATCACCTGAAAAGTGTATTTAATGAAATTAGCAGAACACGGCAATCTCAGTTTGAAAGATGGTGTGGAATTTTGCCTTGTTTTTCAAGTGCAAGGTGTTTTACAAGGACAAAAGAAGCTGCTTCAAATCCTGATTTGTTTTCATTGAGGTGGTGCCAGGCAAGGCAAAGGGAAGGACTTTGAAATCAGATGTTCGGAGCTTTTGAATCCTAGTCCTGTCGTTTAGTGCTGGTGTGACCCTTGAGTAAATGATTACATCTTGCTGATCTCCATTTCCTCACCTGTAAAATAAAAATACTGCCTATCTTACAGGAATGTAGAGGAATAATAGAGATAAGGTATATAAAGTACCTAGCACCATTTCTGACACAAGATAGGTGTTTATTAAATGATAATCCCTTTCTATAACCTTAAGGGCTCACAGTCATTGTTTTGAAAAAAAAAGGTGCTCTAGAATCTTACTTGGATCAATGCCAAGCTCAGCCCTCCCTAGTCCACAAATACACATTCGTTCTTGCTTTATAAACCTAAATAACACTTGCCCATATCCAATTTTCCAGAAACTGTTTCCCCGTGGGGTTCCTATTGTCCTTGAGTTGATTCAGAGTCCTGGTGGCCGATGCCTGGCAGAGTGAAACTGCTACAATTCAAGGGTTCTTGTGGCTATAATCTTTACAAAAACAGATCCCCAGACCTTTTTTCTGCAAGACCACTGGGTGGGTTCAAAACTTTCTCTTTAGGTTAGTGGTTGATCAAAAATCAGTCGTCACCCAGAGACTTCCCTTCACAGAATAAATCCAAGTCCATTCCCAACTAGCCACTCCCAAGTCAAAGCAAACTTCTGAGGCTGTAAACCTTGAAGGGAACAGACAGCTTCGTCTTTCTCCTGCAGCATGGCAGGTGGGCTCAAGGTGTCAACATCCCAGTCAGCAGGTGAGTGCTCAATCAGTGTGCCACCCTTTACATCCCCAAACCTAACCCACTGCTACTAAGTGGGTTTTGCCTCACAATCCAATGACCCTCTACAGTGAGAGTAAGACTGTAAAACTTTACAAGAGAAAACAGTCTCATCTTTCCCCCACAGTGACTGGTGGGTTTCAACCTCCGAACTTGCAGTTAGCAGCACAACCCGTAAACCACAGGGCTCTCTCAGCTCCTTTGCCTTTCCATAGGAGGGAGCATATAAAAACGCCTCAAGGAACAAGGCACTATCTTTTCTTTTAACTACTCTTCAAGCTGTTCTACTTTCTACTACCACTAATGCCCCCATTGCAACCCTCGCAGCAGGGCTGACTAGTCTTATACACAGGGTGATTACCCTTGTCTTTCCCCACTCTTATCCCAATATTTCAACTCAAGTTCTGTTTGGGCAATAACGGAAGGTTTATCTTTGCATGGATCCAGGCTTAGCACTTACTTACAATCTCTGGCCACTGAATATCAGTAGACATCCCTTCCCTTAAAGAAGAGTTTTAAATCCACCTTTACTTCCCCCTTACTTAATTTCAAAGCCTGGATTAAATGTCACCTTCATGAAAAAATGCCTTGACTCATTTTATGAAGTACTGCAAATTATTGCCTGCCACTTGGTCTAGTCCTTATTCATATTATCTGGTGTTATGTTGCTATTATTTCCTAGATAAAATTATGTGAGAATAGGCTCTCAACATATTCTTCCATGACATTAATGAGAATGTTGTCTGGGTCTCCTTCAATCTCTTCTCTCCCTTCTCCCTTCAGGAGAAAGCAAGCTAACAAACCAGTTCTGAGATACTTGAGACAAACTACCTATCAGACAGAAAGGAGGAGAGATGAAAGAAAGTAAATCATTAAAAAAATAAATATTTTTTTTAAGTGTAGAGATACTTCCAAAGGATTGGGGAGATGGGAAGGTGGGGATAAAACAAAGGGGGGAGGCCTCAGTTGTAAAGTGAACGGAATGGAATGAAGACAACATTAAGAAGTATTTGTAACATTTCTGGTGAATTTCATAGTATCCAAGGAATACAAGTAGAGCACTTAAGTCACTTTTAAATTATTTTGGATGGCAAAAGTCATCATTTTTTAATCTCAGCCTGTGCCAATTTGAACTACACAGAATATAACATCACAAGCCTTATTTTCCCTGATTTGACTATCAGCTTTATAAGTGTGAGATCTTGCCTTTATTTGTATAGTATTCTCTAGGCATCTAGCATAGCATTCATTGCATGTTTCTACCCCTTTAATGACACTCTATTGACTTGACTTGACTCAGTTTGGTATTAGCCATCAAACCAAACAGGACCTCAGCAACAGATTGCACTAATCAATTCCCTATTCGCTCCTCAAATAGATTATAGATATACATGTCCTTAAATGCATGCATATTTTGAAAGGCTTTGCTCAAAATGAATCAAAGTTTCTTGGCCAAGAACTGTGTCTCCACATAATTTACAGCTAGGGTGGAATCGCTGTCAGTGAACCCCACAGGGGAGCAGAGTTCCTGGGAAACTGGATATGCGCAGGTGTCACTGGGATTTATAAAAAGAGAAAACCTGTGCATCTGTGAACTACAGAGGACTGCACTTGACATCGATCAGGGGCAAGATTCTAGAACTTTTTTTTAAACAATGCCTGTGAGCACTTAGAAAAGGAAGTGGTAAGCTCAGCGTGAGCTCACTAAGAATGGCCCTGTCACACTAACCTCATTTCCGACTGACAGAGTTACTACACTGGGAGTTCAGAGAAACAGAGTAGAAATAGTCTACCTGGATTTCAGAAAAGCTTTTGACAAGTTCTCTCATGATATCCTTGGGGGCAAAATTGTTATTACAATTTTGATACTACAGGCTCACAGATAAACAGCCCATGAAGTATCAGGATCCAAGGGAATAAATTAGTGGGTATCATAAATTCAACAAAACCTTTAAATTCAATGAAGACTTTTGTCCAATCTTTTCTACCAGCCACTGGGGGAGAAGGCTAGTAATTTAATGGCACAATTAAAAATGGAAGAAGCCTACCTTTGCAGTGGCACCCTTCAAAAGATCCAGTTGTGTGGTTTGCCTTTCAAAAGTGTCGGTGGAAATTTGAGATCACTTCAGACAAGTGTTGCATCTAAAATGAGAGTGTGATGCTTCTGGTCTTCTCCAGACAGACTGTGTTCACTTCGAGCTCTGGGTGTATCCTACAAAGAATGAGCAGGGTGATAAAGATATGAATAAAAGCATATTGAGAAAACAGAACAAAATGGTGAAGGGTAACCATGCAATCACCTCACTGGCTTCCCAAAGAAGATGTAGAACTGAGCAAGAATTCCAGGTGGGCTACTATGAAAGGTGGTGGGGTCCCTCTAAAGCAGTGGTTCTCAACCTTCCTAATGCCGCGACCCTTTCATACAGTTCCTCATGTTGTGGTGACCCACCCCCCCAACCATACAATTATTTTCATCACTACTTCATCACTGTAATTTTGCTACTGCTGTGAATTGGGCAACCCCTGTGAAAGGGTCGTTTGACCTACAGGTTGAGAACTGCTGCTCTAAAGGAAGCGTGTGGGTTGGAATACAAATGGAGAGTGAGTGGTGGGGACCCATAATCCGTATCTTAAAAGTTGTCGTTTCAAATCAGAAATTCTGTAATCTTCTAAAGAAAAGGCTCTACAATATTCTCTGTGGCTGATCCCATGATTTAGTTGTCATTCATTACATTTTTCATTTATCTTAAATAAATGAACTCATTTAAACATAAAAATAGCACCAAGAAAATAAAAAATTAATATTCATATTGCACCACCTAAACTTATCTAACTTATCACTATATGAACTTCAGATTATTTTATAAGAAATAAATCATGACAAATATAATTGTATCTTCTTCCCCTCTCACAGAAATATCCAGTATCTTAAAAACGTGTGTGTCTATGTATGTGTGATGCCATGTCCACATGCTTTATCTTTACTCCATGTATATTTCTGTGCTAGTGAGGGCTGACTAGAGAAACAAATTATTAGACACTTATATGTGTATAAGAAAGAGCTTTATATACAAGATCAATTGAATATTGAGAAAACATCCCAGCCCAGTCCAGATCAAGCCCCTAAGTCTGATATTAGCCCTTATGTCCTATACCAATCTATAAATTTCTCTTCAGACTCACAAAACAGATGCAATGACATTGAATGCAGGAATATCACAGGCTAGTGGGTGGAAACTCTAGTGAATCCTGTGGCAGTGTAAGCATCTCAGTTCTGGTGTGGGTCTCCCTGTGGCTCCTCCAGCTCCAGGGCTCTAGCATAGGTCCTTGTGTCTTATCATCTTGAATACCAAGCAGAGAGTGTCTGTGTGTCCAGCCTCCAGTGAGGTGTTTATCTCCATAGTGCCTCCAAAGTGAGCTCATCAAGCTGTGACCTGATTGACAGGTTAACTCCAGACCTTCCCTCTTAAGTCTAAAGTTGACACCAGGTTATGTAATTGCCACAGTAACCATCAACTATTTGTATTTTTGTAAAATGAGAAATATGAGGGGCCTATTTTTTGAGGGAAGGAAAGATACTTTCTCAAAGCAGACCATTCTTGGTCTTCAATGATAGGTATACATTTTCTGTGCCATCTAAGGACAGGAAGGTCTTCCAAGCAGAGAAAATAGAAGCTTCAAACTCAGAAGCAAGAGAAGACTGGCAAGAAGAAGAAAAAAGTTTTAATTGGGTTTATATAGCTTTAGGGAAGAGGTAAAGTGGGAGTATGAAAATTTAGTAATTGAAAAATCTATAAGACCAAGATTATGAAAGATATTATGTACTTGAGCTCCTTAATCATGGGGAAAATATAATTAGATATACATGTTAGAAATATAAATCTAGTGGTCACGTGCTTGGAATAGAGACTGTGGGGGTAAGACAAAAGGCTGGGAGTCAAGTTAGCAAATATTCAAAAGTTCAAGAAAGAGATTATGGGATTTTAAATACATCAGAATGAAGAGGAAAGATTAAAGGTTATTTTTACTATTGCTGTGTATGTAAAGTACTTTTTGAATAATGATGAGAGGTGTTTAAAAGCTTCAAGTGCAGGATGCAGTGACCCATTAATTAGGTTATTACATTTTAGTAAATGATTTGTAATGTGACATGTTAGAATCATTATATTAGTATATTGGATTTTGATGACATTATTAATAATATACAAAATAATATTTATATTGTTTATGAAATTATTAAAAACTTTATAAACGTACAACAACAAAAATTGTGAGGTAGCGACTTCCTGGAAGATGGCGACTGAGTAACACATACCAGAGGGACTCTGTAGAAATCGGCACAGGAGAGTTACTAAGAGGAAAATTCCACAATGCCAGGTCACAGGAGGAGCATCATAAAGCTAAGTCAGCACAGATCCACTAGGTTTTGAGGGGCTGGGGGCTTTTGGCTTACCACAGTGGAGGTGGCTGGTTTGACCTTAGCCCCACCACTGTCTCGGCCAGAGCCGGGAACATTTGGAGCTGGTGCAGGGGCTTTTTCTCAACATAGCCAGTTTGCCACCACCTCGGGGCAGGGATTAAGCCCTTGCAGCCCCAAGGTCAGGGATCAGGGCTCAGCTACCTTGTTACTTTTGTTTCCCTCTCGTCTCTCTATGCCCCCACAGTCTCAGCAGGCTTAGGGGTTTTTTTTTTTCTGTTTTTTGCTTGTTTTCATTTCTGTTTCTCTTCCCTTTATTCTCACATGCCACTGCTGACCTCCTTCCCTTTAACCTAGAGCATTTATGTCTGCCCTCCACCCAGATGGGAGTACTCCATCCTCTGCAGCATAACCCGAGGTTGGGGAAAGCCCCACCCACCCTCTATCAAGGGATATCCCATCCAACTTCTTCTGTGGGAAACTCCACCCACCCGCCCTTTGCAGTGCTTCACACCTGGCTGAGGAAATCCCGCGCACCTTCCTCCGGTGAAATCCTGCCTGCTTGGCTAGGGGAGCTCCTATCCATTCTCTGTGGTCCCACATGACTGAGGGAACTTCCTCCAGTCTGCAATAGTGCCTCACACAGCCTTTTGAGGCTCAGCTAATACTTGCCAACATTCCACACTGCTGCAGGAACCTCTGCCCAATCTCCATAGTGATCTACCTGACCAGGGCAATTCTGCCCACAATTTGTGGTACTCTACACCAAAGCAGGCAACCCCCCAGCCTTCTGTGGCACTCCTGTTGCAGTGGGCACCCCTGCACACCCTCTGCAGTGCCCCAAGCTGCCATGGGCCACACTATCACGGCTTCGTGTGATATCACCCAGTACAGCACCATCCTTGTAGGTCCATAACAACCCAACCAGCGTCCCCTGAGAGGACAATCCAACTTGTCCTCCAAATAACAGAATACTGGTTGATCAGGGAAAGAGTGATGCCATAGGAAGATAAAGTGGTAGGCCAAATCCATAGTTAAATTAGCTGCAGGCAGTTCAAAGAAGCATTCATCTGAGTCTCCCAGAGATGGCCTGTACTCTTCAACTCCCTGGAAAATGGCACCTAGCTCCTCTAAAACAACACAACGCAAACAGCAATTAGCACCAATGACCTCAACAAAGAAACAGGAGAAACAAAAGGCAATGGCAGAAGATGTTCTGAACCTAACAATGTGCATAGAAGAAGCAGACATTGATCTGCACAGAAATTTTCAGAATGTTGTTTGGAGTCATACAGGATATGAGGGAAATGATAGAGAGATAAAGTCCATACACCAAAGAGAAATACAAGAGCTTAGAGACAAAATAACAAAGACAAGTAGCAGACTCACGGACTTCACCAACTGACTGGGGGAGGCAGAGAACCATGCCAGTGACCTAGAGGACAGCCAAACAGACTTTAACAAATGAATAAAAAATCTAATAAGATCATCAGAGAAGCTGAAGAAAACCTAAGAGCTATGTCTGATGAAATATCAGAAGAATTGATTTCTGATACCAAAACTGGGCAGGGATCCCACAAGAATCAAGAACTACAGACAATATTTCTAATGAACATAGACAAAAAAATCCTTAACAAAATACTGGCCAATAGAATACAAAAGTATATAAAATAAATAATTCACCATGACCAAGTGGGATTCATACCAGAGATGCAGGGATGGTCCAAAATACAAAAGACCATTAGTATCATTCGCCACATTGACATGAAACACTATGACAACCACATGATAATTTCAATAGATGCAGTAAAAGCACTCGACAACATCCAAAACCAATTCCTGTATAGACACTTGAGAAGACAGGAATGGAAGGAAAATTCCTCAAGATAATACAAGCTATATATGAAAAACCAACAGCCAACGTGGTAGTCAATGGAGAAAAGACTAACACAATCCCACTGAAAAAGGGAACTAGACAAGGAGGCCCTTTAACCCCACTCTTATTTAACATTGTACTGGAGGTTTTAGCTACAGCATAAGGCAAAGACATCAAAGGTATTCGCCTGGGGAAGGAAGAGGTGAAACTATCGTTACTTGCAGATGATAAAATTTTATATATGGAAAACCCCAAAAGCTCCACAAGGGGAGTACTGGAAGCAATAGAGGAGTATGGCAGGGTAAGAGGATATAAGATCAAAAACAGAAGTCTATCAGAATGCCATACACATTGAATAAGACCACAGAAAAGGAGATAAAAAAGATTGTACCCTTCACAATAGCCAAGCACAAAGTGAAATATCTAGGGACATACCTGACTAAAATAGCAAAAGACCTATATGAGGAAAACTACAGAACTATTACAAGAAACCAAAAGTAACCTCAACAAATGGAAGACTATCCCATGCTCATGAATTGGAAGACTCAATATAATCAAGATGGCAGTTCTGCCCAAGGCACTATATAAGTTTAATGCAATCCTGATACAATTACCCTCATCTTTCTTCAAAAAAATGGAAAAACTGATTACCATCTTCATATGGAGAAGGAAGAAGCCCCGAATTAGTAGAGAACTCCTTAAGAAGAAGAGCACAGTGGGAGGGCTTGCTTTACCTGATTTAAGCACATATTATACAGCCACAGTGGTTAAAACTGCATGGTATTGGTATAATGACAGATACTCAGAATAATGGAAAAGAACTGAAAGCCCAGAAATAAAATCATCAGCATACAGACAACTGATCTTTGATAAGGGCCCCAAAAATATCAAATGGGAAGCAGATGTCCTTTTCAACAAGTGGTGCTGGAAAATATAAATATCTACCTGTAGAAAAGTGAAGCAAGACCCTTATCTCACTCCATGCACAAGAATAAACTCAAGGTACATCACAGACCTCGAGGTAAAACCCCAACATCATGGGACCATTAATGAGGGAATTGGGACCAACCTGAGAACGTTAGTGCAGGGAATACCCAGGTTATCAGAAATCAGGAAGGACACAAATACAGATGAGTCACAAATTGACAAGTGGGATATACTGAAGATAAAACACCTGTGCACATCAAAAGGATTCACCGAGAGAGTAATAAGAAAGCCTCCAGTCTGGGAAAACATATTTTGCAATGACACATCACACAAAGGTCTTATTACTAAAATCTACAATACTCTGCTGGCTTCCAAAAAGAAAAAAAACCAATTGCCAACTGAGGAGGTGGGCAAAGGTCCTGAACAGAAGTTTCACAAGGGCATAAATCCAAATGGCCAATAAACATGAGAAAATGTTCCCGATCATTAGCCATAAGAGAAATACAAATTTAAACAAATATGAGATACCATCTAACACCCTCAAAGATAGCCCAATTCAAAATATCAGAAACAACAAGAGTTGGAGGGGCTGTGGTGAGATAGGAACTCTCATACACTGCTGGTGGACCTGTAGGTATGTACAGCCACTATGGAAATCAATTTGGCGATATCTAAAACAGATAGAAATTGAGCTATCATACAACCCAACAACCCCCCAACTACGCACATACCCAAAAGAGGCAAGAAACAAACTACAGCCAGACATCTGTGCTCCAATGTTCATCGCGGCACAGTTCCCAATTACAAGGAGTTGGAAACAACCCAAATTTCCATCAACATGCAAATGGATTAAAAACTGTGGCACATACATACAATGGAGTACTACACATCGCTAAAAAGCAGCGATGAACGCAAAAAGCACATCGCCACATGGGAAGAACTAGAGGAAATTATGCTAAGTGAAGTAAGCCAAGCACAAAAGGGCAAGTACAACATGAGTCCACTGAGGTAAGCTGAAAAAAAATGCAAAAGGAGCATAGGGGAAAAGCTACTGTATACAGACATTCCTGGGGTGAAGACCAGGTAGTATGGCAGGAGCTAGATCAAATCCAGGGATACATATGGTAGCCAACTAAAAAGGAGGGGAGGAAAGGGGAAAAAAGAATGAGTAGTGGGGGCACAGGGCACTAACTCACCCAAGGGGAGGGTATTGTTTATATCTCCTCAGGCAAAGAGGGACCAGACTTCAACCCGATGCTCCAAGATGTGAATGTAACATATCTGCATGAAGCAGGGAACCAGTGGAGAGGTGTGAGGGGCTGCCCCTCCACCCAGAAGAATTTATTTTAGAGGACAGCACTGAAGCTACAGCTCACGGAGAGAGACATGTCTGATCAGAGCACATGGGAGCAAATGAAGGGGGAGGAAAAGAGAGTGGAGCACATCCTGGCGCACCAAGCCTCAAGGATGATACCCCTGCTCAGAGCAGCCAGTCCACAGAGAAGACCACATGGCCAGCCCCACTAAGAGACATGACATTCCTCACTGACCCATAGCCCTACAGAGGACAACACTGGAGACACAGTGTGGGAATTGCGCCCAATCTGACCCCACCACACCGAGGCAAAACATTAAGGGTGTGAAACAGAACAGCAAAGGGAGCAGAGCAAGGATGTCCTGAGGGAATACCAAAAATAAACTTTAGGGCCAGGGTGTGGCACTCCATCAGACTCTACTGGAAAATTCTCCTAAAGGTCAAGAAACGGAAAATAAAAGGAAAATAGAGGAAACAATTAAGAGGCAAAGGGGATTTATAGAGGTTTAAATAAAGGCATGTACATATGTAAATATATTTATATATGAGGATAGGGAAATAGATCTATGTGCATATATTTATAGGTTTAGTATTAAGGTAGCAAAGGGACATTGGGAGGGAGGGGAAAAAATGAGGAGCTGATACCAAGGGCTCAAGTAGAAAGCAAATGTTTTGAGAATGATGAGGGCTACAAATGTGCTTGACACAATGGATTCATGAATGGATTGTGATAAGAGTTGTATGAGCCCCCAATAAAATGAATTTTTAAAAAAATGTGTGATGTATTTTTTTAAGATAGCCATCTAACTTTTGAGGAATTATTTATAAAGCAGTTTCCCAAAAGTTATATAAATTGTTATTTTTATTAAGTGTTGTCAAATCAGTAGCTGTGATATCACTTGATCCACATCCTCATCTAAATCAGACTTGAATATCTGAAAGTTCCCTGTCAATAGACGGCTACAACCATTTTTAATTACCTTTAGCAACATTTTACTTGAGCATAATATTAATGATATTGTTTTATAATTTCCATATTCTATTGGATCTTTATTTTGAATGTGAATATAGATCTCTTCCAGCTTGTTGCCCCAGGTAGATGCTTCCAAATTTCTTGTCACCAATGAATGTTCACTTTTGTTCATGTCAGTACTGCATCTATGTATTTCTATTAGTCTTTCTTCAATTCAGGAATATTGGTTTTCTGCAATGCAACTTTGACTTCTTTCAAGTCATTTGTTTTAGTTTTGTTTTGGTTTTTATTATGAAGGTGGTAAAGGTTTATAGAGCAAATCACAGTTTTACATTCGACAAGTCACACACAGTTTATTTCAACTCAGACGTTGCAATCCCTTCCATGTACCATCCCTTACCCACTTTCCCCTGGTTTCCTTTTTCCATTCTTTCTTTCCTAATCTTCTTAAGTTGGTCCTGGGGTAAACACTCTCCTTCAGAACTTAAAAAGCTCTTCTAAGGCAGAGTTGAGGATGGTTCCAGACCCGAAGGGGAAGTGCCATCATCCTGAAAATCCCACCAGTCTCCATTCAATCCATAAATCTGGTTTCCTGGATGATGTTGCATTTTGCTCCATTTTATTCTCCCACTCTATCTACGAACTTCTAATGTGACCTTTTCCAGAGCAGTTGCTAGGCATAACGAGTCACCATTGAGTTCTTCTGACCCCAGGGTTGTAGCAACTGATGTGTGTGTAGTCCATTAGTGTAATGGACTAATTATTTCCATACATCTTTCAATTGCAAGCACGCTTCTTTCCTCTAAACGTGGAGAGACTAAAGGTTGCACCTTAGATGGTTTCTCACGAACTTTTAGGACCCCAGTTGCTCACCAAAGTAGAATGCAAAATACTCTTTGTGAACTGCTATGCCAACTGATCTTGGTGTCCTCTGAGACTATCACCCTGAGGAACTAGGCCCAGGAACTCATCCCTCAAGGAGTTTACTTATGCCTACCAAATCTGCATAACGTGGCTTCCTGTGTGCTCCACTGCATTCATGGATATATTTGAAGCAAAGGTAAATACATATATACAAATATCCTCTATCAAATCTATGTGTGTTCGTATGCTCTGACTTTCCTTCCCATGAAAGTTCAATCTGCATGTCTATCTAAGTATCTATTTGTAGATCACCACTATTGTAGGATTGTGTGTAGCCACATCTCTCTCTGTTATCTTTAGCTCTCGCAGACCTCCAATATTTTCCCACCTCTATCAGCTTCCCTAACCTCCTTCTTACTGTATATTGCCTTCCACTTCACCCCAGTCATCACCTGCCTACCCTCTAGTCAATGACTTCCTTTCCCTCCCATCCCTAGTAACCATCAAAGTATTTTTCTTTTAGTGTGAAGACCCGTTCATGATTATTTACAATAGTGATCTCATGCAATGCCTAACTTCACTCGGCATTATGTCTTCCAGGTCCATCCATGTTGTGAGATGTTTCAAAGATTCATTATTATCTTTTTACACTGCATAACATTCCACTGTGTGCATGGAACATAATCGATGTGTCCATTCTTCAAGCCACAGGCACTGTGGTTATTTCCATCTTTTTCCTATTGTGACTAGTGCTGTGGTGACCAGGAATAGACATATGTCTATTGGCGTTGCAGCTCTTATTAGGCTAGGCTATATTCCAAGTAGAGGGATTGCTGGGTCAAATGGTCTTACTTTTCACAACTTTCTGAGGCAGTAACCATTTTTCATAGTGGTTGTACAATTATACAGTCTCACCAGCAGTGAATAAGGGTTCCAATCTCTCTGCCCCTCACCAGTGTCTGTTGTTACCTAAATGAAGTTAATTAACTTGAGTAATCAAATTTATATACTTTTTAAAGTAGACAATTTGTTTTTCTTATTATTTTTACTATTCTCATCAGTATCGTTTTGCATTATTTAACCCTAAATTAAACCATTATTTTCCTATATATTAACTTTAAGCCAGTTACAATTATGCTAAGTAGACAAAGAATAAATAGGTAGCATTCATTAAAAATAGAATATATTTCACATACTTTATTGAAAAATTTAGAGCCATATCAATGGTAGCTCTTATCAAACAACTTAAAACCAAGAGGTATGCATTACATGGGCACTCCTGGGTTGTGCCAATGGGAAACTCATCTGGCTCCCAGCTTAAAAGACTGAATGTCCAAGTTCACCCAGCGGTGCCCGAGAGGGAAAGATCTGGTGAAGTACTTGTAAAAGATAAGACCAATTGAAAACCATATGGTGCACAGTCTGCTCTAAAACACGGTTCTACTACAAAACAGAAACACATGAAATGATTCTAGCAACTTCTTTGGCTTGTGGTTTATCAGTTACATATTAGCTTGATACTAAATAGAGAATGTATTTCTCTTACAGAGAGTAACTATCTCTGGGACATACACCAGAATTACTGAGAAGGTCTGTTGTGAAACAGACAACAGTCTCATCGCTGGTTTTTGATTTTGTACCTCTGGAGTAAGGCTTGAAATGCTGTCTTCCTTTCATGGTCTCAGATGGTGCTGATGCTGCGCTCCAGGGATCACACAGCATTGCTCAAGGAAGATTTCTTTGACTCCAGAGACTAGATCAGTGATCCTCTTATATTGCCCTCCTGAACTCTGTTTCTTCCTTCCCTAAGATGATCACCTTGATGTATGACGACTGATTGACACATCTGATCATTTTACTAGAATATAGTATGTGTCTGAGAGATAGGTAGGGAGAAAGAAATCAGTGCCCAGAGTAGTGTCAAGAAAATTTTCTGTGTATTTGGATGGGGGTGGGGAATGGAACACTAAAGAGACAAAGGGCTATCAAAATCCACTCAAGTTTCTCTAGTATATTATGGGAATAAAATATTTTTTAAAGAACAGAGCAGAAAAAAATGTATGAATGGTTTCAACTTTGTCTGCTGTACTCTTTTGGCCCACAGATGTCTTTTAATACTCAATGCTGTGTAGCTGGTAAAACTGAGAATCACCCCAATTTGCCCACAGTATAGGCCAGGGCACGCCAGAGATTAGAGAGATCACCCACATCCAAATAGAAAAAGCGAATTATAAGAAGTGGGGGAAATGGAAAAGACCTAGTAGGTCATTCACTTCTAGTCTCTGGAGTAGTACAAGATTAAATAAAGTAACACAGAAAAAAATTATGGAAATATACCCAAGAAAATTTAAGACTCTCTGATCTCTAATTTTTAGTGCCTCGTGAAGTTCAAGGGTTTATTGTCAACTCATTGCTTAAATCCCTATCCATCAAAAGAAAAACCTTCCACAATCTGCATTAGAAATGGAAATCAGACAGACAGTGTAAAAAAGTTGATTTTTGTGGTTTTAAATGACTCATTTTTTCCTGTGTTCATGAATTTCTGGTTTGTGACTGTACTTATCCAAAATATTAAAATGACCTTCAGGCCAACCCCTTTACTTAAAAGTGAAGGGGGGAGAGAAAATTACTAGCGGTTGACCATTACAGAAATTACTTGCAAGGCATTTTTCTTTGATAGCTGCAGTTTCACTCATATTATCATCCTTTTCTGTTGACAAGTTTCCAAGATTTTAATCTTGGATTGGAAATGCTACCCTATCAGAAACGGTTTACATTGTCAGGAGCAGTGTTGTTGTGGAATGCAGAATCACATATAAGAGTGCTTGTTATATTGAAAAATATACCATTGCTAGGAAAGGCATTTAAATGTTTAGTCGGTCGCTCATAAATCACCTTCAATGTGTTCAGGTTCTTAGAAAACATATTGAAAGCTTTCGCATTTCTTTTATTATGGCAGTGTCATTTGCATTGCTGAAATTGGGGTTATGTTGGCTATTCCAGATAAACTCTTGCTTATAGGGTTTATAACTGCGATTAAGTTTTACCCTGGCCTAGAATTCAAATGTAGAATTAAGTGTGTGTGTGTGTGTTGTTGTTGTTGTTTTATGTGTTTTGTTTTAAGCTAGAGCATATTTTAAGAAGTGGCCAGACAGTATTTTAAGTAGTCAGACGGACAATTTGGTTTTACAAACGGAAGCACAAGGCCCTAATGCATACAAAACTAATATGTACATTAGGAGACCAGGGCACGTTTATATACACAGATTTGTATATAAATACACAGCCTTGGTTGGTTGGTCTTATGATACCAAAGCTTGCAATATACTGTCAAGGCATTTTTAAAAAACCTATTAATTTTCCTAGGGATAGAGATTGCTGCTATTCTTTTTCTCTTTAAATTATATGGACAGCCCTTCCATTCCAAATATTTGAAATTCCTTTCAATGTCTGTTTAGCCTTGGACAGGCGCCCTCTCCATGTTTCACTCCTTGTTGTCTTATATAGAGTTGACCCTTGTATCCCTGTCAACCACCCCCCACCCACCCCCACCTGCAGTTCTCTGAGGAGGGAACATGCTTTTTATTAGCTAAGGTTGGGATAAAAAAAAGAGAGAGGGGAAGAAAGAAAGAAGTGGGACTATATTGATGGAAGCTTTTGAATAAAGGCTGTGATGGAGTTAGAGATATGGAGCAAGGGCACAATGAGGAACAGAATTTGAAGAAAATTCGTAATAACAAAAAAGGAAAATTAATCCAAAGATTTGCTGAGTTTAAAAGGTAATCCCCAACTTTTTCCGGGTTAGAATGGGAACCATTAGGCTTTGAACTTGTTAGGGAAGGTGTTGTCTTAAAGGTATTTAGGAGTTCCTTCTGGTTGGTGCTACCTTTGTAAGAATGAGAAACAAAGATTCAATACTTGCTTTGAAGTAAAATTATGTCTCTCTTTGATGAAAAAAGGACAGGAAGTGACAAACCTAAAAAGCATTCTGTAAGTGAGGAGAAAATGCTTTCTATATAAAGAGTATCTCTGTATAAAGGGAGAAAAATATTGCACCAACTTTTTCTTGCAAACCATTCAATATTTCGTGGAGGAAAGCATTTTTAAATGTGTTTAAACTTAAAAACATGCTTGTTAAAGCAAACCTAAGTGTCAAAATACTACAGAGATTGTATCATTTGGGGACTTCAAAGGAAATAATGGACATACCTTAAACAGGTAATCGGTGGCCTTGGCAAGTGGTGACAATGTTTGCAGAGTGGAAAAGTTGAAAATCAAACGTGTCAAAGTGACCTGACAAGTCAGTGCCAACAAGTGTTTTTCCATAATTCTTGACAGTGAAAGAAAGCTTTCCTTGAGACACATAGTACAAAATATACGCTGCTCTTGAACCAAAAATCTTGATTATAGAGGAATGGATAAACAAACCCTGGTACATCCATACAATGGAGTATTATGTATCAATAACAGACGACAATTCTTGTAAACACGGCAAGACATGGACAAAACTAGAAGACATTTTGCTTAGCAAAATTAGTCAATCTCACAACGATAAATATTTAATAACATCATCATTATAAGGAAAAACAAAGAAAAAGGAGGTTGGTGATGAGTCTGGGAACAGGAAGAAAGGAGGGATAGACTATTGAGAAGAGAGGGAGGAAGGGTGGGGGAGAAAGAGAACTACAGGTATGGAGGGTTTAACAGGATGTTGTTGAGTTCATTTCTTGAGCTGGCTGTGCAATATATGCAGTGTGCTACTTGACAAAAACAAATCCCTCCAGAGTCTTTATCCCTCAAACCTAAGTAGTAGTCTGAGTAGCTTAAACAAAAGAAGATGAAAAGTAAAACTGAATGGACTTGGTGTCTATACTGACAAACAAGTTAATCTCGAACAACAAATGAACTAGACATAAATGAGGGGGTACCCCAAAAAAGCAGGGATTTTTTTTTTAAAAAGCTATATACTCAATTTTTTTTTTAATAAAACACACTTATCACCTTCAAAGTACTCTCCATTGCACTTAATACATTTGACAAATCTGTGATTCCATTCTTGGAAACATATTTCAAACTCATCTGTTTGGATAGCTGACAGCACCTCCCTCATTTTTTTCTTCGCCTCTTCAAAGTCTTCAAATCACTGTCCTTTCATCTTTCTCTTAATCCAAATTCATGGGAATAAAAACAAGTACCATGGAGTGAGGTCAGGTGAGTAAGGTGTGTGGGGCAAGAGAGATATGCTTGCCCAAAAATTGGTACACTGAGTGGCTGTGTGAGCAGGTGCATTGTCGTGGTGGCAGAAGCAGTCCCCCATCTGCCACAAATCAGGCCTTTTATGTCGCACACTGTGATGCAATCTTTTCAGAACCTCTAAATAGAAAGCTTGATTAAACGTCTAACCTGGGGGAATGAACTCCAATGCATTATCACCCTCACATCAAAAAAAACCCAAATGAGTATTGTCTTGATCTTTGATTTCACTTGATAAGCTTCTTTTGGTCAGGTGACAATGGTGTCTTCCACTGACTTGATTGATGTTTGCTTTTGGAGTTGTAAGAATAACACCAAGTCTTGTCACCAGTAATGACCTAGGAAAAGTTTGGATTGCTTCAGAGCTGTTCTTTCAAAGCATGGGTTGTTTCCACTTGACACTCGTTTTCCTGGTCAGTCAGAATCTAAGGCATAATTTACACGGCGACCTTTCTCATTCCAAAATCTTCCATTACAGTTTGCTGAATTGAGCTCCAAGATAGCCCAAATAACTTCCCCATCTCTTCAATGATCTGTTGTCAGTCTTTGAGCACAAGTGCACAAATTTTGTCCACATTTTCCACTGCTCGGGAAGTTGATGGACATCCAGAACATCAATCAACATTTGAAACAAGAAAACCACTGGTACACTTGAGGTTTTCCCATAGTGCTGTCCTTGTAAGCTGCGCTCAACATCACAACAGTTTCTGCAACACTTTTCCCCCAGGAGGAAACAAAGGCCACAAGCTGCTCTCTTGAATTGGCCATCACAAAAAACGAGATTCAAGAGAAACAACCTCACTGGACCAAAGACTTTCTCCCCATTGACTTGTGACTGTCCTGCATTTGGCTTCACTGCATGTATTTTGTGAGTCTGAAGAGGACTTTACAGATTGGTATTGGACATATGGGCTAATATCAGACTTATGGACCTGATCTGGACTGGGCTGGGATGGTTTCTCAATGTTCAATTGCTCTTGTATATAAAACTCTTTCCTATACACACACAAACAAAAAAGATTTTTTTTAAAAAAGAAAGAGAGAAACTGTTTTTACAAAAACAATTCACTGTGACCAGAGAGAACCTTCCCAGGCAATGCCACTGAGTGCACTAACTCAGAGTGAGTTGCTCCATGCTCACCTAGTGAGAAAAATGCATACTAAGAAAGTTCTGCCCAGAGGAACTTTTTCTGTTGTAGTTGGTGGTGGTGTTTTTGTTTCTGTTTTTTTTTTGGGGGGGGGATACCCCATGGTATATGTATATAAGAAAGAGGCAGCATCTCATGACAGGAGAAATTGCAAATATAATTGTCAGAGAATAAAGAGATTGCTGAAGGTCCAGGAGGAAGACACAATCAGGACAGTGCAGAAATAAAAACCAGTCTCCTCTGAGATGAAGTAGAGAGTATGTGCTAAATGAACATAGAACCAAGTCTAGAAGGAGGAGGGTGGGAAAGTCCATGCAATTGTATTTTTTCTCATTGATCATTATTCCCTTGAAGTATGGGTGACAGGTTATTTGCTGAACCAGGGAGATGTGAGTTTGAAGGCTTGGAGAAGCAAGGGAATTTTGGAATTGTTACCTGGGATATCTGAATAGGCTACAATACCTACCAGAAAGTAGATGACTAGCACTCCCCTTGTCAGTCCAAGGAAGGGCAGCCTGACTTTAACAAAATCACCTTAATGGAAATTAGAGTATTGGGGTTGCATGACCATGAGTCACAACTTAACTGCCTTGGTGAGAGAGCCCCTGAACCAATTTTATGAAGTTTTTCTATCTAGAGTAACGTGTGTCCCAATTGTGTTCCCATTCTCACTAATGTAATCCTACCTACAACTATGATGTATTTATCTGCTGCCAGCCATGCTTTTGTGACAATTTCCCCTGTACTGTACACCTATGTCCTGTTTAGGCAGCCAGTTCTCTGTAAATCCCTGGATGCCATGATAGCCTCATGGTGAAGGTCTCTTTTATCCAGGTGAATTGTTTGTGTCTTTGTCTTGTCTTACCCTCAATAAATGTGTCTCTTTATGTTATATTTAGATTTGGGGTCTCTTTGCTCTCCAAAAACACAACTTACTTTTGATGGGATGAGTAGGGGACAGACAACTACAGTGTCCAACAGAATTGTTTCTTTAGCTTTCTCAGAGTTAAATAAATTTCTGTTTATTTCTATTCTTGTGGAACTCTAAAGGTAACCTAGGCTCAAATACCTCTGACACAAGAATTACATATATAAATCAGACATCCCAACAAAGAAAATTCTGCAAGAGCCAGAATCCAGGGAACAAATGCGTGATAGCAACAAGAGGGGAGAAAAAAACCTAGCAACCAGCAAATAACATCATCCAAATTCATCCCATACAGTCAGTAATGATTTAATAGGGCAGCAAAGATTTGATGAGGCTTTGTGGTTTAATAGAACGTCTCTGAGGATGGAAGAAAGAATGTACATAGAGGGCTTTGTGTTCCTTCATCATCAAAGGCAGGAGATTAATGGAAGCAACTCTTCTTTTTTGTGTATAACAATATATTTCTCCCTATTTGCTTATATCCTTAGATTCACTGAGAACAATTCCATCCCATTGCCCTGCCAACCCATCTCAAGAATGAGAAGAGTCCAGGCACCACTCTGTGTCTGATTGTTATGCTTCCTATTGATGCTGACCAAAATAGAAAATCTTCCCACTATGGTAGTAAATGTCAGCAATGGGCACAACTCTAGAAATGAGAATTGGGATTAGTTGGTTTTGACTCATAGCAACCCTGTTGGACAGAGGGAAAGTGTTCCGTAGAGTTTGCAGTCTGTAAATCTCCATGGAAACCAGCTGTCACAGCTTTCTTTGTCCTGCACAGCACAGATTAACTGGTAGGTACAAACAGCCAACCTTCCAATTAGTAGTTTAACCACTGTATTACCAAGGCTTCTTAGAAATATGAATAGTGGCTATGATAATCAAGCCATCTGTGTTAGTGCGGGTTGACTAGAGAAACAAATCTAGAGACACTCATCTTGTGTAAAAGAGAGCTATGTATCAAAGAGCAATTGTTCATTAAAAAAAAACATCCCAGTCCAGTCCAGATCAAGTCCGTAAGTCTTCTATTACCCCATATGTCAATACTGGTCCATCAATCCCTCTTTAGATTCACACAGCCATGCAATGATGCTGAATGCAGGAAGATCAGAGGCCAGTGAGTGGGAAGTCTTGTGGATTCCATGCTGTGGAAGCATCTCAGTGCTTGTATGGGTCTCCACATGGCTTCTCCAGTTCCAGGGCTCTGGCTGCATCAGTTTAGCTCCATGTGGCCTGTCAGTAGGAAGACAAAGCAGAGCGTGTGTCTGCCCTCCAGTGAGCTATTTATGTATCTCCTTCACACCTGCAAATGAGGTCATCAAACTGCAACCTGATTGACAGGCTAGACTCCGCCTCAGCTTTGCATGGTGCAACTACCACACCATCTAAACACAAGTGTTATGCATCACAAACGTTATGAAGAATACCTTTTTGGTGTAAAATCTGCTTTCTAATGCCTTAGTGGTAAGCAAAATGCACCCCACAGAACCTCTATCACTTAACTCAGAGGACAAGCAGCGAGCGTGCAGTGCTCTAGGCCTCCATTCTCCTGCCTGCCTCCACCTCACGGGGGCAGTTCAACGTTGTGCATTCTGGGAGTCGGGTCTCCAGAGAAGGTGTTATTTGAGCAGATAGAATTTTTGAAGATTACTTTACCAAAGGAACAAACAATCTAAATGAAACCTTCAGAAAATCTTTCCCTAAACCAAGGAGTAGTTTTCATTTATTGAACAAATATTTATTGAGTGTCTTTTATGCTGGAGACTGTGTTCTTTGCACTGTGGTTAATATAAAGGGACAGAATAGAGAAAATAACTAGCATTGAAAGGACCGTGGACTGTTAAAAGGACAAACTGATTTGTGTTGGAAGAAGTAGGGCTGAGGTGCTCCTTAAGAGGCAAGAATGGTAAGACGTTGTCTTACATACTTTGAACATGTTGTCAGGAAGTCCCAGTTCCAAGAGAAGGACATCATGTATGGTAAAAGGGAGGGGTAGTGAAGGAGGGGAAGACCCTCAATGAGGTAGGTTGACGTGGTGGCTACAATGGGCTTAGGTTTAGGAACAATTGTGAGGATGGCACAGGCCCACACAGTGTTTTTTCTGTTGTGCCTAGGGTCACAATGAGTTGGAACCAACTCTGTAACACTTAACAAAAACAACATCAAGTCATGTCTAACCCATACCATGTGTGTCAGAGTACAATTGTGTCCCCTAGGGTTTTTAACAGCTGGCTTCTTTGGAAGTAGATCACTAGATCTTTCTTCCAAGGGGACTCCTGAGTGAACTCAAACTTCTAATATTTTGGCTACCAGTTGAGTGTGTTAACCATTTTCACCATCCAGGGACTCTTGGGAAAAGAGAGAGAACAACTAATTGGTGGTCCCTGAGACTGGTGAATATGATACTGAACACAAGAAAAGGAAATAATTGAATAATAGTCCTATCATTATGAGGAAAGATAAAAAATGTTATCTGAAAGAGAAGAGGATAAAAGAGATAGGTCAAATCTCAAAATATAAAGGAAGTCCTGCCTGGGGGCCTTTGCAAATCATTCTGCTGAATCTAGAATGTATTCATCAATTACCTATCAGGAGGCAAATGTTATGCTCAATGAGGAAGATGGAGATGAACAGACACAAGACTGTCCTCAGGAGCTTTTAATTGAGTTGAAGTAGTATGACGAGTGAATACACAGCTCCAATGATGATAGAGTAAGAGAAAGTACATCATCAGTGGCAATCGTGATAGAAGAATCTATGTGTGGATACCGGCAAGGAGATGAATTCTGACCTAGGCAGAGGTAGTCAAGATAGACATAAGATTTGGCCTATGCTTTGGAAGATGAGGAAATATTTAAAAATCAGCGGTGGGTGGGAACTGATTGACATAGGCAAGAGCTGTTAAGAACATGCGGGTGTTCATCGTCTATCACATACATCATGGCCTGTATAGCTTAAAATACAGTACAGCTGTCTTCCAAATAGATTATCTAACTTAATCTTCATAACAATGTTGTAAACTAGGTACTATTGTCACCATTTACCAGACAAAGAAAACATCTCAGGGAAAGAAAACAACTTGCCCAATGCCACTTTGCTGACAAAGGTCAGTGGTAGAATTTGAATCCAGGTCTCTCTGAGTCCTAAGTCCATATTCCATCCTCAGCACTATCTCTCCATTAATGCATTGCAACACAGCTTTTCTTGACCTAATGAACCTCTCAACTCGCCTAGTGAGTAAGCAAGACTTCTTTATAAGAATCCTTACATTTTGCTGGAAGACCTTGATCAGAACAGGAAATATGTATTGAGCCTGTATTCTCTTTTTGACTTCACTTGGATTCTGCTTATCTTACTTAGTCAGAGACAACTAGCTCTTCAGCTGAAAAGCATCACCCTACAGCCAAATGTTTACCAGGGCCGGGAGGAGCTCCTGTGCACCTTCAGGGAGATTATTGCTTTAATTATCCTGGACCTTCAGCATCTAACCCAGTACCTAGTACCAAAGAAGAATTCAACTGATTTACTGAGCTAACATGAGTACAAAGTCCATGTTACCTTTGCCTCGGAGAAATGGTCCAGTGAAAATAATGGAGGAAGTTGCCCTATCTGGCAAACACTCCATGAGTTAAATACACTAACCAGTGAGGGGGCTTTGGATGACTTCTAATATGTGAGTACATTTCTCACAAGAGAAACAGGCACTCCTTGGCACTTGGATCATCTTTCTCTTCATTTGGATGTCCCTCTTCCTGGAAATGCCCAGCTTCCTGTGTATGTATGTATGAGTGTTGGTGCCAAGAAGGCATGCACTCAGGAACTAGTCTTTCTGGTGCTATCCTAGTCACCGCCTTGGGCTCACAGCGCCTGTCACCAGTCAGGATCTATTTCTCCTAAATGACTTCTTCTAGCCCCTGCTACTCTCAGCTATGTCTTCCTGATTGAGTCTGGCTCTCCTTCAGCGAACTCTGCCTGTGTTTCTCTGTACGTTACCTATTTCTGTTCGAATAGCCAAGATGTTTCTTTCATTCTCATTCAACTAGAATATACTTACTTCTCAGGACCCTCCCCATAACAAAATGTACTTTTCTCATTTTACAACTGAGAAAATGGAAACCTGGAGAGTTAGGCAGTTTCCATAGACTAACCATTCAACTAATAAGTAATGAAGACTAGAATTCAGCCCATGATGTTTGACTACAAGTCTTGGAGAAAGAAAACAAAACAAAACAAACTAACCTTATATTAGAAACTTTAGCAGGAACCTATTTAAAGAGGTACTAACTAGCTCTGCCCACATAGAACCAGAAAAGCAAGTCATTTGCTCTTTACTTTGCCCAAATGACATAAAAGGAAGGTTTCATCATGAAGAAAATCTCAGCAAATAATATGGGGAAATCCAGGAAACTTGAAGAAAAAAAAAAAGCCCAGATTTCATTTTCTACCAATACATCTATCATTAATCTTTTAAATGAATTTTATAAGAATTTTATTACACATAAGTCTAGTCTTGAGATCTTTCTCAGATTTACAGAAGCTAAAATTTCCATAAAATATAAAATGTGAATAATTTAGATTACATTCCACTGTACAATAAATATACATCCCAGACAGGGAGAGATCTATAACCTCATTTTCTTCTTGACATCCACAGAACAGCTTTCCCTGGCAAAAAGTTTGCTGACTCCAGCAATTCCGTCAGCGTTCTAACAAAGCAAAGGGGAGGAGTTTCCTTTGGCTTAAATGCCTTTCTTCCCAAAGAAGATTTAGAAAGCAGGTTCTGGAGGCAAACTGTCTGGGTTATAATCTGTGTCTGCCATTTATAATCTGTATGACCTAGGAAATGTAGTAAGCTTGGCACTGTGACCTAGACATTGATTGGGCTTCTAATCACAAAGACACTAATTCAAATCCGCCAGCCACTCTACAGGAGAAAGATTTGACTGTTTGCTAACCCAGTTACATTCTCAGAAACCCTAAAAAAGATCGCTATAAAGCAGAATCGACTTGGTGGCAATGGGACTGTGCCTCAGTTTCCTCTTCAATAAACTAGAGTAGCATTTAATGAGAGTTCAATGAAGGAAATTATGAATAAATTAATTAGCTTATTCCTTGAGACCCTGGTGATGCAATGGTTAAACGCTTGACTGAAAACCAAAAGACTGGCAGCACATATGCACCTACCCCTTTGTTCCTCAGGATAAAAACCTGCTTATCTTCTTCTGTAAGGATTATAGTAAAAACAAAACAAAAAACCTATGTCCGTCTGTTCAGCTATGAGTGGAATCATCACAACCATTCCAAACAATAACCACAGCACTCACTAAATATATGTCAATGATGATCATCATTATTGTTGTAGGCTAAATTATTCACTTAGGTACCTTGGGACTGTTTTAGACTCTACTCATATAGGGTTGCTTTTGAATCAGTATTGACTCGATGGCAGTAAGTTCATTACCAAATTATAAACCCACTTCCACATTTCAGTTATCTGTTAGAACAGTACCCCATTCTTCCAGTACCAACTTCTGTCTTAGCTATAACAGATTTATTGCAAATATATGGCTGAAAGAAACTTAAATGTAACCTCTCACAGTTAGGAGACTCTAAGTCTGAATTCATAACACCAGCTGTAAGGAAGGCTTCTTCCTTGTTCGTCCTTGGGGAAGGCCCTTGGCTCCATCAACATCTGTGGGGTGCCACACCTGGAAGAGCTCCATATGTCTAGGCATCAATATTCCTCTGGGTCTAGGAAGTTTCCAGCACAGGGATCCCATGTCCAAAGAAGGTGCTGAGCTCCTAGCTCTTCTTTCTTGGTTGTACAGAGGCCCCTTCTGTCTCACCATGCATTTCGTGTAAGATAAAAGGTGATTCAGGCCACACACCAGGGAAACTCCCCCTACATCACATGGAGGCTGTGACATGAGAAAAGGTGTAGTGCTCATTCTAAAATAAACCAAACCTTGCTGCTATCTAGTTGATTCCTACTCCGAGTGACCCTGAATGAATAGAATTTTTTTCTTCATTAGTATAGCTTCTGAAACTATAAATTTTAAAGGAGTAGATACCTCCACCATTTGTCTGTCAGTTTATCATACTGGAAGCTATATCACTGGTATTTCAAAAGCCAGCAGGGTTGCCAAAAGTGAACAGGTTTTAGCAGAGCTTCCAGGACAGACTATGAAGAAGGATTCAGCTGTTCACTCAAAGGAATTAACTGCTGAAGACCTTATACACAGCATCAAAACTTTATCAGATACTGAAGGCCTAATGAATAGAAGCTGAAATTGTTCAGAAACAGTGGCAGATGATGAGCCTGTCAGATCAGGAGGCAATCATAATATGACTGAGAAAGAGCTGCCTTCTCAAAGTAAAGTCAAGCATAATGACATGGATGGTGTAAAGCCTGCAGGAATAAAGCTTCAGGGCCTTCATTCGATAATGTAGCATGTCTCAAAACAAGAAGAAATAGCTGCGAAAATCTACTAATCATCAGAACTTGGAATATATGGATTATAAATTTAGAAAAATAGGAAGTCACCAAAAATGAAATGGAATGCATAAAAATCGATATCCTAGGTGTCAGTGAGCTGTAACGGGCTGGTGTTGATCATTTTGAACCAGAAAGTATGGTGTACTATGACACAGTCAAGACAAAGGCTGTCAGAGTCATCGGCAAAAAGGTTATCACGAGATCTATTTTGAAGTACAATGTTATGATAGGATAATATCTATCTGCATTCAAGGAAATCCTAAAGTAAAACTCATTCAAATTTTGCACTAACCAAGATAGCCAGGGATGCAGAAACTGAGAAGTTCTACCTAAGCCTCCAGTCTGCAATTCAACAAGCATGCCATCAAGAGTCATGTTTGATTGGTGATTGGAATGCAAAATTTGGAAACAAAGAGGAAGGAACAGTAGTTGGAAATTATAGTATTGGTTATAAAAAGGGGGAACCGATTACAATGATCTACATATAACCTCCCGCCTGGGGGATGGACAACAGAAAAGTGGGTGAAGGGAGACGTCAGACAGTATAAGATATGACAAAATAATAATAATTTATAAAGTATCAAGGGTTCATGAGGGAGGGGGGATGGAGGGGGAAA
>NW_022103922.1:25826605-25837250 GCF_000313985.2 Echinops telfairi
GTAAGACATAGCAAAGTAATAATAATTTATAAATTATCAAGGGTTCGTGAGGGAGCAGAAAGGGAGGAGAAAAATGAGGAGCTGATACCAAGGGCTCAAGCAGAAAGCAAATGTTTTGAGAATGATGATGGCAACAAATGTACAAATGTGCTTGACACGATGGATGGATGGATGGCTTGTGATAAGAGTTGTGCGAGCCCCCAACAAAATTATTTTTTAAAGGGTTGTATGAGCCCCAAATAAAATGATTAAATTAAATAAATAAATAAAACCTGGAGACAGCTTGATAAAATTTTGCAAGAACAGAAGCTTCATCGCAAATGCTTTTTTTGAACAATACGAACAGCAACTATACATGTGAACTTCTCCAGGTGGGATGCACAGCAATCAAATTGACTATATTTGTGGGAAGAGACAATGGAAAAGTTCAATATCAGCAGATAAAACAAAGCCAGGACTGACTGTGAAAAACCATCAATTGCTCATATTTAAATTCACATTGAAGCTGAAGAATATTAAAACAAGTCCACAAAGCCAAATATGAACTTGAGTCTATCCAACCGGCTTTTTGAGAACAAGTCAAGAAAAAGATTTGATGCACTGAACGCTAATGACAGAGACCTGAGAGCTATGAGAGGACATCAAGAACATCATATGTTCATATATAAAGAAAGCAAAGCATCATTAAAAAGAAAGGAAATAAGGAAAAGCTCAGCGTGATGTCAGAAGAGACTCTCAAACTTGTTCTTCATCACAGAGTAGCTAAGGCATATGTAAGAAAGTAGCTAAGGCATATGTAAAATAGGTAAACAGAAAATGTCCAAGGTAGCTTGAGAAGACAAAGTCAAATATTATCATGAAATGTGTAAAGTCCTAGATGTAGAAAAGCAAAATGGAAGCACACACTCAGCAGACCTTAAACTGGGAAGAAAAATGTTAAGCCTCTAGCTGAAATATTGAAAGACACTATGAGAAAAATATTGAATGGTATAGAAAGCATCTAAAGAAGATGGGAAGAATGCATAATCACTGTACTTAGAAGAATTAATCAACTTTCCACCATTTCAAAAGGTAGCATATGAGCAAGAATCAATGGTTCAAGCTACACTGAGAGCATTAGTTAAAATCAAGGTTCCAGGAACTGATGGAATATCAATTGAAATGTTTTAACAAACTAATGAAGCACTGGAAGCACTCACTTATCTATGCCAGGAAATTTGAAAGACAGCTACCAGGTCAACTGACTGGAAGAGATCCATATTTGTACCCATTCCAAAGAAAGGTCATGATGCACCAGATTGCTCAAATTATAGAACAATATTATTGATATCACATGCAAATGAAATTTTGCAGACGATCATCTGATAATGGTTTTAGCAGTACATTGACAGGGACTGCCAGAAGTTCAAGTTAAATTTAGAAGAGAACCTAGAGCTAGGGAAACCATTGCTGATAACCGCTGGATCTTGGCCACAAGCAGAGAATACCAGAAAGAGGTTTACTTGTGTCTTATTGACTAGGCCAAGGCATTTGGCTGTGGATCACAACCAACTATGGATCACCTTGAGAAAAATGGGAATCCTGGAACACTTCATTGTGTCGATGTAGAGAGACCCTTTTACGAACAGAACAGAACAACCCTACATAGTTGAAACCCAGGAAAGGTGTGTTTCAGGCTGTAGCCTCTTGGCACAGCTATTCAACTGATACACTGAGTCAATAAACAGAGAAACTGGATTAGATGAAGAAGAATGTGGCACCCAGATTAGAGGAAGGCTTATTAATAACCTGAGATCTGCAGATGACGCAATCTGGCTAGCTGGAAGTGAGGAGGACTGGAAGCACTTGCTGATGAAGATCAAGAATTGCAGCCTTCAACATGGATTACTTCGTGTGATAAGTAGGTTTGTAGTGCCAACATGAACAATGAACACATGTGGGATTAGTTGAAGGGCAGAGAGATAAATGGCTTGGCGAGCCTCACCTCTCTCTCTCTTGCTCTTTGATCATCAGACCAGTGTGCGCTGCCTTGCTTGTTCTGTGCCTCCATTTGCGAGCTACACTACCTGTGGGATGCCTAATCCATGGACTGTGTCACTGCAACTTGAGGCTCCTTCAAGACCCGCTTCGCCACATACTGGAATGTACATCTCTTGAGCAGGGAACTGTCGGACCCTGTTATCTGACTGACTGTTGGTGACCTGTCTTGCTGTTTGCTGCCTGTGGTCGGATAGCCTGAATTGTTCTACGGAGGACTACCCGGCAGCCCTCAAGACTTGAAGGACTGCCAGTGTACTAGCTGTCTCATAGAAGTGAGTTGCACTGAGCCATTTGTACTGCTTTATAGATTAATTTTTTATTTCTTATGTTATCTATCTATCTATATAAATATATATATAAAATTATTAGTGTCCTGGTTTTCTTTCTCTAGAGAACCATGTCTAACACATTACTCGAAGTAAAAAAGTGAAAAAAAAAATCCTCAGAACTAGACCAATAGCTAACATCATAATAAACAGAGAAAAGATTGAAGTTATGAAGGATTTCTTCTGGCTCAGATCCACAATCAACGCTCATGGCAGCAGCAGTCAAGAGATCAAACAATGAATTGCAGTGGAAATCTGTTGAGCAAAACCTCTTTAAAGTGTTGAAAAGCAAGGAATTTTCTTTGAGGACCAAGATGCACCTTACCCAAGCCATGACATTTTCCATTTCCTCATATGCATGTGAACCTTGGACATTAAATTAGAAAAAGCAATGAAAAATGGATGCATTTGAATTATGGTGCTGGAAAAGAACACTAAAAATACCATGGACTAACAAAAGAACAAACAAATCTGTCTTGCAGTATAACCAGACTGCTCCTTAGAGGCAAGGAAGATTTTGTCTCCCTTATTTTGAATATGTTTTCAGGAGAGACCAGTCCCTGGAAAAGGACATCATGCTTGGGAAAGTAGGAAAAATGAATATCCCGCAATGAGATGAGTTGACACAGTTACTGCAACAATGGACTCAAACATAAGAATGATTGGGAGGGTGGTGCAGGACTGCACAGCATTCCCTCCTGTTGTACTTACTGTCACTAGGTGTCAGAACCAATTCAAGGGGAACCAACAACAACAATATATACGCTCATCTTACTCTTATGGATTGGCTGGTGGTTTGAACTGCCAACCAGGACTCCTTCTCCTACTCTAATTGCTTTGCAATTGATTGGCTGATCAGATCACATCACATCAGGAGAGGAAGATTAATTATATAACTGCAAAAAGTACACAATTACATAACTGCCAAACCTCCAACAATCATGGCCCAGAAAAGTGGACACTTATTTCTAGAGGGACAAAATTCAACCGATCACTGGTTCTTGTCAAAATGTTTATGTGGTATTCAATAATTAAAAGCAAAATGAATTTTACTGGTAAGAGTTTTGTTTGGGGAATCAAGTGACCCTGGAGCACTTCTGAACCACTTCCTGAAGTCACTAAGCTTATGCTTTGAGCAAATCATCTATAAAATGATATTTTGAGGACTGAAATCAAATGATCAGCACTGATAATAATGATTAGTATATTTTAAGTATAAGAATGAAAAAAAGAACATAGTAGATGCCATTATTATTATTATAGGCATGTTAATGTAAGATTATATCTGCTCACTAACACCCTAGCTAAATGGAATTAATCACGTCCTCAAGGAAAGAAATGGAAGGAATAACAATATGCTGGAAAGGTAAGTTTTGATGGGCATTCGGGGGAGTAGTTCAGGTGTCTGGGAGCTGCTAGAGGACATAGCCTCAAGTTGACCATGAGCTTGTTTGAGGGAATAGGCTCTGGCATAGGTGACGGTTCCCAACAGGACAAGGGTACAAGATGGATAGCATAGTATTAAGCACACACAGTGTGATATAGTGGAAATAGCACGGATTGTATAGTGAAGCTAACCTGGGTTGTCATCCCAATTTTTAACTCCTAGAAGCAATGGGACTTTCTGGGTATTCTGTTTCCTCCGTTGTAAAGTGTTATTCAGAATTGTTGAGAGGTTTTGCAATAATGTATGCAAAGTGCCTGTTACATAACCAAACCAACCACCATCAAGTCAATTCCAACTCATCTTGTTACTATGTAGGATTTAAGAGACTATAAATCTTCATGGAAGCAGACAACCTCATATTTCTCCCACAAAGCCTCTATAGATTTTCACCACCAATCTTGTGGTTAGCAGCCAGTGGTTTGTTACATAGTGAATACCTAATAAATGGTAGCTTAAAAGAAATTATGTCTTTGGGGGGCAAGTTTTCTGCATAACTGCTTCTGTTTAGAGAACTAAAATGTATGTATTAGGTTGCCAAATACTTTGATTTCCTCCCTCTGGTTCTAGGATTAACCACTGAAGAAGCCATTGATCCTTATGAGTGCAGTAGAGTGAAAAGCCAGTTACAATCGAATGAAAAGGCAGAAGCTGAAGGTCTAGCAAGGTGTGTAATAGCAAAAGAGTGCCTTGGAGACACAGTCCAAGCATCAATTATGGATGTCAAAGGCAATTCTGGTGAAATCTCAGCAGGACGTGCAGAGGACACTGGAGATAATGCAGACAAGAAGAAACAGCAGCAGAAAGGTGGCCACAACAGAAGACTGGTAGGAGACAGCATAGGAGTCAGCCCACTGAAAGAGAGAGCTGAGGGCCTTGGAGCACAAGAATTCTTGGCAGAGCGAGACACCAACAGACCTTGGTACTAGGCTGGCCAATCCATGACCCACAGAGTGAGAGAACATAGCACCTTCAGGCCAAGACTCACTAGTTGAATAGGGAGCCTCAGGGGATTTAAAGGTAAAACTAAAGGTCTTTGAAACACCTTGCCAAGGAGAGCAGAGACTGAGGTCTGAGGGCCTGAGAGGTCAAGGAACTAAGAAGCATAAGCTGAAGATACAAGGAGCATGGGAAGCAGAACTACGTCCATCTCACAGGGGAGGGTCATAAACTCTGGGGTCTCCGAGGGTAGAACTAAGGCTTGCTGAAGATCAAGGGTGAGATCATAGCTTTCTAAATTCCAAGGAGTCAAACTGGGTCCAGAGTGCGGAGCAGCTGTTCACAAGCGCTAGAGATGTGCTAGAGCTATACCCAAACCTAAGGAGTCAAGGCTGTCATGCTCAACGGGCAAAAGAACAAGGTCTGCCAGGGCTAAGGGAACAGTGTCCTCACTCATTTGCACTAGGAGAATGGGGTTGCCCAAAGCTAAGTTTCCATCCGAAGTCCTGACAAGCCAGAGTCGACAAAGGGGCCTCCACTCCGAATCCAAGGAGCATGAATAACACCCAGCATCTGGAGGGCAGGGCCATTGTCCAGCCGGTTTTAGAGAACAAAGAATTATTTTCAAGGCTTGAGACGTAACGCAAATTTTTCTGCTGCGTTTTTTACTTGGTAGGTGATCATTATCCCTGCTTCCCATCCAATTTCTCTCATTTGTAATGGAAATCTATACTTTGTGCTTGTTGTACCATCTTACTTTGGAAGCAGATAACTTGTATTCTGGATTCAAAAATGGAGAGGAATTTTGCTGCTTGGTGGAATTTGACTGGAATTGATTTGAAGATTTTCATGATGATATGATGGGATAAGAGCATTTTGGTTTTGGCAAGAACCTATCTTTTGGGGGCCCAAAGGGTGGATTAACAAAAATTGAATTATTTTTTGAGGGAAAAAAAAACATGTTGAATCAACTGGACTATGATCATTAGTGGTTTGATGGTTGTGTAATGATGTAACCTGGAAGTTATATTATGATATAAAGATCACCTATGATGAGATCAGACACTCGCTCAATTTTAAGGGAATTAAGTGGAGATATAGTAATATCCTGACTCGTGGCAGAACTCATATCTGATGTAAGGAGAGTGTCCCTGGGATGTGGCCTGCATGCTTTTTTTAATCGAACATGAGATAAAATTAGAGAATAAGACAGAGAGAGGAGAGACTTTAGTACCACCAAGAAAGAAGCGACAGGTGTACAGTGTGTCCTATAGACACAGAGTCTCCATGCTGAGAACTTCCTAGACCCAGCAGAAGGTTGCTACCAAGATAAAGTGAGAGCTACCAGGGATGCTGGGCCCAGAGATTTTGAAAGAGGACTAGAGCATCCCCCCAGAACAAAGAAGAGACCTTCTCCCAGCGCTGGTCTTGCTGTGAGGGAGTACACACCAGGTTGTTAAATCCATCCACTTGTGCTGTTTCTGTTATAGCAACACTATATAGGGTAGCTAAGATACCATCTCAAGTAAAAGTCCGATACACTGAACTCTAATGACCAGAAAACAGAAAAGTTGCGAGGTGACATCAAGGTTATCATACATAAGCGAGGGGAAGGGTTGAGCAAAAGGTCATAAAAAAGAAAGGATAGAATAAAAGACAAAAATGAATGTTGGAAGTCAATATAAAGCTTACTCTTGAATGTAGAGTAACTGAAGTGACTACAAGAAATGAAGTAAAAGAACTGGAAAAAAATACCAAAGGACAACTACAAAAGACAAGTATGGTATTCTAATAAAGTGGGTGAACGGCTGGTTAAGAACACAAAAGGGAGGAACATGCTCAGGACTTCTCAAGCTGAAAGAATGGAAGATAAAGTCGAGTCTTGAGTAGCAATATTGAAGGATTCTATGGGTGGGGGGAAAATGTTGAACACTGAAGCAAGCATTAATTAAAAAAAGAGATTGAAGGAACCTACAGAGCCACTCTACCAAAAAGAATCAGCCAATGTTCAATCATTGCAGAAGGCAGCATCACTAAAGAGCCTCTGACATGGAAGGAAGAAGTCCATGCTGCCCTGAAGGCACTGGTGCAAACAAGGCCCCAGAAAGTTACAGAGCACGGACTGTAATGTCCCACCTGACAGATGAAGTATTAGAAGGGCTTATTTGAATATGCTAAAATATTTGAAAGAAAGCTTCCTGGCTTCCTGACTGGAAGAGATCCCTATTTGTACCTATTCCAAAGAGAGATGCTCCAATAGAATATGGAAATTATTAAATATTACAGTCAACACGGCATGCATAAAATTTTGCCGAAGATAATTTTAAAATGGTTGTAGCAGTACATAGAAAACTGCCAGCATAAGAGTTGTATGAGCTAATAATAAAATGATTTTTAAAAAAATAAACTGCCAGCAATTCAAAGCAGATTCAGAAGAGGATATGATAGGAGAAACACCCTTGCTAATGTCAGATGGGTCTCCGAAAGCAGAGAATATAAAAAAGAAGTTTGAGTGTGTGGATCATAATAAATTATGGATAACATTGAGAAGAATTTAAATTCTAAAATACTGAATTTCACCTATGTAGAACCTGTATATAAATATACAAAGAGAACAAGAGAAGGCGGTGTTGTTTAAAATCAAAGGGTGCATCATGGTTGTGTCCTTTCATCACACTAATTCAATCTTTATGCTGAGTACACAACCAGAGAGGCTGGATTATATGAGGAAAACATTTCGGACTTGGAGGCAGAGGCATTAAAAAGCTGTAATATGCATATTACATAACGCTGCATGCTAACAGGGAGGAGGATTTGAAACACTTGCTGATGAAGATCAAGTATTACAGCTTTCCGTGTCAATTATACCTCAATGGAAAGGAAAGGAAATTTCTCACAGCTGGTCCGATAGCAACATCATGATAAATCAAGGGGAAAAAACCCACGGATGTTTTCAAGGATTTCATTTTACTTGGATCCAAAATTAACACCATAGAAGTTGTTAGTTATTGTTGAGTGCCATTGAATCATATCCAAGTCATACTACCCTGTGGACGACAGAACGACACCCCACCCCGTCCTGGGCCATCCTCACAGCTGTTGCTATAATTGTGCCCCTTGTTGCCACCACCGTGTCAACGCAGCTTGTGCTGCTCTTCCACCTTACCAAGCATATGTCCTTCTCCAGGGACTAGTTTCTCCTGATAACATGTCCAAAGTACTTGAGAAGAGTCGCCATCTTTGCCTGGAAGGAGAATTCTGGTTGTGGTTCTTCCAAGACAGGTGTGTTTGAGTCACGTGTGCACTAGTCTTCAAAGTAGCATCCTGGCTTTTCAGCACTTCAATGGGGTCTTGTCCAGCGGGTTTACGGAATTCACTGAGTGGTTGAATCTCGACTGCTGCCTCTGTGAGCATTGGTTGTAGATCCAGGCAACATGAAATCCTTGACAACTTCACTCTTTTCTCCATTGATCGTGATGTTACCTACTGGTCCAGTTATGAGGATTTTGGTTTTCTTTACATCAAACTGTAATCCATACTGAAGGCTGAAATTCTTTAAAGTGTTCAAGAGGCTAGATGTTACTTTGAGAGTCAGCAGAAAGGAATATTTAACCAAATGATTGACAGAGTGGTAGCAACAAACATCCAATGATTATAATGATGGTGCCGGACTAGACAGAGTTCTGTTCTGCTATATGTCAAGTACCTATAAGTTGGAACTGACTCAATACCACCTCACAAGAACAATGTTTATTTATTTATAGCCAGATGAACTCAAGCAGTCAGCTCCCATCAAGTACATAAAAACTAAGAAAGTAGGAAACCAAAAGGACTGTCAGGATCACCAAGAGACTGATGCCACCAAACGTCTCGGACACAAGCCTCAGAGTTTGTTGTGTTCTATACGATGGGAGGGTCTTAGACACTTGGAATTGGACCTCACAAAGGTTTGTATTTGTTTTGCTTTGCTTTTGCTTACTTTGCTTTGATTTTACTATATTCATTGCATTAAATAGGAAATAAAAATCCGGGCATTCTTTAAAAATGACAAACTACATAAAAGGGAGTACAACCTTGGATCAAAAGTAAAAATTGTGCTCCTCCCGAAAAAACATGACAGTTGTGTTTTCATGATTCTGGCAGTAAACAACAGCTACTATCCAGTTGTGTTCTGTTGTTTTTTTTTTCAAATAGTTGAAAGGTTTAATTAACAATCCTTAGGGGTTTACTTGTAATAAGTGTGGCGCATATTGGGGACAAACTGACAAGTGTAGGTTACAAGAAGGCAGACTTGGTATTGGAAATGTGTGACTCACATAGTAGAACAAAAGCAGACCAGAATTTGTAAGACCAACTGTCATGTGAATTCAGGCTTCATTACTTCATCAGTCCCATCTCACAGAGTGGCTAAGTACATCAAAAAGGGTAATGTATCTGAAACCGCTTTGTAAATTCTGAAGCACCATACAGACGGAAGACACCATCATCGCTGGCATCATAATAGATATTTCAGACCCGTCTTATCTAACTACCTTCAGAAATCAGAGAAGATTGCATGGGTGGGTGAGAGAAATATAGTTTTTATTAATTCACTTAGGCTTCATGCCAATTGAATTCTAACTCTAGCACTACATCTTGTAATTATGATTTAGGAGTGCTCCCCACCCCCAAAATATAGCTATAAAGTTCAACCCTTGTATGGAGAAAAAATGAGTTCATAAAATGTAGTCGATTTTATCTCCAAATTGAAAATTTGGCCTAAGTCAGTAAGTCATTTGAATTTTTCTCAGTAGAATGATTTTGGACAGCTGATGTTTTCAGGGGAAATGTAGCCATTAAGAGTAAGGTAATTGGAGACAAGAAAAGAGATCCCTGCATGGTGTCATAACCAGGGTCCATTCATTGTATTAAGATTTTCATCTATTTTTTTAAAAAGTAGATATTATGTAGTCTTTGAGACTCGTGGTTTCAACAAATTAAATTTGCATAAGAGACACCATGTCCTACATTCAAATAGTTGTATTCTTTGGTCCAATTGGGGGCTTGAGGATTCTACAATTATAATTAGAATCCCAGGTACTTTTGATATATACAGGGACTCCCATCATCACTGTGGAATAGATTTGTTAATGTAAGAACACCCCCACTCCTGCATCAAGCCAAGTCCTATCACTGCCATCGAGTGAATTCCAAATCAGAGTGACCCTGTGGGTTGGAGACAGCCTCACCTTTCTCCCGAGGAGGATCTGGTAGTTTCAAGCTCCTGGCCTTGTGGTTAGCAGCCCAATATATAGCCACTATATCACCAAAGCTCCCAAGCCAAGGTAAACCAAAAAGCCAAACTCACTGCCACCAAGTCAGTGATGACTCATAGTGACTCCCTCTGGGTTTCCAAGACTGTAACTGTTTACAGGAGTAGAAAGCTCAGTCTTTCTCCAGTGAAGCTGCTGGTGGTTTTGAACTGTCACTCATGCAGATCACAACCCAATGCATAACCACTATATCACTGGGGCTACTCCATACCAAGGTAGGTAATGAAAGCAATCTCGGTGGGAATTGAGGTAATGACAGTGGTCAGGGAGTACGTCTCTTCAAGGGTACAGTAGTCAGCAAGCCAAAAAGAAGGGCCTATCATATTCCAGGATGCACACCTTCCCGACACGATTGCTGAAGAAAAATGTGAACATAAGCAAAGACGGTGAAGAAAGCTGATGGTGCCCAGCTACCAAAAGATATAGGGTCTGGGGTCTTAAAGGCTTAAAGGCAAACAAGCGGCCATCTAGCTGAGAAGCATCAAAGCCCACATGGAAGACGCACACCAGCCTGTCTGACCACAAGGTATAGAAGGGATCAATTATCAGACATCAAAGAACTGAAAATCATATCAGTGGGTGCC
>NW_022103922.1:25838028-25863724 GCF_000313985.2 Echinops telfairi
TGAGAGGGGCGATGCCTGGAGGGTGAACGGAATGTGGGGTAGAAAGGGGGAACCAATTACAAGAATCTAAGTATTGCCTCCTCCCTGGGGGATGGGCAGCAGAGAAGAGGGCGGGGGGAAGCATTGGACAGGGTAACTTATGAAAAAGCTATAATAATTTATGATCTATGAAGGGTTCATGAGGGAGGAGGGGGTGGGGAGGGAGGGGGAAAATGAACAACTGATATTAGGGGCTAGAGTGGGAGGCCAATGTTTTGAGAATTATGAGGGCAACAATTGTGCCTATGTGCTTGACACAATGGATGGATGTATAGATTGTGATGAGAATTGTACGAGCCCCCAATAAAATAATTTTTTTAAAAAAGAAGGACCTATCAAACTAGTTCTGAAAATCAGCCGATGAATACCCTATGGTAACAATAGAAAATCCTCCTATAGCATGCTGGAAGGCACTCACAAGGCTCAGCAGACTGAATCATGGACTTGACACCAGTGACCATGAAGACTGAGCAGTGCCTGACAATGGTTTCTTTCTGCTACAGATGATGTGGCCATTAGCTAGAACAAATGCCACAGCAGCTAACAATAATAGGGTGTTTTTTACCTCAGAGAAATATAATATGCAGTTTTCCAAATATTTCAATATCTTTAAGAGATAATAAAAGCCTGAACAATTGTGTTCATAAAATATCCTGATTTTTTAATGTTAATTAATATTTAAAATGCTATATGAATTAAACAAAACATTTGCAGACCAGTCTTAACCAGTAACTTGCTACTTCTATTCATGATTATGTATAAAAGTTTTCAAGGACTTCATTTTACTTGGATCCATGATTAATGCTTATGGAAGCAGCAGGAAAAAATCAAGCAAAGTTTTGCATTAGGCAGATCGGCTTCACAAGACTTTTTAAAATGTTAGAGTGTGGGGGGAGGTCAGATGCTTACAGGCATCCTCCCTGAGGGCGATCAGTTGCCAGATTGCAGTGGGCCCCACTCCCTGCTGTTAAGGACAATGGACAGACCTGTAGGTGGAGTTCACATTCTACTGATAATGGTCTCTATCAGTTGAGGCAGGAACTGGTCAAAGCTGGCTCTGCAACATCCAAAGTTAGGTTGCTATCCTGTATCTAGGATCTGCCCATCTTGCCACATGTATACCCCAATCCCTCCTCTTCCTATTGCATGGATATCCCTAGATCACCTTCTCCCATTACTGGATTACCTATATAGCACAACCCCTTCCTGTGATGTATGTCTTCACCTGTAATTAGGGGGCTTGGATGTCCCCAGAGAATATAAAAGCCTTGGTTAGCATTAAATAGCTCTCTCTCTCTATGTGAACCACCAAGCGGGGCTGAGGTGAGCATGCTACCATGAAATGTCTGACTCCATTATTCCAATCTCTCTCTCTTTTATCTCTCATGCTCGCTATGACTTTACTATAATCTTTACTTATTATTGCTGCACAGTTGCGCCTACTGGACCCGTGATGATGTGCTAGGGGCTGGCTTCCCCTTGCAAAAGAGGAAATATGTCACTTTGAGAATTAAGGCATGACTGACTCAAGCCATGCTCTTTTCAACTGTATTCTCATAAGCATGTGAAAGTTGGACAGTAAGGAAGGAAGACAGAAAATGTGAAGTTATTTGAATCAGGGAGTTGGTAAAGAACAGTCAAAGGACCAAGAGGAACCAGAAGAACAAACACATTGGTTTGTTCTGAAATACAGCCAGCATGCTCCTTGAAAGAAAGGATGGCAAGTCTTTCCCTGCTTACTTTGGACATGTCATCATGAGGAACAAGCTCCCAAAAGAGACATCCTGTTTGGTTAAAGCATAGGATCTTCAAAAAATCAGAAGACCCTCAGTGAGATGGCCTGACACCGGGGCTACAACAATGGGCCCAAACATGAAAGAAGTGTGATGACTGGATTGGGCCACACTTCATTCTGTTGTACATAGGGTTACAATGAGTCAGAACTGACTTGATAGTACCTAACAACAACAATCTAGGTTTGAATTTCTTAAAAATTATACACTTAAGGTCTTAGTCATGAGATGAGTGAATGAATGAATGATTACTGATATATTTTTACACGCAAAAACACGTTTTTTATTTTATTTTAAAGTGTTCTGCGGCTGCCTGGCATTTCTATACCTGTGTTACACTCATGCTTTGCTTTAGCATAGCAATCTTATAAAATACCTCATGAGAAAATGGCTCAATTGGATTTTAAAATATTGTATAGCATTTGAGTAAAAGCATAATAACTCTTCGGGACTATTGACCTTATCATGCCTGAAAAGTAAAAGATCTATCCTAACACGAAGTAATTAAAAATGTCCATCCGCATTGTTTTTAAGGAGGAAATTGTCCGATGGAGCCACCGAACACAGCTACACGCTTGCTCATGGTGAACACATCCTTCACTCAACAGCAATATTTTATTTTGTTTCGGGGCCGTTGTCGACCTATCTTTCCCGGTGCAGCTCATTGCATTTTTAAAAGATTTTTTTCCAGGAGCTAATTGAGCTTTATCTATGTGAGTGAGCTAGAATCTGTCACTGACAGCCTGCAGAAGGCCATTTCTTCAATTGCTTGAAAGAACCAAAGAGTCAGACATGACAAACTGCAGCTCAGAATACCTGGCAGCAAGCCCATTAGCGCCGCGGTGCCAAGATGCACTAATAAATTACTTAGAGAACACAGCCCCACTTTATTTCCATCATGAAATCCACCATCCTAAAACCTAAGGAAAATATATTTTTTATCATAGTTTGTCAGGGCCTTTTCGAAATGCAATGCATTATTTATTTATTTTTATTTTTTTTGCAAAACATAATTGCTGGCAAACCCTCTCTAGTCTACAAAAACTGCTTCTTTTGTTTCTTGTGTGATTTCTTGAGAAACAAACCTTAGACGACTTCCTTTATTCCTCTTACTCTCTGCCAAGAAGCAAGTGAAACACAAAGGGACACCACCACCCCCAATCAAAACTGGGCATTTCTATCCATTCCCGTTTTATAAATTGTATCCTGCTGCCTCCATTTGCCTTAAAGCCCATGGGGCAAATGCTTTTCTCCTGAGAGGCGAAGCAAGAGTATCCCATTTTACCAGAATGGTCTTATCAATCATTGAATTAAAGGATTATGAACAAATTGTGAATGGTGCCTGTCAGAATCCTGGGGATTTCCTCCATTTAACTTGGACCAAATTCTTCCATAGTCAAAGTAAGCCAGATGGGATCCTGGGTCTCGAATTGATGAGTTCCTCTCCAGATCATGTTCTACACTGACTGATCCGGCTGTCTTTTTCACAGCTCAAGTGCTCATTTCTGATGTCCTAGCCCAGGATCCCTCACCAATTTCGATGGTTATTTCTGTTTTCCTAGTTCTTGATGCACACTGCCCATCTGACAGCTGCACTGTGGCAACTTGTGTGTAGCTGTGATGCTGGAAGTTGTGTAATCAGTGTTTCAGATACCAGAAGGTAGAAAAGTCATTCATAGTGATCAGGTTTCAGCAGTGCTTCCCGACTAAGACAGACTAGAAAGAGAAACCTAGTGATCTCCTTCCAAAAATTCCTTACTGCTGTCGAGTCAATTCCTTTTCTCTCTCTCTCTCTCTCTCTCTCTCTCTCTCTCTCTCTCTCTCTCTCTCTGTGTGTGTGTGATAGGTTTAAACTGCTGACGCTGTATTTATCAGCCGATTCCAAACTCATGATGCTGCCAGTGTTCCTTACTTCCCAAAACTAGCAAATAAAACCTATGGATCACAACAGAGCATTGTCAAACGTGCTTGCTTTGGACGGGTTATTAGAAGAGATCAATTGCGGGAGGAGAACATTGTGTTTGGGAAAGTAGAGGGCCAGTGAGGGCAAGAGAAGCCCTAGGTGAGATGAACTGGCACCACAGCAATCATGGTTGACTTGAACATTCCAGCTGGTACAAGGATAACAAGGGACCAGGCAGCATTTTGTTCTGTTGTACATAAGGCATCCCCCTGAGTTGGAGCCAACTCAATGCTAGTTCTCTATTTAGCTATCTGTCATCTGACTACCTCTCTATATATACATTTATCCACCTATCAATCTATTTATCCATCCATCCATCCATCCATCTAGTTGTTGATAAAGCCACCACACCAAACAACTATAGCCAGAGAAACAGAACTCTCTGTTTGCTATCCATGTGAAGCCGAGCCCTTTTTAGAACCAACTCCATCAGTGACTGTGAAACAAGGGTGCAATAACTCCTCAAATAAAAAGTAAATTGCGAATGCCCAATGAGGGTCCCTCGGTATGGCGAATGATTTGCGATTAATGTCTAACTAAAGGTTGATGGTTCAAACCCATCCAGTAGCACCATGGAGCAAAGGCCTGGAAATCTGCTTCCAGGAAGAGTACAGCATAACCCTCTGAAGCCATTTGACTCTATAAGACCTGCCATCTCCATAAGTTGGAATTGACCTGCTTTCAAATGCAATGGCTATTCAATTGTTATTAGTATCATCCATTCTTGGATATGACAGGATATGTAATGCCAGACAGTCAACAGCAATTATTGAAGTACACTGACTCACTTTGGGGTCCAAACTGGGAATATGGATTTTCACAAACTCTGAAGTCCAATCTAAACAAATGCTTTCAAGTATTGGAAACCACCTACGGGTAAGTGCATAGATTCTTAAAAGATCTTTGGCACAGGTGAAAATATTCACTTGATGATAAGACCTGTGACAATTTCAAAAGAAACCTCAGTACTATTATTTGCCCACATGCTGTAATATCAGCAAGCTGACTGTGATGGGTGGGCTCTCAGAGGATTTACACAGAAAACTCAGTTTAAGCATCTTCTCTGGCTCATTCATCACTAATGAAAACACCCAGCCACACAAAGCAATATTACCCCACTAGTCATTCATTTGATGTAGTTCTCCAAGGAAATCACCTTGACAACGAAGGGAGCAGCTGCTCTGTTGCCAGCCTGAATCACAGGGACCAGAGGGGAAGATGCTGCAGTAGGTTCTGAGCTCACCCACCTATCCCCTGGAACCGTGGGATTGGGGGGAGGGGGGGGGCAACAACTCAGGACTAGCCCATACTGGTGCTGTATTAGCAAGTCCAGTACCCATACCCTACCTTGCCCAGGGTTGAGGTTAGGGTGGAAAAGAGAAGGAAATGAGGACACATAATTCTAGCACTCATACTTTTAGACAGACTCAAAGTTCAGAGAATGTGCCCTTGATCATTTATTTCAATCATGTACAAGCCTTTTTGGATTACTTTGGCAGCAGTTTTGAGAGATAGCAGATCAGCCTATTTTGTAGACAAGGTTATGCAATACATTTCCAATAAAAATAGAGACTTTGACACTTTGGCACGTGGATCAACTTTTTCTACACTTGGATGTCCCTCCCTGGACCTGGAAAACACCCATAGTTTTCTGATGTTGGTGTGTGTGTGTGTACTACTACAAAGAATGCAATCAGGCCAGGTTATCTAGGTGGTCCCCCAGTCATTTCACTCTGCTCATCATTTCTGAGGAATCCCTCTGTTACTAGTTTCTCCTAAATGACTTCCTCTATCTAGAGCAGCGGTTCTCAACCTGTGGGTCGCAACCCCTTTGGGGGGTAGAATGACCCTTTCACAGGGGTCACCCAATTCATAACAGTAGCAAAATTACAGTTATGAAGTAGCAACGAAAATAATTGTATGTCTGGGGAGGGGGGATCAACACAACATGAGGAACTGTATGAAAGGGTCGCAGCATTAGGAAGGTCGAGAACCCCTGCTCTAGACTATGTTTCCCAAAGTGGGCAATCCTACCCTCGTGGGGGTTCAGAAAGGATTCAAGGGGCTGCTAAAAGCAGATCTGGGATTATGGACTATATAGTACAAAATGTTTTTCATTGTCAGAGGGGAGCTAGTGGGGGCTTTTGTTTGTTTTCTAAAAAGGACACAGTAGGGCCAAATAATTTGGGGAACCTATGCAGTAAGGCCTCTTAACTCAGATCTTTCCAGCTGATTCGGGATGCCCTTCAGTAAGTAAATTGCTGACTATGTTCTTTGTATCAGACGCATGCTGGGCATTGAAAATCAACAATAAATTATTTTTTCAAAATAAATCAGCCCGTGCATGCTGGCAGAGTTGCAAGAGGCTAGGTATGTCACCGCTTCACAGGGATGACTTAAAAACAGGGAGGAGGGTCAAGCTGCACTGAGGACATGGTGCTTCCAGGGTGCATGAGGAACGGAGAAGGGCAGGCCCAGGAACAGCCACCTAGAAGATGCCCCCCCTGGGTGGCACTATTTCCATCCTTCCTTTCACTGAGCTCAATTCATGTTTTAGTTCCTTTCCAAGCACTGATTTGGGGCAAAATTCATTGTTTTGTACTCCAGCATTCTCAGGAGAAGGCCCTCTCTCACACAGAAGGAGTCCGCAGAACTCCAACCTGCCATGGTGCCACAGTTCTCTTCCACCTCGTGCGCACCGTCGCACGATTCTCCCACCAACAGCAATGCCTTTGCCAAGCTCTGCGCCTCTGTGCCTCTCTCCCTCCTATTGCCGACTGTTGGAACACTCAGGAAATCAAATAACTTGGGCTATTCTCATAAAATTAGCCGAATGTGAACAATGCCAGTACCTCTTTGATTAGGTGTCACTGCGTAGTCTGTGGGGAACTTAACCATGAACGCTTGCTCCCACGACGCTGAGCTTAAACTTTGGTCTTTCGGACTAACAGACCTGTCAGTCTGTTGGGTGTGCAATTCTTATCATTACATTTCCTCCTCAGGACCTCGATGTTAACTGCTTAACATCCATATTGACTCTTTAATACAGTTTAATATCCATCGTGAACCTCAAAGCCATATTAGGGGAAATTCACTTGTGAACCTGATATTTACTTTCTGAATTCTTTCTAAGGATTCCAGAAATCAATGGCATGTTGGCACTTGTCATTTCGTTAAGACACACTCTGTGATCTTGTGCTTCTCCCGTCTAGAAATTAATCATTTAGTGGGTGAGTCGAGCCATCCACCCAAGATCCCAATCTCAGGTAGACTTTGTTGTAATTTACGTGTGCATAACTTTTACAGAAGACATCATATGCTATAATATTTTCAGCACAAGGAGAGATTCAGCCACATCTCAGAACGTATCCCTTATAAACGTGTCTACTCTATTGCCTGATCTATATTATCCTGTTTCTCTCAGTCTAATACAGTGACTGTCACAAAGGAGACACACAATAAATATTTGTTATATAAATGCAACTGAATATAGCCTCTTACCTAAGCAAAGTCCCATGTGATATTCTTCAAACACCAAGAAAATTAGCAGGAATACACAGCATCCAATTTTATTTCCATGCATTATTTTTGTTGTTGTTTCTTTAACATACTGCTTTCTACTGAGATTCCTGAATTAAATAAATAATATAGAATAGCTTGTTTGATGCTAACCCATGTATTTCAGTTTGAGAGTTTGGGTATCATACGATTGGGTGCTTAACTCATAAAGCTTTTTAAATAAAATAACAAATGGGAGCCCAGCCTCTTTCTTTCTGAGATACACTGAATTTTGCAATCATGTTCTATTATTTTAAACTTTAGTTCTTTGAGCTTAAATGTGGACTTTTTCCTGCCTTGAACCTTAATGATAAACTGTGTATTTAGGGAACACTTTGGAAAATGTACTCTAAAGAACAGAAACACTAAAATCAGAGACATAGCTTGTAATTCTAGTACCTTCTCTTTACCTGTGAATGAACTTCTCTGAGACTTAGTTTTGTCTTCTGTAAAATAGGAATAATAGTCACCCTGCAAGGCCAATATGAAGATCAGTAAGAGTGCATATTAAGAACCTGGACCATGATGAACACTCAACAGATGGTGGCTTTTATTATTATTTGTTACATAGATGGTCCACCTCTAACTGTCCAAGCTTTTTTTAAAAAATGAAGAAGAGGAAGACATAATAGGCCTACTATTTTCATGCTTCAAAAATTAATAATAATCAACAAAGGACTCAATTTGGATTACCAATTTTTTCTCCCACAACACACTCTAAATCAGTGGTAACACCAGTTTGCCAGAACCATCCTAGTTTATGTCTGTTGTCCCAATGTAATTAAGGATAAATCCCACTTTCACTGTCAAGGTATCTGACTTAGACAATATGTTTTATGTTCATCTATCTAAACACTAAATCTACAGGAATAATAATTGCTACCACTTGCTGAGTAAGTACTCGAAGCCAAGAATCTTTCAGAGCACTGATCTCATCACAAATCATTTGATTCTCACAAAACCCTGTGGGCAGAGCAACTACCTTTATCGCCACTGTGCCCAAACATACACAAATAGTGATCAGTTGAGTCGCTACTGGTTCCCAGTCAGACACTAGAACCTGTACTCAGAACCACTCTGTTCTATGGCCAGCCCCTTTCATGGCAGTACGCAACACATTATCTGTTCTCACACTTCTTTGAATTTATGTACAATTCATTCAAATATCTGTTCACTAAATCGGAGCCGACACAAGAGAATCCCTGCGGTAGCACTGCATTCACTGAGAAAACAGACGAGGAAGAGAGTTGCAGTAACAGCGGGTCATACCAAAGGGCACAATCTAACTGCCATCATCATGTCCATTCTAACTCAGGGACCTAAATTGAGTTTTTGAGACTGCCTTCAGGGAAGCAGATGGCCTCATCTTTTGGCTGAAGAGCATCTAGTGGGTTTAGACCACTGACCTTGCAGTTATTAGCCCAATGCCTAATCCACAGCACCACCAGAGTTCCTTATATGGCACATACATACATTATTCAACCACACCCATGACTCTTTGTTGGTCATACTAAGGTGCTTACATGTTCCCATGATACTGGAAGCTACGCCACTTATATTTCAAATACCAACAGGGTCACAAGTTTCAGTGGAGCTCTCAGACGTAGACAGACTCAGGGGAAAGATCTGGGAAGCTACCTCCAAAGCAAGTCTGTAGATGTTTAGAACCCTCTGTGAACTCAACAGGAGATCAGGGTAACCTGCTTCGGTAAAGATTACAGGCTGGAAAACCTTGTAGTCTGTCGTACGGGGTCCCTATGAGTAGGAAATCAGCTGATGGATCACAGAGAAGACAATATAGGTTGGAGGAGTCCTCTAGACTGGAAGGCACTCAGCATACTCGTGCTTACAACAATGGGCTCAAACCTATCAATGACCATGATGATGCCACGGTACCAGGCAAGGTTTGGTTTGGTTGTACAGAGGGTCGCATGAGTTCAAGTCAGTTTGACAACTCATAGCAATATATATACCGGCCATATGCCACCTGGATACAGTAGTGAATGTGGCTGTATTTCAGCTCTGGAATGGGAGCAATAATAATGAGTGAATCTTGTAGAGTCATGGTCTCACGACTCCTAGGGGCCCTGTCGCACGGAGTAGAGCTGCCCCTGTTGGTTTCTGGGACTCTAACGCTAGGACCGTAGAAAGCCTCATCTTTCTGCACAGACGGGCTGCTGGTTTCTACCTGCTAAACCTGCCAAGAGCAGCCTGAGGCATAGCCCACCACACCCCAGGACTCCGAAAATCACGGGACAGACATGAAAAAGACGACTGACACCAAGAAATGACAGGTTGACAGCACAGTGCCTGAGACCAGGGAAGCTCTCAGAAAAAGCTGCCTATTATTACGTGTACCGTAATACGTGAGCTGGCTGGTGGGTGGTGCCGGGGTATAGGCCACAGAGAGACAAGGGGGGGAAGAAGTATCGGCTTGTGTACAGACTGGGAGACATACACAAGAGGCAGTGTGACTAGACGGTCAATAAGGAGCTCACAGTGAATGGGGTGGACGGAGGGCAGTGGACTCGAGTTTTAGAAAACAGCAAAAAGCCTTAAATGATGGTGAGGAAATGACATAGGGGTGGAGGTGGGCACTACACAAGGGAGAAGGAGACTCCAACTACCCAGCTCCCCAAGGATGCTTCCTGTGAGGCAGAGGTCAGACATCCTCCACGGGTCTGGCCTTCTCTGTCTTATACTGACACCAACTGGGCCCCCACCACCCCCACCAGCACTGTACCTCTCTGCTGGGTTCAATTATCCATTCAACGGCCACGCAGACTCACATACAATACTCACAATTATAGTCCTTACTAGAGAAGTTAGCAGGTGATAAGCCAAGGGCAAAATGCACTCTGGGATTTTTTTTATTTTCGTATGTATGTCCACAACACATCTCAGCTATACTGTCAGGAACGTCTCTCTGGCCCTCATCCTTTCAGTCGGGTGGCTCTTGACCTGTGACTTTCTTACTCAGAAAAATGTCACAAAGTTCTTCTGATATTGATAAATGCCCAAAGGCCACCCAGCTCTGCAGCTAGCTTACTGCCCGAAGGCACTCAGCTTCACTGCTCCAGTTGGGAGCTGGGAATTTGTCTCCAGGTGCTGGCGCGGCTCCCCGGCTGTTTCCGGCTTTGGTTTCAGTGCTGTGGGGTCTGCGGTCTCTGCTGCTTTGGCCACGTCAGGCAGGGATTCAAATGTGCTCCATCGGTGGCTCTTCTTCTTGATGTCCCGGTTTCTGAAATGGCTCATTTTAGACCCAGTAAAAGGGCAAAACCGGCCAACCCTCTATTCGAGTTTTTCACTCACCCTATTTGCGTGATCGGACCCAATCACTCGGTGAGAATTACAAAGACTTTTAATGGTAAAGGCATTCCAAGTAATTTGACATTCCCACAGTCTCAGCAGTTCCCATATCCTTTTGGGGATAAGAGATGAGATGTCTATCCAAAGAGTAAAGATATTAAATTACTAACAGAGAAAAACCAAACCCATTGCTGCCAAGTGAGTTCCAACTTAGAAATCTCAAAGGGCAGAGTGGAACTACCCACCACAGTGTTCACAGAACCCCACCCTACCCCCAACCTTTGGCTATAAATCTTTAGAGCAAGAGTGGGGAATCTTTTTTCCTGACTAGGGCTACTTGCCTATTTATAAAATCATTCGCCGGCCATATAAAACTATCAACTTAAAAATTAGCCTTAACATTTTGGTCAAACATTTAATTAACTTCACCCTTAATATGATGGCTCGCACAAGGAAGACCAAAGAAGAATCAATGCATTTGAATTATGGTGCTGACCAAGAATATTACAATGCCATGAATGGCCAAACGAACAAACAAAGTTATCTCGGAAGAAGCACTTCTTAGAGGCAAGAACGGTGAGACTTTGCCTCGCATACTTTGGACATGTTGCTCAAGAGAGACCAGTCCTAGAGGAGGTCATCATGCTTGACAAGGTAGCAGGGCCGTGAAAAGGAGGAAGACATTCAACAAGATGGATCGACACAATGGCTGCATCGATGGGCTCAAACATAAGAGTAATTGTGAGCACAGCACAGACCGGGCAGTGTTTTGTTGGGTGGTAGAAAGGGTTGCTAGAAGTCAGAACTGACTCAAGAGCACCTAACGACACCACAGCAGTGATGGCTCAAACGGCTTCTCCTTGGCAAGGCGTGTGATGTTAGCTAGTACTGATGGTCTTGCAGGTTTTAAAGAGCCAGACGTTCCCCACGCCTGCTTGAGAGAATCAGACTGCCACAAGTTTCTCCTGAGGCACTGGTGGCTTGAACCAACAAACTTTTCATGAGTCGCTGAGCACCTACCTACTTTGCTACCTCGGCACCTGTTGACTCATTGGGAAACATTAAACATGGAATAAAGGTGAGAACAACGTGGAGATAAAGCAAACTATTGTGTGTGTTCACCAGCAAGACATGGTGAGGGCTAAAATAAAAGTGCTAGTGATAAAACAGCAATCTGACCAGTTAGGGGTCATAATTGAGAAATGTTTGACTTCCTGTTTCCCGTCTTGAGTGGTTGGAATAGTGGTGGAGCACCCCACCAAGTGTCTCTGTAAGGACTGGAGGCAGCTGTAAGCAACAGAAAACCCACAGTGATAGGGGTTCCTGTGGCAGAAATGGCTACTTGCTTCATAGCAGCACAGTTCATTTCTTGATCAAGTGCAAGTCCAGATCTAGGCAATACAAGATGGACACCATGTTCAAAGGTTCCTGTGATTTTACTGATCTTTCCATGCCGGAAGTTCCAGCTCTGTCCCTCAGGAAGGAAGAACTTGATCCAGAAGGAAGAGTGCTTTTAATGGCTAACATTTAAGAAAGGCTCCCAGAGTGCTTATATGACAATTTCACTTGCATTTTATTAGAAAGAATGAGGAGGCAAGGGGAAAGAAAGAGTAGAAGTCATTCTAGCAAATAATTAGGAACGTTATTATTAACGTTATTACTAACTATGTTAGAAGATGACACTGGATCCTTGGAATCAGGTAGCAATTTCTGCCTCAAGTAAACTGAAAATAGAGCAAAGACATCAAGTTTAACTGAGGGAAATAAGACTTGAAAATACGGTAGCTATAGGAGCCCGGGTAGTTCAGTGAGTTACTCATTGGGCTGCTAACTACAAGGTCAGCAGTTCTAAAACACTAGCTGCTCCTCAGGAGAAAGATGAGGCTTTCTTTTCCCCTGAGCTTTACCACCTTGGAAGCCCACCTTGGCAGTTCTACTCTGTCCAATGGCATCCCCATGAGTCAGAATGGACTCGATGACCCAGAAGGTGGAGACTGGTTCGTTTACAGAACATTCCATGAGAAATGCCCAGGAAACCTTTGGAGACTTGTCTCTCAAGATTAGAGAGAGATGTACAGATCTAGAGAGCAAGTGTACATTTTATCCTCCTACCTCCCGGCTTCCAGAAATAGGCCTTTGAGGTTCTGAAAGTAATCTGTTTATTTCATCTTTAGAGAAGTTTTTTGGCATAACGGTAAACCCACAACAGAAATTATTACAGTATGATTGTCAAAAACATAGAGTAATTCACAGGATTTACAGGTAAGAACCTTCTCCCAAGGATTGCTCAATCGCTCTGTTACTGATGCCTGTGGGCAGGTCATATTTTTTCCATGTCAGTGTTTGGAGCCATTTCTGCACTTTGGTCCATGGGTTTTGAGGCTATAATTATTTTAAATCCCTTACAGCAGCCTTTCAAACCCATAGTATCCAGTGTTTATGCTGTGTCAGGAATGGCATTTGTTTCTGTAAGTCCAAAATTACAGAATTTATTTTAAGAAGCAGAGGCCTCTATGGGGTACGTATGTCTGGAAAGGATGATGATTTTACCCCCCACCCCACATACACCCTCCACAGATCCAAACGCCCTCAGAACCAACATTGATATTGGCTTCATAGTCCCAAGAGATCTCACATTGTCTTTCTGGGAGTAAAGGATTAGGGACTCCAAAAGCAACTCCCAAAAGGGAAACAGACCTCCAGTGTTGACAAAACACACCTTTCTAAGTGTCAGTGGTGAACTTGAGAAGGTCTTTAGAGCAACTGATATGGCGAAGGGTCTGAAAACCAAGTGCACATGAGAGAGTTGGAGGAATCTCGAAGAGACACAGGCGGCGTAACAGAACCACAAGTTCAAATATCAGAAAACTGGCATCTACCTGAAAGAGCAGGGCCAAGGAAGCAGATGGGGCCTGAAATGAAACAGCCTTTCTAACATTTGAAAATAAACTTTACTTTTATCAAGTAAATTTTGAAGGAAAAAAGTTCTTAGTAAAGTAGGAAAAGAGATAAGCATCTCTGATCTAGTCAAGACTAGCTATCATAATCAACACCCTATTCAAGAAAAAAACTCTAGAGGCACTCCCAGTAAAATCAGAAATAAGACAATGATGCTCATTGTTCCCCCTGTTATCTGACATTGTTCTATAATCTCCAGGGATTGAAATACAACAATTAAATATAATAAGGTATACAATCACTGTAAAGGAAGTGACCCCTCAAAAGTCAAATTTTTTGCAGATGATACAATTTATTTTTTTACTTAGAAATCCAAAGCAAATCAACTCCCCCAAAAAACTATTTAAATTATTAAGAATTTAGGAACATAGTAAAGTACAGGGGAAAAAAAGTTTTAATACAGAATACAAGCTAGCCTGTATACATAGGGGCTTCAAAAATTTTGACGCAATAGAATTAAAAAGATAATGGAATTTCTCCATGTACTTTTTGAAGCCCCCTCATATTAATAGTAACAAATTAGGATATATAATGGGGTGGGAATCCCATTAGAAATAGATGACAAAGTTAAATTACTAATAAAATATCTAACAACTTGCTGGGCCAAGGGCAAGGACATATAAACAAAGAATGATCCAAATCCATTTGATCCCTCAAATTCACATTAATACCACAAACAGACAGGCCTGGGCTGGGCTGAGCTCCAGAAGAGGGCACCCTGGTCCCATACCACTTTAATGATTTATTTGGTGGGAGGTGCATGGGGGTGGGGGGGCACCAATCATCTTTGTAAAGATGTAAGGCTGAGGAAAGTCTTATTAGGAAAGCCCCAAAGTTGAGGCATTAAGCATTGAGTCAAACGAGCTTGAAAATCAACAACCCTATCTGTGTCAGCCAGACACTGTGGTCATTCTGTTGAGAATAGGCTAGCTGGCAGCTCCTCACAAAGCCACCAGAGGGCAAAATGAGAGACTATACAGTAGACAGAATTTTTATCCCTCCTTACCAATAACTTGAGGATCCTTGCTGGGATTGTGATTACTCATTGGGCTGTTAACTGCAAGATCAGTAGTTCAAAACCACCAGCTGCTACTTGGGGGGGAAAGGGAGTGCTCTACACCCATGAAGTGACAGTCTTGGAAACTCACAAAGGCCCTGAGGTTGCACAGAAGCATAGTCACTATAAGTTGGCAAATTGCCTGTGGGGAGAGATGCTAGAGAGACAAAATATCAGCAGCTAAAACCAGGACAGGGACTGACTATTGACTGACACCAATAGGATAAAGCTGAAGAAAATTAAAACAAATCCATAGGAGCCAAAATACAACCACTAGAATATCAATAACATCTCAAGAAATTATTTAACTCATTGAAAGTTAATGACAACGACCTGATGACATCAAGAATATCTTTTGTGAAGAAAGAAAAGGGTCATTAAAAATACATGAAAAAAAGGAAGGATTAAAATGGATGTCAGAAAAGACCCTGAAAGTTGCTCTCAATCATAGAGCAGCTAAATTAAAGCAAATGGAAGAAATGATGAAGTCAAAGAGCTGAACAGAAAATTTCAAAGGCAGGTTGAGAAGAAAAAGCCAACTATTGTAATGAAATATGTAAAGACCTAGAATTAGAAAAACCATAAAAGGAAGAACAAACACATTTGGCATATCTTAAACAAAAAGAGCTCGAGAGAAAACTCAAGTCTCAAGCTGCAGTAGTAAAAGATTCTGTCGGTAAAACATTGAATGAAGAAAAAAGCATCCAAAGAAGATGGAAAGAATACATAGAGTCACTATACCCACCCACCCCAAAAAGTAGTTGACATTCTACCATTTTTGGAAGTAGCATATGAGCAAGAATCAATGCTGTTGAAGGAAGAAGTTCAAACTGCACTGAAAGCATTATCCAAAAACAAGGCTTGAGGAGTTGATGGAATATCAATTAAATGTGTCAACAAGCTGATGAAGAACTGTAAGTACTCACTTGTTTATGCCAGGAAATTTGGAAGTTATCTACTTGGCCAACTGACTGGAAGAAGTCCATATCTGTACTCATTCCAAAGAAAAGTGACTCAACAGAATGCTCAAATTATGGAGCAATACCACTGATATTACATGCAAGTAAAATTTTGTTGAAGACCATCCAACAACGGTTACAGCTATATATTGACGGGCGCCGCCAGAGGTTCAGGCCAGATTCAGAAGAGGACATGGAACAGGGGATGTCATTGCTGGTGTCAGAGAGATCTTGACTGAAAGCAGAGAATACCAGAAAGATGTTCATTGGTGTTTTATTGATTCTGCCAAGGCATTCAACTGTGTGGATCCTAACAAACTGGACAGCCCTGAGAAGAATGGACATTCCAGAAAGCTTAGTTATGTTCATGAGGAACACTTGTAGGAATACTGCATGGCTTAAAGTCAGGAAAGATGTATGACAGGGTTATATCCTCTCATCATACTTATTCAAACTGTCCGCTGAGAAAATCATGAGAAGCTGGATTATATGAAGAAGAATGTGGTGCCGGGATTTGAGGAAGGCTTATTAAAAACCTGTAATATGCAGGTTGATGGCTGAAAGTGAGGCGGTCTTGAAGCACGTGCTAATGAAGATCAAGGATGACAGCTTCGATCTGGATTACAACTCAATGTAAGGAAGACCAAAATCCTCACAACTGGACCAACAGGTAACTTCATGATAAATGGAGAAAAGACTGCAATTAAGAAAGATTTTGTCATTTTTGGATCTGCAATCAATGCTCATGGAAGCAGATGTCAAAAGAACAAAAGAGGAGTTGCAGTAGGTAAATCTGCTACAGTAATTTCTTTAAAATATGAAAATCATAGATGTTATTTTTATGACTAAGGTGTGTCTGATCCAAGCCTTAGTATTTTCCATTGCCTCATATGCATATGAAAGTTGGACATTGAGTAAGGAAAATCAAAGAAGAATTAATGCATTTGAAGTGTATGTGGTGAAAAATACTGAAAATACCATGGACCATTAAAAGAACAAATCAGTCTGTCTTTGCAGAAGGAACAGAGTGCTCCTTAGAGCAGTGGCTCTCAACCTGTAGGTTGTGACCCCTTTGGTGGGGGTGGGGTGGGGGTGGTCAAATGACCCTTTCACAGGGGTCACCTAAGACCATCGGAAAACACATAAGTATTTCACAATATATAATTACATATTGTTTTGTGATCAATCACTATGCTTTAATTATGTTTAATAATGTCCAGTTTGTAACAATGAAAATACATCCTGCGTATCAGATATTTACATTGATTCATAACAGTGGCAAAATTACAGTTATGAAATAGCAACGAAAATAATATTATGGTTGGGGGTCTCCACAACATGAGGAACCATATTAAAGGATCACGGCATTAGGAAAGTTGAGAACCACTGCCTTAGAGGCAAGGATGGTTAGACTTCATCTCATGTACTTTGGACATGTTGTCAGGACAGACCAGTCCCCAGAGAAAGACATCATGTTTGATAAAGTAGAGGGGTGGTAATGGAGGGGAAATTCCTCAAGGAAATAGACTGATGCCTTGGCTGCGACAGTGGGCTCAAAAATAGGAACAATTGTGAGGCTGGTGCAGGACCAGGCAGTGTTTTGTGCTGGTGTGCACAAGGTCACAATGGGATTCGGTGGCACCTAACAACAACAACATGAGTTGGTATGGATCATGAAGTGGATGACAGTGAGTTTGGTTTGGAGTTTTGCAAATAACTTGCAGAAACTCTCTTAGTCTCTTAATACTCCTGAAACACACATGCCCCAAGTGGGAGGCTTGAAAGAACAGAAGTGTTTTAGGAGACTAGAAACCACCAATTCAAAGCACCCCAGGGGGCTCTTGGGAAAGAGCCTTCACTCACTAGGCTTCGATAGGCACAGTGTACCTCGGTTCCTTGGTGACCTCCATATGGCATCTTTCTCCCCCAATTTATACGTGTTTCTGTCTAGTCAGCTCTTTTGATAACTCAAGAGTGATTAGGTTTAGGACACAACCTATACTGATATGGTCTCATTAACCTAACAAATCGTCTTTCCTAGCAAGATTATGTCAACAAGATTATAAGATTTCAGATTTTTAATATATATTTTTAAGGAGACACAATTCATAATAGCTCTTCTTATGTAAAAGAAAGTCTTTTCTGAGAGGCATCAAAGAATATTTTGATAAATACATTCATTCCATTTATTTGTTCATAGAAATTTTTTTGAGAATCTACTCTGTCTGATCATTGTACTGGGGGTTAGTAATACAGTGGTGCATTTTCCTGGAGTTTACAGTCTAGTGGGGAGAAAGTTAATGCACAATTTAGAAAATAAATAAACATAATTATTTCAAACACTAGATAACAAATAAGCAGAAGGTAGTGCTGAAGACTCACTGTGGGAATCAGCCAGAGAGGCATGCAACCTGAGATAGGCTGGTCAAGCAATGAAAGTAAGAAAAGGTAACATTTACAATGAGACCTGAAACATCAAAAAGATCATTCAAAGAGCCAGGTGTTAGCAGTTGGGGAAGGAAAAATCAGCATTCATAAAAGCCCTGGGTTCTAAAAGAGGTAGAAATGTTCCAGGAACACAAAAGAGGTCAATGTCATTAGAAGTCAGTAGACACGGAGGAATAATGGTTCAAGATGACACTGGAGAGGAAAATGGATGTGGCCTGTAGACTCTATGAGGACTATCCTTGAAAGTTCCATGGGAGGCAAAGGTGATGAATAGACAAACAGTTATGTGATCAGGCTTGGCTGCTGAAAAATATCACTGCTTGTGGTATGATTGACGGATTGGAGAAGAGGAAGAGTGGACCCCTAAGGATGGGGTTTGGAGAGCCCAGGAGAAAAATAACTATGACCTGACTAAAACGCAAATAACGGAGATAGAGGAAAGAGAATAAATGCCAGTGAAACATTGGGAAACAAATCAAAACACAATTTAGAGATTTCATGGGAAAAAACTGTGGTAGTAAGATTTTATGTCAACCAGACACACCTGGCTAGATGTGGACTCAAAACTATCAATCAAGTGTTAGCTTGATAATACCTCTTTGCGAGCTGCCATGCCTCCACCGACCTCAGCTCCACACGACTCTGTACTCCATGGACAGCGATTTCCCTGCTTCTTGCGTCAGCTTTCGGCATCAGGTCGGTGAGTCTGAAGAGGGCTCCAGCTAGCATTAGACCTATGGATGTGAGATGGACGGGGCTGGGGGGACTTCTTGATATAAAGTTGCTTCTTGGTCTAAAGTTCTTTCTTGTACATCGATGGGTGTCACTGGGTTTATTTCTCTAGACAGCCTGGCCTGACACAGAGAAAGAGGTGAAGAAATCAAGGAAGGCCTCCCGGTGTTTGGGTTGAGAAACATAGCTCTGAGTGAAATGGGCAGACCCTACATAAAAGAGTTCAAGAAAAGGGAGTTCAGTTTTGAAAACAAATTTACTGAGTTTGTGAGACATCTAAGAGGAGCTGTCAAATAAGCAGTCAGCTATAAGAGCCTCTACTCTGAGCAGAAGCATTAAGCCAAAAATATAAATGGGGCTGTCAGCATGTCAATGGTTTAAACCCAGGAAATAATAAAATCACCCAGGACAGCAGTTCCAATTGCATCCCCATATTTGTCAGACCACTATAGCAGATATGCATACTATTATTTATTTACCCACTTTTCTCTCATAAGCCAAAATGTTCACCAAATATACATTCTCTCATAATGCATCTCTTCTAAAATAATAGTATCTGGGAAACCGTGTGTTTAATATGATAGTTATTATTCTAAGTTAAAGCAAAAGAAAATAGTAAAAGAAAAGGGTTGTCCATAAGTCATATAAAATCTCTTGTAATTCCACCGTGAGCAACATGCGGATTACATTTCTGGAAAGAGTGATTGAAGAAGAGCGCGTGTGAAAGGGAGATATGAGAACCTAGGACTGAGCAGAGAGGCTGAGTATTTAGAATTTGAGTCAAAGAGTTCTGCGAGAAGCCTGTAGAGACTGCAAAAACGCAATCGAGGAGGAAAGAGATAAACCAGAAAAGTGGAGTCACACTGAGTGTTGTGAAGAGTCCCCTTCAGGAATAACTGACTCAATAATTCATTTCCCAAGTGCCAGAAACTGCTATCTGAAAAGAGCTACCTCACCCAAGGTCACACTTTCCCCTCAAGGGGAAAGTGCCACATCGACTTATAACAACTCTAAACTGCCTACCCACTCTCATTGCTCCCCTCCGGGGGCATCTTCACTCTGTGAACAGTGCATCGCAGGTCAGCTTCCCCTTCTGTTCAGAACTGTTTTCTTCCTGCCCGACGGGTGTCTATGCTAAGAACACAGTTTGCTCAACTTTCTGTACATCTTCTGCTCCATGTCTCAAAGTGAAGTGTCTGGGAAACATTATGTACCATGTGGCATCCCAGAAGGCCAAGGCCAAGGGGAAGAATATTTCAGAGAGAAAGCAAAGGATACTGAAAAGCCAAGGAAGACGTCATAACATATTTGTTGATGGGATGTCTCAGTAATTGCAAAGATATACATTTCCCTTCAAGGTAAGTTGGGTATTTGGGGGGAAAGGAAGATCTTCTTTTAAAAAGCAAACTTAGAAAAAGCAAACCAGTGGGAAACATCACAGACCTTGGCAAAGAAGAAAACAGTAAGATACCATTTGTCCAGAACCTAGACACTAGAACACACTGAAGAACTACAAAAAGTTAGACAATATGGTATTTATAATACATTTTTAAGATAAAGATAAATAAGTGGAAAGCTCAGAGTAGACCCAAGTAAGTATCTCGTTAATATGATCATTAGTAAAAATATTGGGACTAGAGCAGCGGTTCTCAACCTTCCTAATGCCCCGACCCTTTAATACAGTTCCTCCTGTTATGGTGACACCCCCACCATGAAATGATTTTTGTTGCTACTTCATCACCATAATTTTGCTACTGTTATGAATCAGGTGACCCCTGTGAAAGGGTCGTTCGACCCGCAAAGGGGTCACAACCCACAGGTTGAGAACCGCTGGACTAGAAGGAATATTTCATCTTAAGGAAACTTCAAAGCCAGGCAATAGATCTGGACTACTGTTTTCTCTTTGGCAGCAACAATGATAAAGTTTATAGGAGACTAGCCAAAACAAACAAATCCACTATCATCTAGCCAATTCCTGGGGACCAAAACTGTCAACTTAATTTTCTTCTCCAGAGTGGCTGGTGAATTTAACTGGCTGGCCATGCAGCTGGCAGCCCAAAGGTTGGCAGTCCAACACTTCCCTGACCATGCCACCAGGGCACTTTCTTCTCCACCAAACTCACTGCCATTGAATTCATAATAAACTAGCATAGGCTTTCAAGTCTGAGCCTTAAAGATGGGAAGTATAGGAACTTCCAGAAGTAGCAACGTTGCATTACCCAATAAATTAGGTAAGTGAAGGTTTACTTGTGCGTGTTTAGTAATCTGTAGTAGACAATTTTCTATTTTTCTAGACCTTGGAGATTCTACTTCTGCATGTGGCTAGCATCTCTCTCCCTCCACACCCCACAGCATCCTCCTACAGAATCAAGGAATCTTGTCAAATTTACAATTCTTGACAGGGTCAGAGTGCCCAGTCAACAAGATAATCCTCGGCTTATTTGTGCTTACTTACTAATCTATAGTGAATGATCCCACATGGGTTTTATCACATGTTTTTTTTAGCAAAAGAATATTTAATGATCAGAAAACAAATATCACTATAAATTACTGTATTTTATTTTTAGATGGATCTTTCATCTCCAACATGTTATAAAGACAGCTCTCTATTCTTTGCTCTTACAAATTCTTCAATAATTTTGTCCCAATTGAGCTGCTGAACAATGTATCAACTTCCATACATAACAAGGAAAATGAAATCAAGTCTTTTTCTTTTTTATTGTAGTTTGGGTGAAAGTTTACAAAATAAATTAATTTGTTTTTTTGGTCTTGTTTTTCATTTTTTTATTGTGATTTGACAAACCATTTTGGAGCAAATTGAGTTTTCACTCAACAAATCATGCACATTTTGTTTTGGGCCATTGATGGTAACCTCCATGATGTAACAACAGGCTTCCCACTTCTTCCCTGCATTTACTTCCGCTTGCCTCTCTAGCCTGCGTCTTCCTGCCTTCTGGAATTTATCCTTGGATGAAGGCTGCCCTTTTGATCTTCTATGGATGGGTGTTCTAATGAGTGAATGCCTTCCCAGTGTTTTGCCTCACCTTAGAGCAGGGGTTCTCAACCCGTGGGTCCGGACCCTTTAGGGGTAGCATGACCCTTTCACTGGGGCCGCCAATTCATAACAGTAGCAAAATTACAGTTATAAAGTAGCAATGAAGTTTATGGTTGTGGGGTCACCACAACATGAGGAACTGTATTAAAGGGTGGGGGCATTAGGAAGGTTGAGAATCGCTGCCTTAGAAGCCTGTCTATTGTTTGACTGAAAGTTGAACCACCACTCAGGTGAGTTCAGTTCCAGGCATGACGGGTTTCTAAGGGCCATAGTTTGTGGGGTTCCATCTATCAGGCCAGTTTGCCTGCTCTTCTTTATAATTTTGAGTTGTCTTTCCCACCTTTCTGCCATTCTATCCAGGACCTCATTCTGTGATCCCTTTCAGCGTAGTCAGCATTGGTAGCCAGCCACTCTCTGGTTCTTCTGTTCTCGGGGATGCGGCGATAGAGTCATGTGGTCCCTTTGTCTATTGGAACAATTGCTTTATTTGATCTTCCATCTTCTACACTCTTTCGCTGCAGACAGGGAGTGCTCCATAGTAGCACCTCAGCGGGGCATTCCTAAGCTTTTAAGGTACTCATCAAAAGAGGCTATAGAGCATTGTTTGGGGGATGACCATGTTATGTCAGTATAGCTTGTTGTCCCCTGAGACTATAATCCTGAGTCCCCAGGGCCAGTAATCCATTTCCTCTAGGGGTTTGGTTATGTTGGAAAATGTTCGGTCATTTTGTTACATATTTATATTTATACATACATATGTTAATTTATGGTGCAATCCCAGCCCCCTTCTCACCCGTTCATTTTGAGCATCTATGGATCCACTAATAAATTATTACTACTCGTACCATGGGCTTGTGTGCGTAATAGCATTTATTTGTGTGGCTTTTAACTCCTGTGCTCTTGTGCTCCTCCCAACATGACCACATCAAAGAAAGGGGAAAGCAGGTGCACTGTTGACTACAGTTTAGAAAATAAGCCTAAGTGAACCCAACGTACCTTCCTTCCTAAGTACTCCACCCCTGAGTCCACAAGACAGGAAAATGCCTGGTGATAGACCGAGCAAATGAAGAAATGAACTTGTAAACATGTTTTGCTCCAAGTCAGCAAGGCTGATTCGAGTAGGCATTTATTTGTATGTAAATGATTATCTCGATTGAGATCAACACGCTGGAGCTGGCTCATTTGCATATGACACAAGCAAGACCAAAAGTCTTATACAAAGACAGCAGCAGTCCCCCCAGTAGCTCCTGTGTCTCCCTTCCAAGGGACAGAGGAGAATGCAGCCCCCAACGTGCACACCAAAGCGGAGCTCTTGTCGTGCTCAGCAGGTAGACGGTGGGGCAGGGGAGACGTGTGGCAGCCCAAGGCCTGGGGTGGTGTGGCCAGAGAGCTCCAGCCCTGTGCTCGCTTTTTCCCATTGTGCTCGTGCTGAAGGGTGTGTGGACAATGATGATTCACATGGTCCCGTGCTCTCTGTTATTCTATATGGTTTATTAACCCCAAAGCGTTTGCTGGATATTTCAGGCAGGTTCTGACCAGCCTAATGGGGGCACTTGGGGCAGAACTGAAGTTCAGCTGCTAACTGAAAAGTTCAGGAGCTTGAACGCACCAGTCGCTCTCTAAAGAATGATGTGGTAGTCTGTTTCCATAAGGATTTACCAACTAGGAAACCACCCTCCAACCCCCCACCCAGGCAGTTCTACTCTGCCTATATGGTTGGTATGCATTGAATCAACTCCATATAAGTTGATTTAAGAACCGGCATCACAAACAGAGTTAAAACAACAACAGAAAAAGTTGCGGTTGAGTGGATCCCAACACCAAGTGCTCCATAGGCTTTCTGTCAGTGGCTGACTTTTCTGAAGTAGATTACCAGACCTTTCTTCCGAAACGCTTCTTTCTGAGTGGACTCAACCTTTCAACCTTTCACTTAGCAGCCAGATCCAGTCACCATTAGCACGAGGCTTGAATTACAGTGCTGGAGAAGAATATCGAAAGAAGTACTGCCAGAGTGCTTCTCGGAGGCAAGGGTGGCAAGACTTAGTCTTACAGACGTGGCCATGTGGTCAGCAGAGAACAGTCCCCAGAGAAGGACAGCAAGCGTGGTGCAGTAGAGGGACACTGAAGGGGGGGAGGCCCTCAGGAGGACACGCCTGGACACCATGCCTGCCACAATGGGCTCCAGCAGAACAGGAGCAACTGTGAGGATGGTGCGGACCGGGCAGTGATTCCTTCTGCTGTGCATGGGGTCGCTATGGGTCGGAACCAATTCAATGGCACCTGTCAACAACAAAACACTCTGCCTTGAACGAGAGTCCAACTCACAGCAACCTGACAGGGCAGGGTAGAACTGCCCCGCGGGTGTCTGGGAGTTTGAAGATGACTACACAGACACAAGATCGAAACAACTCAAGCGGGGCATACCGGACACTGGCTATCGGGGCACCCAAAAAGAATGAAGGCCCTCCCCTACTAGAAGAGCCCATGATGCAGTATCCATTCAAGATGCAGAGAGAGGGAGCCGAGAAAGAGACGGACTCATCTCCTACTTCACTCTCCATCTTCTTTCTACACCCTTCCAGGGAGAACTTTTCATGGCTCCAGGCCTGGTGTTAGTTATACTTTGTAATTTTCACACCCTGAAACTGGAATGGGAGTTGAATATACATCTGCCTCCTCGCTGCACAACAGGAGCTTCCGATTCCATGAGGGAACAAAATACTATATTTAACATAAAAATCCCCTCCAAGGTTTCTTATGATCACCCCGGCTCGAGAAGCCCAGTTCTCACCCTTTCTCTTTACTGTCCATCCCCAAAGTCCCGACTGCTTCTGCTCGTTATTGAACTAGCAGCCCCAGGGCCTGGAAATCACAACGATGTCCTGACACAAGGCTCTGCTCACCGAGGCTGTTCAAAGCCACGCAATTCTCTGGCTCTTTCATAATTGTAATAGATATTGAAATGAAGCACATTCTATTCTCTCCACGGGGAGAGGTTTTTTTCTTCTTTTTTTCCCTGCAGTTCAAAGACTTCTCCTGATACCCTGATAGCATAATAATGTTCTTTTCTTCCCTATTTATGCATGCTTGTGGACACAAACTCCTCTGGTTTTGTCCTATTTCAATAAAAATTATTGACACAAACTTTGCAATGAATGGCTCTGATATAACTGATTGTTCTCCCGTTGAGTAATAATACTCATAAAAAGAAATGGAAGGCACAAAAAGAAATCAGGGAGTGGGCAGAAATTGGAATCGTAGAGGGAAACTGTTTAGCATTTATAACTTCCATAAACTTAACCTTGTATTTGTGTCAGCTACTTTATAGTTTTCCAATTTACTTTTTAATTGAGTCCTTTTTTTTAAGCCATGTTTGGAAGATATAACTCTAAGTCGTCGTTCAAAACCATACCACTTTAGTTCAATTCAATTGATCGCTCCTTGTATTTATTATTCTGAAGTCCAACATAGATCACTTTCCATTTGGCCAACGGCAAAGGCAATTTACCATGCATTAAGCAGATCTGCATTAGTTAATATTTTATTTGGAGTGATCTTTTCTGTGTTTGCTGTTAGCCCTGACCACTGTCACCTCTCACATGTTTAAGTTATAAAGGCAGAAAGAATGATTCACATAAACTGATTCACTTGCCCGACTGGGTAGTTTAATTGTGTGAGGTAAAGCCATTGTTAGAGGCACACTGATGCGAGTTGATGGGGCCTATTTTGGTCCTGGAAATTCTGAAAAAGCTCGCCAGTCTGCCCCTACTATTCCTCCTTTTCTTTTTTTTTTTTTTTTTTTAATTTTTATTTTTTAAACATTTT
>NW_022103922.1:25865427-25870124 GCF_000313985.2 Echinops telfairi
TGGGGATCTTTCTACTCCCCTCCCCTGCTGTTCCGCTGCACCCCCACCCCCCCCCACCCCAGTGCATTGCCTCGGCGTGGTGGCCTCCTTTTCAGTATCATCTTCTGCGAAGTTCGTAAGATTTGAGAGTCCAGAGATCTGGAGACTAATTCTGGCCCTGTTGTCCACACATTCTCAGACTTTAGGCTCTTTTCTCTGTCTGCTTTCTCTATTGCTTGATCTCAGGCTGCCCAGAGAGTTCTTTTCAACAGACATGTCACTGTCATTTCTGGAAAGGTGAGCCAAGTTGAATTGATCAACTGACAAGGAGGCAAATCCACTGAATAGCAGAAAGGAAGAGATGTGGAGCTAAGGATAGGGAGTATTAAAAATCCAGGAATGGACCATTCAAGAAATGTGAAGGTGGAAGCAGACAGACAGGAGGTAGTGGTGGGCCGTCAGTACTTAGCTCAATTTACAGAGAACACTATCAGTTGATGCAGGGTTTAGAGTCTTGCCATTTTCAGTTCAATGAGCCCTGGTATCTTCAGGTTGTTCTCAACTCTGGCCCAAAGGCCGACAGTTCAAACCCATATAAGCAGCTTCACAGAGACAGATGTGGCAGTCTGCTTCCATGAAGAGTATAGTTTGGAAAACCCTCTGAGGCCATTCTACTCTAGAGAGCAGCGGTTCTCAACCTGTGGGTCGCAACCCCTTTTAGGGTCTGACGACCCTTTCACAGGGGTCGCCGGATTCATAACAATAGCAAAATGACGGTGGTGAAGTAGCAACAAAAATAATTTGATGGTTGAGGGGTCACCACAACATGAGAAACTGTATTAAAGGGGCGGGGCATTAGGAAGAACCACTGCTCTAGAGCTCTCCAGGGTCATTAGGAGTTGGAATCCACTGGACAGCCACAGGTTGGTTTGGGTGCAGTCCCAGTGCACTTCCTTGGGTTATTCGGAGGAACCACCCAACATAAACAGGCAGAAGCTTGTATTCAGGCTGGGGCTGAGGGCTAAGTACTGACAAGAGAGGCAGACATACTCCTAACTGTCTCGGAGCTCTACCGCGGCCTACGGAGATGCCAACAATCACCATGGTTGCCAATGCTGAAGGGTGGGGAGTCTGGTCTCTCCCTGTTAGCAAACGCTAACCTCTTTTGAGGTGCTCATGATCAATTGGGTTCAGGTGTGTTTTGCCCCTTGAGACGTGCCATTTGACCAGTCTCACAACATTTAGGAACTCGATGCTCTGACACACAACCAAACGACTAGCTTCTGAATGATTTTCTACACAAAATACAGGATTTGATTTAGAAGACATGTATTCATCAGAGGACAACTCTGAATTACATCATGAAACCAGAGGCTGAATCCAGAAGGTTCTCATTTTTGCTTCCTTGTGGTAGCAAAGTTTTGCTCAGACTTACGGATTCTTATGTGCCCAGAGCAGTTTGCACGTGTTTCTATTATAGAAATCAACAGATCGTATTAATTATTTCTACTAGCTCCTTGAGGACAACAATTATGTCTTAATTATTTTTGTCTCACTGGCACCTAATGCAATTACCAAGCCCTAGCATGCGACAAGCTCTGCAGACACCACTGGAGAGTAAGCAATGATTCAGATAGTCACCTTCTACTTAGGAGCTCCTAAACAAGTGGCACAGGCATATTTGTCAATAAATGCAATAACGTTACGGGATATAGCAGCTAGCACGCTTTATACTGCAAGTTACAGAAAAGCCAAGTCAAACTGTCTTAGAAAATCAATCCCCTCCCCTTCCCATCTTTATTCCTTTCCCAAGTTTCATACCCTTTCCAGGTTCCCGGCCCTCGACTTTCAGATGGCGAGATGGCAGAATCTAAGGGATCAGGGTGGGGAGAGTGCGGGGCCTGCGAGGGCGGAGGGAGGAAATTACTTAGTGCCTGGTAAAGTGACAAAATACATTAAATATGGAAACATATTAAACCTATGAGGGCCATTTTCATGCTCTGAGAAGGTATTTTACAAGCATGGAAAAGATGAGTTGAGAAAGATTCCTGAAATATTAAACTACAGTTTCAAGACATGATTATGACCTCGGGGACTTTTTAATCACATAATCCGGTGTCATAGAAATAGGTAAAATACTTCTTGAGGTTTTGATGTATATACATGCACAAGCATGAGCTTATGTGTGTGTATACACACATACACACACACACACACAGAGGCTCATGCTTGTGCAGAGAATATGTTAACCATTTGTACAGCTCAGAGACTTCACATAGAAATTTTGTTAAGTGCTATCAAGTCAGTACCGGCACATAGCAGCCCCACGTACAGCCGAATGAAACGCTCTCCAGTCTTGCAGCAGCACAGAATGAAATGCTCCTCAGTCCTGCGCCATCCTAACAACTGTTGTTAGTTTGAGTTCATTGTTCCAGCCCCGGTCACAATCCATTTCATCAAAGGTCTTCCCCTTTTTGGCTGACCCTCTACTTTACCACGCCTGATGAGGTCCTTCTCAGGGACAATTCTCTACTAACGACATGCCCAAAGACGGTGAGAGGAGGTCTCACCGTCTCCCGAGCACTTTGACGGTCCTTTCTCCAAGACAGAGCTGTTCTCCCTGCTGTGCCCATGGGGCTGTCAGTATTCTTCACCAGCACCAGCGTGCAACTGCATCACTTCTCAGTCTTCCCGATTCCTTAGCCAGTCCGTATGCAGTGAGGTGACTGAAATCACCACGGTTTGGGTCAGGTGTTCTTTAGATGTCAGGTGACATCTGTATGCTTTAACCTTTTTAACAGATTTTGTGGAATGGATTTTCCTAGTATAATTGATTTCTTGGTTTGAACTTACTTGAGCTTTGATTGTGGATCCAAGTTAAACAAATCTCTGAGAACATAAATCTTTTCTCCATTTAGCATGATGTTGCTAATTGTGACGATTTTTGTCATATTTACATCTAGTTGTAATTCATATTGAAGGCTATCTAGCCTGATTCATTAGCAAATGCTTTGAATCCTCTTGGCTTTCAGCATGTAAGGTTCCGTCTTCCGCATATCACAAGTTGTTAATGAGCTGCCTCCAATCCTGATGTCGCCTCCTTCCTCACATAGTTCAGCTTCTCAGACTACTTGCCCAGCATTCAGATTGAATAAGGGCCCTGTTGGTGCTATTGGGAAAGCACTGGACTGCTAATCACATTAGTAGTTCAGACCCACCAGCCTTTCCAGGAGAGAAAGATGAGACTACCTACTGTCATAAAGATTTACAACCTCAGAAACCCTACATAGGGTCACTATGATTATAAATCTACTTCAGCGGTTCTCAACCAGTGGGTAGCGACCCCTTTGGGGGTCAAACAATCCTTTCACAGGGGTCACCTGATTCATAACAGTAGCAAAATGACATTTATGAAGTAGCAACAAAAACAGTTTTATGGTTGAGGGGTCACCACAACATGAGGAATTGGATTAAAGGGTCGTGGCATTAGGAAGGTTGAGAACTGCTTATCTACAGGATGGCAGTGGGGTGTGTTTTCTGTGTGTTTGTTTGTTTTTATACAGATTGAATAAAAACCTGACACACATCTTGCATGAATTGAAACCATGCCAGTATCCTCTTGTTATATTTGAAAAACTGCTTCTTGGTCTGTGTTCAGGTTTCACAAGCAGAATTAAGTGTCCTGGAATTCCCATTCTTTGAAATGTTGTTTGTAGTTTTCTACAGTTCACATAGATGAATGCTTTTGCATAGTCAATAACACACAAGAAAATATCTTTCTGGTATTTTCTACTTTCAGCCAAGATCCATTTGACATCAGCAATGAAATGCTCCATGTCCTCTTCTGAATCTGGTTTGAATTTCTGGTAGCTCTTTGTCACGGTACGGCTGTGCCACTTTAAAATGATCTTCAACAAAATTTTACTTGCCTGTGATATGAATTATCTCTCTTAATGATTTCTGCCTCTTATTGGTTTACCATTCTTTGCATGAGCACAAATATAACTCTCTTCCAGTCTACTGACCAGAAGCTGTCTTCCAGTTTCTTGATAGAGACTAGCGAGTGCTTCTAGCATGGCATTCGTTTGTTGAAACTTTTCAGTTGGCTCTCTGTCAACTCCTGGAGCCTTGATTTTTGTTAATGCTGCTGTGCAGTATGGATAACTTCCCTACGGACCATTAGTTCCTAAGCATGTGCTACTTTTTGAAACAGTAATGACCAATAATTTTTGGCACAATGACTCTATGTTCCTTCCAACTTCCTTGGATGCTTTCTGCATCATTTACTATTTTGCCGATAGAATCTTTCAGTATTGCAACTTGATGCTTGACTTCTTTTCTTCAGTTCTAATTTAAACTATACTGAGTGTGTTACTCCCTTTGGGCATTCTAACACCAGCTTGATGGACATTTCATGATAATGCTTGACTTTGTCTTCCAGAGGGGCCTTTTGGAATTCTCTATTCCATTCTCTCTGTCATTTGCTTTAGCTACTCTGTTCTTCAGTGAAGAGGTTATTGTTCCTACAAAGTTCTTTCATGTGATCACCAGCTTCATTTCTTTTTTTTTAACATTTTATTAGGGGCTCATACAAATGTTATCGCAATCCATACACACATCAATTGTGTAAAGCACATTTGGACATCATTCTCAAAACATTTTCTCTCCACTTAAACCCCCGATATTAGGTCCTCATTTTTCCCCTCCCTCCCCACTCC